>NC_069701.1:41572800-41875830 GCF_023699985.2 Odocoileus virginianus
CGGAGGCTTCGGAGCGGGTGGTGGGGAGGACGCTGGAGGTGGGGTTACACTAGGACAGCTTCTGCATTATGCTTCTATCCCTGGGTCGGGAAGATCCCCTGGAGAAGGCAATGGCAACCCACTCCAGTATTCGTGCCTGGAGAATCCCACGGACAGAAGAGCCTGGCGGGCTACAGTCCATGGGGTCGCAAAGAATCAGACACGACTGAGCGACTGACGCTTTCCCTTGCTTGGAAACTGGTGGCTATTTCCATGTTACAAAACAGCTTCAGGTTATCTGGGTTTTGAATAACCAGACCCCCCACCCCCACACACCACCACCACCTGCCCTGGTACAAGATGAAGTTGTATCCTGGAAAGCTTGGGGGGCAACCCTCTGTCCCCAGACGACTTAGTGGGGGCAGCCTGTGTGATCCTGCAGAAGTGGCTTGGTTCTCCCAAAAGCTGGTTCAGGGAGAGAGGCTCAGAATCTCTCAGAACCGTGACTGCTCACCCACCTTTCCTCAAGGCAGTCAGACGTGGTGTGAGGAGTGCAGGGGGCACATTTCATCTGGATGGGGTGGGGCTGGGCAAGGGGAGGCTCAGGAGGGGCGAGTGGGGTCAGCAGGAAGGGAAGCGGGGCAGGTGGCTGGGGTCCCTGGGCCGTCCTGGGCCCACCAGGTCATCCCCGACCCCAGAGAAGATGCTCAAGCCTTCCAAATGCACCCCCAACCCCACCGCGCCCACAAGTCACAGGGACTCTGTCAATGTGCAGGGCCCCCATCAGTAGGTCCCAGGTGCCGGGGACCTTGCCTTCCTATCAGGTGGCCATGCCCCTGCTGTGGCCTGTGGATCACACTTTGAGTAGCAGAACCTTCCTCGATGGCCCTTGACTTGGTTAAGCCAGGACCTGACTCGAGGAGCACCCGGAGCCCTGGATTTCCCCATTCTGGAGCAGAACCCAAACACCTGCATTTCTTTCTTTCTTTCATTTTCTTTGTACTAATACTTGGCTGCACCAGGTCTTGGCCTTTCCAGGTGGTGAAGAATCTGCCTGCCCATGCAGGAGTCACAAGAGGTGCAGGTTTGATCCCTGGGTTGGGAAGATCCACTGCGGGAGGGCATGGCAACCCACTCCAGTATTCTTGCCTGGAGAATCCCACGGAGAGAGGAGCCTTGCGGGCTACAGTCCATGGAGCAGTCTGCACGGCTTCCCTGGGGCCATGCAGAGTCACATGACTGACGGGACTGAACACACACGCACGCACTGGGTCTTGTTGCCGCATGTAGACTCTTGGTTGTAGCCTGTGGGGTCTAGTTCCCTCATCGGGGATCCAAACTGCGCGTCCCGGGCGTTGGGAGCTTGGGGTCTCAGCCACGGGGGAGTCCCGCATCTGCCCTTCTGACAAGCTCCCGGGCGACACTGCTGCAGCGGCGGCCCGTCAGGAAGCACAGCCGGAGACCTGCTGGCCGCAGTCCAGGCTGCCCGTCAGTGGCCGGCAGGGGTGCTCGGGAGCCCCCGACCCGCATCCTGCCTTCTCCTGCTCCACCTGCCCGCGCCACCTCGTGAATCTTTCATCTGGAAGCCGAGACAAGAAAGCAACACCCCACCAAAGCGAAGCCCAAGCCGTCACGTTCGTGATCCAAGTGCTGCCGTTTCCCAGACGCGGCCTAAACAGGCTTATTCTGAAGCGGAGGGACAAGCACGCCCACGTCCATCGCGGTCCCCCAAACGCAGGGGTGGAGGCGGCAGGTCTCCGAGCATCACTGGTGTTGGGGCCCCCGGGGGGCCGAGTGTTGGAATCAGAGGTCAGCTGGATGCAGGCGTCCCTGCCTCTGCGTGTTGGGCAGCAGTGCTGTGAATCCCAGGGAGCGCAGCTCTGAGCTGGCTCTGGGGGTGTGAGCACACCACCTTCCCACCCCAGGTGCCCACCACGGTCCAGGATACGAGGCGGGCAGCCCACCACAGAGGCGCACGGGTGCCTGGGCGGCGGAGGGTACGACCTCTCAGCCTGTGCCCTCCTGGATGGCCGGGGGCTCCGTCTGCTCCAGAGGCAGGCGCACCCAGGGCCTCTGGGTCAGTGACGCTCACCTGGGGAGGTGAGACATGAGCAGTCGCGGGCACCCTGGCCGTCCGCAGTGGCCACCTGACACGTGCCCTCACTTTGCCCCAAAGGAGGAAGGGACAGCTGGCCAGTGGTGGCCTTGTCCGAGGGGCTCAGAAGGAGCAGGAGGAGGGAAGCATCTTTCTGAAGTCTAGACCCAGGGTCAGGCCACGTAACTCCCACCCGGCACCACCGTGAGGCGCCGCTCGGCCGAGAGCCCCAGGGGGCGGGACATCCTGCCCGGGCTGGGCGGGAGGCCCTGGGGCCATCACGTACCAGGCTCAAAGGAAGCTGGCAGAAAAAAGCTCCTCCCTGGCCCCCGACTTCCCCTGGCGTGGCGAAGAGTGAGCTCCCTGAGGGCTCTGGGCCCAAGCTCCGCCTTCGCCAGTCGATGGCGGGGTGATGGGAAGGAAATCCCTTAGCCGCTCTGAGTCTCCACTCCTTCGTGCAGAAAATAGAGGCCAGGGATGTGGGGTGGCAGGTCCAAGTTACAGCTGCAGCCAAGACTAAAGCCTCAGGGACACCGTTCACTGCGTGTCCGCTGTGTGCAGAGGCTTTCTAACCACGGGGTCGTTTCAGTCACCCTCCAAACAAGGCCGAGCGACAGGACCACCGTCTACGTGGCGCCGAAGGACCGAGGGGCAGAGGCAGCATGGAGCCTGGGGGTCTTCACGGACGGAGCTGAGGCTGCGGCACGACGTCCGCCCCGGTCCTGGCACGTGCAGGAGGGGTCCCCGAGCCCCTGGGGGGCCAGGCTCCCCGCGGCCAGTGCGAGGGCGCCCGCCCCCCCTCTGCTCCCTCGCTGGGCCGCACGGTCAGCCACGCGGGAGGACAGCGTCTGCCCTGAGTTGGTGAGTTCCTCGGCGATGGCCTCAGGGACAGCGTGGGGTGACCACACAGGACAACACGCCCGGTGTTAGAGCTCCACCTGCCGGGCCACACGGATGCATCCCTGCTGATGGGCCCAGGCTGCACGTCATAAAGAGGACTCAGACGGAAGGCGCCCCGGCGGGACGCTCTATTTCCCACCAGAATCACACCTAGTGAGGCGGGAGGAGGGCTGGGCAAGACCAGGGGGCCTGAGTCAGCACGAGGGACCCGTGCAAACACAGGGCCAGTTCACGCCAGCTCTGGAGGGACGCTTGGCTGGCTTGGATCTCCTGCCACATCTACGCTATTAAAATGCTTTTTAAAAGTACTGAACGTCTGAAAGTTAAATGCTGGTGTAAAATGACATCACCACATCAAACTGCATGGAGTTAATCAGGCCTGTGTGATCCACCAGTAAATTCTTCCTTCTCCCAGCTGGTTATTAGATCACTCATAAATCTATCCACCCATCCATCACCATCCATTATCCATCAACACCCATCTACCATCTACCATCCATCCACCCACCACTCACCAAACTATCCATCCATCCATCATCCATTATCCATCACCACTCATCCATTATCTACCATTCACCATCTATTCATCCACCACTCACCAAACTATCCATCCATCCATTCATCCATCATCATCCATTATTCACCATCACCCATCCATTATCTACCATTCACCATCCATTCATCCATCTATCCATCCATTCATCCATCATCATCCATTATTCACCACCACCCATCCATTACCCATCCATCCATCCTTTCATCCTCCACCCACCTATCCATGCATCACTCTGGCCACCCGTCCTTCCACCCACTGGCCACCATACATGGACCAGCACCCGTCCCACCCCAAGCCCTGGGCTGGGCAGGCACTGAGGGTCCAGAGAGGGTGTCAGAATCCTTATCCTACTCGATTCTTAGGCACTGAGAGGAAGAGCCTCACACACAGGAAGACAAGCGTGTGAGCAAGGCCCTGAGGGCAGAGCCTGGGACGGCTGTTTTTACTGAGGGGAGAAGAGCCAGGGCAGGAATCACAGGGTGCAGGGGGAGGGGTGGGAGGGAAGGATGTGCTCAGCCCACCAGGGTCCGCTTTCTGATTCCGGGGAGACAAGCCCAAGTCTAGTGTGTGTGCCATGCCCAGTTACCCCCGAGGATGGGCACAGGGTCCTGGTCTGGTCAGTGGGTCCACCCTACCCCCTTGGTCACATGACTTAAACCATCCCATCAAGACTCAATCCTGAGCCTTCTCTTATGACGACTGGGAAAGAGGCACTCTCCTCCTTCAACGGCTGCTAAAGTAGTTGAACCTTAACCTGGTGCTGCTGGCGGCCACTTCCCCAGGGTATGGGGAGAGGCTGCCAAAGAACAGAATTCATACAGAGGAAACCAGAGAAAAGAGGCGGAAAGAGGGCTGCCTGATGCTAAGTACCTGGATCCAGCCATGCCTGAAGCCCTTATTCCTGACCTTTCAAATTATTCCTTTTTGGACCCCAGCCAGGTGGAGCTTGATTTTTATCATTTGTAACACAGAGGCTTGACAGATACAAGGGGTAATATTCCTTGCTTTGGGACACAGGTTCTGACCTGGTCCAGGATCTCAGAAGGTGATAAATCTGATGGGACTTTGAAATCTGAGCCAGGCCCCCCAGGGTGGCTAGCCTAAGTGTGCAGGCACGAGCACCTCGGGAAGGTCCCTTGTACTCCACAAGCTTCAGTTTCCCTGTGTGTGAAATAAAATTTTTTTTTCTTACTTCCAGCATCCCAAACCTTTACCTAAATGATATCTTATGCCTTGCATCCTGAGCTGCTCTGGCTGAGATGGAAGAGGCCGTGGGCGGGGGGGTGGGAGGTTGTCCAGATGCAGTGTGCACTATGGAAATAGGAAGAAAGCTGTATCTTAGGACACACAATGGCAAAGTGGCCAACTGTCTCCCCCAACATCTGTTCTAAACTTTTTCCTCAGGTTGTCTGGAATAAGGGCTACAGCTCTCAACCTTCCTTGAGATTACACCGTGGCCGGCAGCTGGGAGAACAGTGGTCACTTTACATAAAATGAGGGACCACGGTTTGCTTCTTCTCCTTCCCTCTGTTGGAACGTTGGATGCGATGGGTGGAATCTAAGCAGCTGCTTTGAACCATGAGGCAGCCTGTTAAGGATGTATCAGTCGCTCAGTCGTGTCTGACTCTTTGTGACTCCATGGACTGGGGCTCTCAGGCCCGTGCTCTCTATCCATGGAATTATCCAGGCAAGAATACTCTGTAGCCATTCCCTTCTCCAGGGGATCTTCTCAACTCAGGGATCGAACCCGGGTCTCCTGAATTGCAGGCAGATCCTTTATCGTCTGAACCACCAGGGAAGCCCTGTTAAGGATGATGGAGCAGCAAAGAAGGAAAAGCCTAGATCCCTGTAAGCCTGGAGGGCAGAGATGGAGGGGGAGGCTGTCCCGATGTGAACGAGGGGCAATGGGATGGGCTGGGGCCCCCACCCCAGCACTGGACCACCTTCCTCCATCTCCTCTAACACAACAAAGAAGCAAACCTCTGCCTCACTGAAGCCGTGGTCCTTGTGTTTTCCTGTCATGGGGGCAGCACGTGGTGATGCTCCAGTGGAGGGGGAGGGAGACAGCAGCGGGGAGGAGGGTCTCTTCTTTAAAGATACGAATGTCTGGATTTTGATGCTAATTTGAAAAGCATCCTATTTATTAGAGTTCTCCAGCGAGGCCTCCCTTACTCATCTCCAGGCCCCGGTTTAACTCACTAAAAGTTTCCACTCCTAAGCAATCACCCTCTCCCGGATGGGTTCTCGTCGAGGGTTTGGTCAAACCTTAGCACCCGCACGTGGAAATGAAGGCTCCTGGGAGCATATGGGGCAGCCAAGCCCGTGGTGCTCCCACAGGTGTGTGGGGGGGTGTTCCTCACTTGTTAAAATGTACCTGCCGATTTCTTTTTTGTTTCATAACAACTCCATTTTGTCACTCTAATTTTAGTGGCAATGTTTTTGTTCCAATCAGCGATCATTCTGGAAAAGTAGGCTGCTAGAAGAGTTCTTGGCATACAAAATGACAAGCAATTTTTAAACGGCATAAGACTGATGATTTTTAGCCACACTGAATTCTAAATCTGTTTCAGGCTGGTTAACACTCGTTAGCAAATAACGAACTCTTTCCGATGACTGTCCGTTCGGCCAGCTCCAAGGTGGCAGGCGGGTGCGGGGTGCTTCCTGAGCACCCACCTGAGTCACTAGGAGGCGGCAGGCAGGGCCCCGGCCCCGTGGAGAGGCGCGAAGTCGGGGGACGGGGACACGGACTCGGGGAAGCGTCACCACAGACGTCCGCCGGGGGCTGGGCTTCGTGCCCCACGTGCTGGTGCCAGGCCGGGCGGGGGTAGGCGGAGCGCCCCCACAGCCAGCCAGCCCACGCCCCTGCCCCCGCTCTGGGAAGCACTTGCCATCTCATCTTTCTCTGCAGGGTCAAGAGTTCAGAGTGTGGAGAAGCCTGGCAGGTCCTCAAAAAATGAAACGTAGAGTGATCGTCAAAATGTTAGTTGCTCAGTGGTGTCCACTCTTTGCAACCCCTTGGGCTGAAGCCCACCAGGCTCGCCGGTCTGTGGGATTCTTCAGACAAGAATACTGGAGTCGGTTGCCATTTCCTTCTCCAGGGGACCTTCCTGGATCTTCCCTGGGTCTTCCAGACCCAGGGACAGAACCTGGGTCTCCTGTATTGCAGGCAGATTCTTTATCACCTGAGCCACTGCTCCTAAGAGTGACTGTATGATCCAGCAATTCCTCTCTAGGTGCGACCCCAAAGAGCTGAAAACAGGACCCAAGCAGACACTCAGGCACGCTCACACTAGCTGAAGGAGTGGAGACAAGCCAAGCGTCCACTGATGGATGAATGCACGGATAAACAAAGTGTGGCACACACACATATGGTGGGCTATTAAATTACTTCCTCCTAAAAAGGAATGAGCTATGCGACAACACGGATGAACCTTCAGAACATTATGCTCAGTGGAAGAAGTCAGACTCGAAGATCCACATGCTATGTGATCCCTTTTAAGTGAAATGGACAGAAAAGGGAAATCTATAGAGACAGCAAGTAGATTAGCAGGTGATGAAAATGTCCTAAAATGATATTATTTTTGGCCTGGTGGTATATGGCATGCGGGACCTCAGTTCCCTGACAACCAGGGATCGAACCCACGCCCTCTGCAGGGGAAGCAGGGAGTCTTAACCACTGAACGGCCAGGGAAGTCCCGAAAATGTCCTAAAATTAGATGGTGGTGACGGTTGCACAAGTAGGTGGGTATTTTAAACGCCACTGAACTGTTCAGTTTAAATTGGTTCATTTTACATTGTGTGAATTCCACTTCAATTTAAACACATCTAAAAAAACAAAAAGATTGCAGAACATTCTGCCTGGGGCTCTGCTCGGCCACCACTGCCTGCCCTCTGAGCGCCCACTCCTCGGGTCACTGCCTCGGGTCCTCTGGGTCTCTCCTGACGGACGCTCAGCCCCCTGGACCAAGAAGCCAGCATGGGGGAGCTGGGGATGGAGACACAACACCCAGGCCTGTCAGACTCGGGGCAGCCACTTGCTAGCTGGGGGTCCCTCCAAATGCTGCGGAGCTTCTAGAGCCTGTTTCCTTCCTTGTCAAGTCCCACACCCCAGGCCCCTCTGTGTAAGGCGAGCTCCCTGCTGCCTGTCCCCAAGGGCAGGGTCACGCCTGCTGGTGGGTCCATTCATGGAGCTGATCATGACCCAGTGCGGGGTCTGCACGAGACCCAGGATTGGGGACAAAGTGGTGAATGAGGTGGCGAGGTCCCTGCTGTCACTCGGGGAGCAGAGGATGAACAGACAGACCCCAACAAGCCAAGTTTTATCCTGCAAAGAGCAGGGCAGGTGGGCCCTTGATGCAGGGTCTGAGCTGGGATCAGAGGCTGGGAAGGAGTGAGTGGGGCGAAGGGCCCTGGAACCGGCACAGCACACGCGGGGCATGGCGGGCATGTGGGCACGAGGGAGACCGCCCTGGGGGGCTCGGAGCAGACCCTGTTCCAGCAGACAGGCCGGTCTCCGCAGGGAGAGGCCCCCGGCCCCTGCGGAGCCAGCGGGCACCACACTGCACTCCTGACGGGTCAATAAGCAGAGGAAGGGGGCGGGGTGGGTGCGGTGGCATCCTGGATGGGGAGGGGGCGCTGCAGAGGCAGTGTGCTCCCCTGGGGGGCCTTCCCTCCATCCCCTGGCCCTCTCTGACTCCCCACCCCGGATTCACTGAGCCTGTGCCTGGCCCCACACACAGAGCTCACGGACTGCAAACAGCAGACTGCCAAACACACCGTGCTTGTTGCCACAATGGGGCGAGGCCGCAGAGCCTCCAGGGGCGGCGGCCCCCAGGCCAGCGCTGATGGAGACGTGGAGACTGCCCGGAGGAGGCGCACGCCTGGAGCAGAGCCTGGGCATAGGCCCCAGGCTGGCTGCAACGGTCTCGGGGAGGAAGCTCCAGGGTCCTTCCTGCCTGCGGTGCAAACCCGACCTCAGGGCCCCTGCCGGTTCCTGGCTGGCCCGCCCTGGCGTGCACAGCATGAGGCCCGGCCACGCTGCACAGTTGGTCACCACAGACCCGGGAGGCCACGCAGGGCTTGGACCCTGACTGTCGGGCAGCAGTGGACCGGGACCTCCGAGCCGCGAGCAGATGCCGGGCACCTTTACGGCGTCACCTGAGTTCTCTGCAGGCCCAGGGCGGGTGGACACAGGGCCGTCTGCAGGCGAAGGGCCTGAGCACAGGGAGAAGGCAGCTGACGTCCCCAGGTCCCTGGGCCAAGCCAGGATCCCCAGTGCAGAGACGCGGGCACCCAAGCCGCTGTGCCCCAGTGGGGGACCCTCCGGATCGACCCTGGGGGTAGGGGACTCATCCGGGCCACCCTCAGGCTCAGAGGGTCGTCGGACACAAATCCAGAGGGGACACACCTGGGCCCACTCCCCCGAGTGATGCTCCAGGACCCGGAACTGTCCCCTGGATGCCCAGTCCCCCCCAGGGTCCGCAGGCGGGTCGCCAGTGTCAGAGTGGGGGGGGGGGGGCGTTGTGCTGAGCGCCCGCAGTGCTGGGAGTCATGCTGTTAGCCTCTGGGGCTCCCCGTGGGGTTTGTTCACCCTGATGAAGTCTCTCCTTCCCCTCCTGGAATTCAGGGGCGGGCTCTCCTCCATGGGGCCCCAGGTGTCGGCCAGGGCGAGGGTGGCGGGGTGAATGAATGAATGAATGAATGCGGGAGCAGGCGTGTGAGCAGCCCAGCGGCTCTGGCTCTGGTTTCCTCCCACCCGGACCCGCCACGCCTCCGCTCCCGCAGTAAGTAGGGCGGCCCCGGGCACCTGGCAGCTGGTGAGTGGTGCCAGCTGCCCTGCTTTGCTCCCAGAAGTGTCCCTGTTTGGATGATAAACGATACGGTCACCCTGGCAGTGAGACTCCTTCGAGGAGCGTCCACGAGCGAAGCCAGGCGCTTCAGGAATAGGAACTAGGTCAGATCGTTGCTAGGGTTCCGTCCCTGGGCCCGGGCTCAAGGACAGCCCGGCCCTGAAGCCAGGCAGGAGCTGTGCGCTTACCTGGGCAGGTGTTCAAGGGGCACACGGCGCAGTTGGGGCCCAGGCCGGCGGGGGGGGGGCTCCTGGAGCCTCTGGAAGAGAACCGCATGCGTGCACACACAGGCAGGCACGCGTGCTCGTGCATGCTACACTGCTCAGGTGTGCGAGTGCAGAGGTGTGTGTGCACACACGTGCAGGCAGCCCTCATCTGGCCCTCGGTGAGGTCCGTGACCCCTCCACCGGCAAGGCTCTGATCTGTGCCCGTGCAGAGGCTCCAACACCCACGCGGGTTCCTGCAGACCCAGGAGGCTGGAGACACGAGGCTGCCCCCATCTCCCACCCCGACGGGAGCCGTGGAAGGGACCGTGGCGAGGGTGTGACCTCTGGGGGGCAAGTCACAGCAGCGGGGTGGCGTGGCCTGGGCCCCCATCTCTGCTGACAGCGGGTCAGGGGAGAGTCAGATGAAGCTCTGGTCTACGGGGAGAGAAAGTTCTAGCCCAGTACCCGGTGTATGGGATCAGAGCCTGGCCGTCTCTCCTGCTCTTTCCCTGGGAGTCCTTCCGCAAAATGGAGCTGGCAGCCCAACCCTGGCTCCAATAATACAACCTCAGAAGACGAATCAGGCTGGGGAAGTAACGGTTAACGCTGCTACAGCCTCGCTCTACTTACATGTCTGCTGACCTGCTCAGGAGGAAGCTTTCGGAGCCCATCAAGGTCACGGTCAGGCACTGTCGAGGGGAGCGGTCCGGCTCTATGGTCTGACAACTCCCCCCGCCCCCGCTGGCCCTGAGAGACCCATCTGAACCGATGTCACCATGCGTGAGAAGGCCAGAGAGCCCGGGTCCCAGTATAACTGCCAGAAAGTGACTTAACCTCCAGGGTCTTTTGTAAAACAGCCCCTCAGGTGGGCTGCCGGCCCCTTGCATGCCTAGGATGAGACTGGGGAAGAGAACCAGCACTTTGAGGAGCTGAAACCACGTGCAAGCCACCCCCCCACCCCCATCCCCCGTCTCCTCCCTGCTCTGAGCTCGGTCCCTCCTCCCCACACAGCACTCCTGGAGCTAACAGGCTCGTGGGACCCTTGGCTGGTCCTGAAAGGCAGGCAGGGAGGGTTGTGGGTGGGGGTCAGAGACGTGGAGTCTGCGATGCTCTGGCTCATGCTTCCCGCTGGCCATGCTGAAGATGCAGCTGGCTCCCTGGGCACCCGCTGGAGGAAGGTGCTCAGCCTGGGGAATGGGGCTCCACAGAGAAGCCCAGGGGAGCCCCCTCCGCACATGAGAGTGCGTGGAGAACCTCCTGGATTCAGCGAAGGGCACATTTGCATCTTGGCTAAACAAGCAGAGGCTGCTGGGGCGCATTCGCCGCAGATGACAGCTGTGCCGGCTTGGACCACGCTCCTGGGGGATCCGGCTGCATTCGGCAGTGACTTCACAGCACGAATCTCTAATCGAAACAACCTAGAGGCAGGGGCTCCTGCCGCAGGGGCGCACCGGAGCCAGGGCTGAGGCACCGCGGGCTTTGGCTGCCTGGGCGGGAGAGGATACCACCCCGCGCCCGTCCTAGCAGGTGGTGAGCCTGGCCCAGTGTGGTCAGCTCAGCCACTGCCAGAGTTTAAAGCCCCATCCTCGGGTTTTGGCAGTTGCATCAACAATGCCAAATCCCAAATCGAAGCCTCAGCTGAGCTACAGGAAAACTCCCAAGCCACCCAGCCCATGCCATCAGGAATTAGGAAACCCTGCGAGTTTTCAAAACAAAGTGTGTTTGTTTAAAGCTGGCAACGCTCTGGAGGGTGAAGACCTCTGAATGTGAGCACAAGACACATGTCCTCAAGCATAACGTGGGGGCAGGGGTGGCACCTCTAGGTCAGCAGAGCTGCTATGAACGTTTCAGGACCCAGTGCAGAATGAAGATGGGGTGGTGCAAAAATGAGAATTCCAGGACGGTGACTTGAGTGTAAGAGAAGCATATTGCCCGTGCATCGGTGGGTGGGTGTGGCCTGCCCATGAAGACAATCCCTGCTGATCTGAGGAAAGGTGCGCTGTATGTCCCCAAGTCCCCTGCCCCGAGGGCTGTGGGCAGGTCCTATCTCCAGGGAGCCACCAAGAGCTGCACCCAGAGAGGAAACTCGGGGACTCCCTGGAGGAGACAGATGGGAGGCAGCCAGACATCAGCACAGTTCTAGGGCTGAAGACGGAAAAGAGGTGGCCTTGAGCTGTGGGGAGTGCCTGGGCCGATTCAAGGAGATGGATGTGGAAGCTCTAACTTGAGAGGCCGCTCACTGAAGTGCTACTTGCAATAGCCAAGCAGGCAGCAGGATGGCCAATGTCACGTCAAGGTCACACCGGTGACATCAGTGATGCACACTGTGTCTCAGTGGTTTCTCCGGGACCGCACGGGAGCCTTTGGAAACGGTGCTTCTGAAGACAACTCAGCCCATGACACCATGCCCTTCGTCACGCGGGAAAGAGCAAAAGTAAGATCCAGAATTTAAAAGGAGGCATTCAATTTTGTTTACTAGGCATTTATACTCAAAGAAGGACTGACTGGTGATTATCAACATGGGGGTAGGATTATGAGTGCGTTTTATTTTCTTTTTTATACCTTTCTGTGTTTCCCAAATTCACTGCAGGACCAAACATGACGTGTAGGAAGTGAAGTGAAGTGAAGTGAAGTCAAAGTCGCTCAGTCGTGTCCGACTCTTTGCAACCCCATCCATGGAATTCTCTAGGCCAGAATACTGGTGTGGCTAGCCGTTCCCTTCTCCAGGGGATCTTCCCAGGGCAGGGATCGAACCGGGGTCTCCTGCACTGCAGATGGACTCTTTACCAACTGAGCTATCAGGAAAGATGACGAGGATGATAAACATGTTAATTTCAAGAGTAAACACCCCTCCAATGATTATACGCAAACGGCCAGTAAGCACGAAAAAAGACGCGCAACATCACTGTCATCAGAGGAACGCAGGTGGAAATCACAGTGAGATGCCACCTCACACCCACTAGGATGGCGATTATTAAAAAACAGAAAATAGGTGTTGGCAAGGATGTGGAGACATCAGAACTCTCATATCCCCCACTTGAGGGAAGGGAAAATGGAAGACGGTCTGGCGGTTCCTCGAAAGGTGAAACGGGGCTGCCATGGGACCCAGCAACCCCACTCCTAAGTGTGCCCAAAAGAACTGAAAACAAGTATTCCAACAACAACCTGTACATGAACATTCCTAGCAGTGCGTGCCTGCTAAGTCGCTTCCGCCGTGTCCGACTCTGCGACCCCGTGGGCTGTAGCCGGCCAGGCTCCTCTGTCCGTGGGATTTTCCAGGCAAGAATACTGGAGTGGGATGTTGGGCCCTCCTCCAGGGGATCTTCCTGGCCCAGGGATCGAACCAGCATCTCTTAGGCGTCTCCTGCCCTGGCAGGTGAGTTCTTTACCACTGAACCACCTGCGAAGTCCATTCATAGCAGTTCGGTTCAGTTCAGTCGCTCAGTCGTGTCTGACTCTTTGTGACCCCATGGACCGCAGCACTTGCTGAAGCCAAGAAATGGAAACCCAAATGTCCACCAACTGATGAATGGATCAACACAATGATGTCTATATTCACAGGGGAGTATTACCCAACCTGAACAAGAAATGAAATTGTGACACAGGCTACAATACGGATGAACCCTGATAACATTATGCGAAAGCAAGCTGGTCACCAAGGACCACATACAGGAGTCTTTCACTTGTAGGAAATGTCCAGGATGGGCAAATCCAAGGAGACAGAAAGTAAATGAATGGTCCCCGGGGGCCGAGGGAAGTGGGGGATGGGGAATGCTTGTTAATGGAATGAGTTTCTTTTTGCGATGATCAAACGTTCTGGAATTGTCTGCACAACCTTGAGACTAGCCTAAAACCACTGAATTCTATGCTTGAAAAGGGTAAATCTCACTGTTTGAGACGTTCATCTCAATTTAAGGAAACAGAAAGCAAGATGCCACGTTGGACGTCCTCTAGCTCATAGAGGGAAGTCATCTGAGTCAGGGCTTGACCGTCCAGCACTAATCTGACAACCTGATGTGATTAACCACATTTTTGTTTGTTTTTGCTGTACCACATGGCATGTGGGATCCTCGTTCCCTGACCAGGGATTGAACCTGCGTCCACTGCAGTAGAAGCACGGGTCCTAACCAAGGGATCCGTCAGGGAAGTTCCTTGATCAACCACTTGGAAGCTTCTGGAAGCTGCATTTGAGGATGATGAGGGCTGACTGTTGGCTTATGTCTGTGAGTGGTGCCCAAGCAGCCACTTCCTGCCCTGTCTCCTTGGCTGCCTGGGGCCAGGTCCCCTGGGACCCCGGGCTCCTCCTCCTCCTCCTCCTGCTGCTGGCTCCCCCACACCCCCAGACCCCGCCTGGCTAGGCACAGGGGACACACAGAGTGTCCTCCCAGATGCTTTCCTTGGCTCCACGATTTGCAGGAGCAGGAGCTGGCCCTTACATGTCTCCTTACATATGCATGTCTCCCATGTCATCTGCCAATGTGAGATTTCATCTTTCCCAGCATGCAGCCCCCATAAGCCAATGTTTATTCATTATCCCCGGATCTGTTTCCTATCGTCTATTTCAGAGGAGCCAAAAACAACATCTTAACTCAGTAACAGAGCACCATCTGATGGCTTTCATTCTCCAAAATGAGCCACGGCTCACTCGGCGGGGCGGCCCTTGGCTCCTGTCTGTGCCCCCACTAGAGGGGGGCTCCTGGCCTGGCTAAGCTTCCCTAGACTGGGTACCGAGGGAGAGCCTGCGGGTCTGTCCTCTCTAGACTGACAGATGGTGGGTCAGGGTCCACCTGCACATCCTGGGAGCATCCCACCTCTTGCAGGGCATGACAACAGCATCTTCTGGGGCATTTAAGAGGCCATCACTCATGGATGATGAGGACGGGCCAGCCAATTACCTAAACAGGGTCCCCAGGCCCCAGCACTTTTCTGCCAGCTCTGCAGGGGGAGGGGGGCCCAGCTCCCTGTATTTGGGGTGAGGCAGGGCAGTCAGAGACAGAGATCACTGACTCTAGGTCAGTTGAAGGGATCGCTCCCTGAACAATCTCCAAGAGCCAGACTCGAAGACACCGTGCTGGGGTGTTGGTACTTCCTTAGGTCTCTAAGTAGCCCACCACCTTCCCTGCTGTCCACAAACTCGATGGTTTTAAAGAGACCTCATCCAGTAGAGATGGAGAGGTTTAAAATGAGAGACGCCCCATCACTGGAACTGAGATGAGCTGTGTATGAGAGGGAGAATGGTCGATACCATCCTCACGCAAAGTCCACCATCCTCCCATCCATCCATCAATTCATCCACACATCTATTCATCCATCCACCCATCTCTCCATCCATCCACACATCCATCAATCCATCCACACACCCACCTATCCATCCATCTCTCCAACTAGCCACACATCCATCAATCCATCCACACATCCATCCATCCATCTCTCCATCCATCCACACATCCATCAATCCATCCACACACCCACCTATCCATCCATCTCTCCATCCATCCACACATCCATCAATCCATCCACACATCCGCCCACCCACCCATCAATCCATCCATCCAGTCTCTCCACATATCCACCCATCCATCTTTTCATCCACCAATCCGTCCATTCATCCACCCATCCAGACATACACACATCCATCAATCCATCCACACATCCACCCACCCACTCATCCATTCACCCATCCACCCAAACCTGCACCCACATGTCCATTCACCCATCTATCCAATCTCTCCACACATCCACTCATCCATCTATTCATCTATCAATCCATCCATTCATCCACCCATCCATCCATTTCTCCATCCATCCATCTACCCACCCATCCAGCCAGCCAGTCATCCATTCACCCATCCACCTGACCACCCAAACCTTCACCCGCATGTCCCTTCACCCATCCAGCCATTCACTCAAACCTTCACCCACCTGTCCGTTTACTGCCCTTCCCTCATCTACTCATCCATCCCAGAAGGACCTTCTCAGCACTTGGTCCATCTCAGACCCCATGTCCTGTGTGGGGAACGCCACCATGAACTACTTGTATCCTCCTGGTTTTTTGCCCTCATGGAAGGGTCACACACCTCGGTCCACCCACCTTACGAATCATATTTACAAACTAACTCACAGGCCCACTCCTTCCATCCCCTTGGCTGGCAGCAGGTACACAGATTATACCTGGCCCAGAGCAGAGGACGGCTCTGGGCCTGGCCCTGAGAGATTTCCAAATGCTGGTGGGTCAGCCTGCAACGTGGGCAGGTAATAGTCTCGAGACAAGACAGCACAGGTGCTGTCCTTGAAACTCAGACAACGGGACAGCCCCACGGGGACGGGTTTGAACAGCACGAAGGGGGGTGGGGAAGTATAGAGTCCCACGCGGAGCAGAGCACGGCTCTTCACCACCATCATAGACTGCACGGTGTCCCAGACTCACAGGTTGAAGCCCTAATCCCCAGTATGACTGCATTTGGAAATAGGGTCTTTAAGGGGATAATTAGAGTTAAATGAGGTCATAGCTGTGGACCCTCAGCCAACAGAATCGGTGTGTTTGTGAGGAGAGGGGAGACACCAGGGATGCACCAGCATGAAGGCCGCGTGAGGACACGGGGAGAAGGTGGCCGCCGGCTCGCCGAGGGGAGGACCCTCAGGAGGAGCCCTCCCTGCCCGCACCTGGCCCTCGCAGTCCCGCCTCCAGAACTCAGGAAGATAAACAGCTGCTGTTTAAGCCCCCTTGGTCTGCGGCATTTTGTCACAGCAGCCCTGCTCTGCCCACTGCCATCCACATAGGAGGCCCAGGGTGGGAGCAAGAGTTGCCCACCCCGGGTGAGACCCCTGCCCCCCAACCCCAGAAGCCTGGCCAGCAGGGACCACAGGAGGCCGTGGGGACGGAGGACAGAGCTGGAGACACCACATCCTGTGGTGCCAGGAGGGGCCGTGGAGAAGGAGGGCAGGGCTGGTACCCGCGTCAGCAGGTTGCCGCGGTAACCAAGGGCCGGCCGCCACTGCCGCGGGGAGGGGAGAGGGGTCCCAGGGTGACACCAAGGACTGAATCCTCCCGACAGAAGCAGACAGACCTGCCAGAGCTCTATTTTGGGGGCGAGCCCGAGCGTGGAAACTGGTATTTAAAACACAGAGCAGCTGCCTGGAGTCAAGGCGCGCACACCCAGGCGGCGAGGCTCCAAGTGTATTTTAATAAAATGGCGTAAAAGAAAGAGGGTGGTGGCAGTGGTGGGGGGAGGCTGTGTGCTTCTGCCACGGTTGTTTAACAAAAACACGATCATTAGCAGCCAGGACAATGAGTCCCCATGTTTGCTTCATGCTCCGTTAGGGAACAGCTAGTAACGGGAAGCCAGCTCTCTCGTCGCTTATTAATATTTTGGATTACAGTTGTGCTAATAGAGTCATTTGCCTGTATTTTTAAATGTTCTAAAGATAACAAAAACATTCTATTTTGGAGCCGACCACGCCCACTGTGGCATGTTGCAGACCGTTCGCATGCTCCTAATGGGACGTCTGTTCAAGCAGGACTGCGCTGGGCCCTGCCCCCGTGGCCGCACCCAGAGCTGCTGGGAGATGCGGCGACAGCTCCTGCCTCATCTCCCAGGGGGAAGGTGGGTCACGGCTTGGCCTCCTCTCCTGGTCAGAGAGCCCAGAGGCTCTGGCCTCTCAGCTGAAGGGGTGGCCGCGGCTGCAGCACGTGGAGCCCCGTGGCTGGGGGAGCACACGACCAGCCCGGACACACTGCCTCCCTCAGCCCTGCCCGGGCCCGTCACACGGTCACACCCACCCCCCAGCCACAGGGTCTGATTCTGGGGTGCGGGACTACAGACGACGCAAGTCAACCTAACCAGGGCCAGGCCTGGATGCTTGCTGCGGAGGCAGGAAGACTCCATCTCCTATTAAAACCTCTCTGCTGGACGTGGACCGAGCAGGACTGAGCCCAGGGCAGCTGCAGACCAGGCTGAGAGGTGACCTGCCTGGAGAATAAAGCCGCCAGGCACGCAGAAGGTTTCCGCCCAGCTCAGCCCAGATCCCAGGGTGGGCCTGATGGGGCGGCAGGGAGGACCTCAGGGCATACTGCTGCAGGAGGGGGCTTCTGTGCCATGACAGACTCCGGGGGGACCTGGTCTGGGGGTGCTGAGCCCCACATCCACTCACCATCCCACCCTCAAACTTGAGGAGGCTTCAAGATGGCAACTGAAAGTTTGGGGTGAGCCCGGGGCAGGCCTGGGGCCTGCAGTGGGGTACAGGGAGGGCTCTGGAGGGCATTGGGGGTCTAGAGCAGTCCCAGGGGTTTGGGGGTCCCAGGGGCTCCATCTCACGCCTTCTGCAGGCAGGATCACGTGGGTCTGGGGCACACGGGGCAACTGCGCTGACAGTGACCAGCCGTGGCCTTGGCATCATTCCCATCAGGTCACGGCAGCTGAAACCAGAGATGAGCTAGACTTCCATTTACTGGGAGCAAGGAAATAAACACTCAAACACCCCGTCTGCCTCAGGGATCGTCCGGCTTTCAGGTGGGGGTCAAAGAGCAGGGGTCTCGCTGTCAGCAGAGGAGCCCATGATGGGCTGGTCCTCCCGCCGCCCTGGAGAAGAACCCGGGCCACGGGTCTGCACCACGGCCCGAGCGACCCCCTAAGGGTGCGGGGACTCTGAGGTGTCCGCAGCAGTGGGGTGGGGCCGCGGGACCAGGGTAACTGCCAAGCAGAAACAGAGCTAGGATGAAGAGCAACCCGTCAACGCCAAGGCTAACAACACAGATTCTTTCCTACTGGCGTTTTGCACCTCATCACAGCTCTGGTGGAGGGGGGCGCCTCATGGAACCCAGAACCGGCCAGTCCTCTTGTGGTCACCTCGGCCACCTCTGGAATGCAAGGGGGAGGGTTGGTTAGACCAAGACCCACAGGGGCTGGAGGGAGGTGGGGGGAGCCAGCACGATATGGATCCACTCCTGCCGTCCAGAGTACCTCGTGCCCTCAGAGCATCGAAGGGGTTGGCACTCCATCAAGGCTACTGGGGCACTGACTCTGTAGACCTAATTACCTAATTACCTAATATACCTAGTTAACTGTCCATGTCCTCCAAATCGCCATCCTCCACACACACACTGCACCGTAACATCGTTACCCACGGCACCTTGTTGTCAACTCTGGGCTGATGCGTGCAAACAGGTGCGTCTGTATAAATCGGGACCCACCCCTGTCTCTCCCGCATTGAAACAAGACCTCCTACAACTCTGCTCCCCCTCCGATGCTGCACACACATCACCTGGAGGCTTCATGTCCTTCTCGGGTGAAGAAACCCACGCAGAGCCACGGTGCTCCCCTGGGGGAGGACCAGCCGGGAGCCAGGGGGATTGAGGAGGAGCCGGGGCTCCCCCCGAGTCCCCTTCACTCCAGGTGGACGCACGTGGGGATTAATCAGGATCCCACGCTGGGCACCCCATTGGGGGCTGCCCGAAAGCAGGCCTATGCCGGAGCAGAGAGCGTTACAAGTCTGAGAGGATCCACCCCCGCCCAGCCTGGTGCTGAGACCTGGGCGCTCAAGTAGGTGGATAGCTCCTGCCCTGCTTACTCCAGCCCGGATGAGATGCCACAGAGAAAAGCCTGCTGGAAACAGTAAGAAATCAGAACCAAGGTCAAGATGAGCAAGTGCATCCTTTGTTAGAGAAATTAACCACCAAACTCTTCATAGAACCAAGTGGATATTAAATACCAGCAAACAACCCAGTGACCCAAGGCCACTGTATCAGCCTGCCCTTGGCTACCCTTGGCTTCTGCTCTTTGTCATTAGGCGACGAGAAATCAGTTGGTCCTGCTCACAGGCAAAAAGTGCCTTGAGTAGGGTTCCCCATCACACTGTTCCTTCCCTGAAACACTCACCTGTTGTTTAATGCACGTGGGTGAGATCTGTAGCAACATGTTCGCTTTACAATGCACAAAACTGTTGTTTAGTCGCTCAGTCATGTCTGACTCTTTGTGACCCCAGGGACTGTAGCCCACCAGGCTCCTCTGTCCGTGGGATTTCCCAGGCAAGAATACTGGAGCAGTTTGCCATTTCCTCCTCCAGGGGATCTTCCCGACCTGCATCTCCTGCATTGGCAGGCGGATTCTTTACCACTGAACCACCAGCGAAGACAGATATAAAAGTGGTTCTACACCAAAGAGAAAGCTTCTCAGGGCTCAAGCCAGCCAACTCTGTGGAGAAGGAGCTTGCTGCATGGAAACATTTAAAAAATACCTTCTCCCATCTCCTGGATTCTATGTATACGCAACATAATTTTCAACATTAAAAAACAGGCGCTATAAAAAGTGCTAATTGTGAAAGCAAAGAATGGAGAAATTGGACTTTATTTAAAATTTTAAAGAACTTTCCACTTGTTAACAGACATGGAAAATAAAAAGGCTAAGTCACAGACTGGGAAAAGTCTTTGCAACAGATACCTGATCAAGGACTGATACACGGAATCGGTAGAGGACTCCTCTAAGCCGGTGATAGCAAGATAAAGAGCCCAGTTGAAAACGGACAGAACAGCCGAGCGGATACTTGGCAAGAGAAGCTGTAAGTAAGGTAAGTAAGCACATGTTGCTCAGTTACTAGGTCGTGTCCAACTCTGAGACCCCATGGACTGCAGCACACCAGCCTCTTCTGTCCTCCACTATCGCCCAGAGTTTGCTCAAATTCATGTCCATTGATTCAGTGACGCTATCTAACCATCTCATCCTCCGCCGCCCCCTTCTCCTTTTTGCCTTTAATCTTTCCCAGCATCAGGGTCTTTTCCAACAAGTTGGCTCTCTTCAACAGATGAAGCTTTTGGAGCTTCAGCATCAGTCCTTCCAATGAATATTCAGGGTTGATGTCCTTTAGGATTGACTGGTTTGATTTCCTTGCAGTCCAAGGGACTCCCAAGAGCCTTCTTCAGCACTGCACTTTGAAAGCATCAGTTTTTGTTGCTCAGCCTTCTTTATGGTCCAACTCACACATCCATACATGACTACTGGAAAAAGCAAAGCTTTGACTGTATGGACCTTTGCAGTGTTTAATAACATTAGTCATCAGAACAATGCAACTTATACCTATAGTAACATATTCTCCACACCCATCTGAATGGCTGAAATTAGACTGATGTTATCAAATGTTGCTGAGAAGTGGAGCCACTGGAATGCTCACACATGGCTGGCTGGAGTACAAGATGGCACAGTATTTTGGACAACTGTTTGGCAGTCTCTTATAAAATTAAACACACTTGTATCTTGTGACCCTAGGTGCTTCCCCCCAAGAGAAAGGAAAAGACATCTGGAGAAAGACTTGTACAAAATGTGCGTAGCATCTTCAGTCATGAGCCCAGATTGAGAAGCAACCTAAACATCCATTACCAAGAGCGTGCATAAACATCCTGGGGCATAAATATACAGCGGAACACTCACTGACAACACCATTTACAGAGCCCCGACGTACACCCCTGCAACGGCATTCAGCAGCGTGAAACACGCTGCGCTCAGGAGCACGTGCTCTAAGTTCCAGCTCTGAAACAGCCGCAGGCTACACCGATCTCCGGTGGCAAGCTAAAACCGAGCAGAACCCTGTGGGGACTTGCTGGAGACAGAACCCCCCAGCCCTCGTGTACCTTGCCTCTTGTTTGTAGAAAAGCTTTTAGCTTCCCAGGCCTTTCCCAAGTTCCAAAGCGCAAATTTAATTCAGAGAAATACAAAACCAAAGGGAAACAGTCAAGCCAGATGGAATAATAATAGTTTTGCCGTAAAACAAAGTCGAGGACCTTCAGTTCCTCCTCAAGGGCTACAGACGATATTCTGAGCCACATTCCTGAGCTGTTGTGCAGATACTGAAACCCCCACCAGGCGGAAGAAGTTAACTGCATGCTGCCTACAAGCACATAGACCCTGGAGTGGATGGAACCATAAAGGTGATGGTTGAGCTTCCAGAAACATCACGCTGTTAGCTCACCACCAACCAATCAGAGAACTGCACACGAGCTGGCCACGCCCCCCACGCCCCTCTCCCTCACACGTGGGGCTTTGAACTTGAGCTGCCCGATCTCCTTGCTTTGTGACGCCTTGCAATAAACGCTGCATTTTCCCTCACAACAACCCAGTGTCAGTAGGCTGACTGTACTGCACGTTGGGTGAGTGGACCCAAGTTTGGTTCGGTGAAAGAATCAGAAGCAGGGTTGCCTCTGGTTGGCAGGTGGGTGACAGGAAAGCAGCCAGAGAGACCGTTTGGGGGCGATGGACATGTTTTCTTGCCTGCAGTTGGAGACACAGGTGCACACATTTTTCCAAACGCACTGAACTCTACTACTACGTGGGCATTTTTACTGCATGTAAGTCATCACCTTTATAAAACATGGTGCTAAGTCGCAATCTCAGAAAGCCAAAGGCAAAGAGAACCCAACAGGAGCCACCCTGGACTCCCCTACCCTAAGTGAAGTGAAGAGTGAAAGTCACTCAGTCATGTCTGACTCTCTGCAACCCCACGGACGGTAGCCCACCAGGTTCCTCTGAGTTCTGAAAAGTGGAGAAAAGGAGGCAAAGCAAGGGTCAGAGACAAACAGCCTGAGACCTGGCCCATAACTGGGGGGTCTGAGGACGGAGGAGGGACCACCAGTCAAGGCAGTGGCCTCCAGAACCTGGAAAAGGCAGATAAACGGACTGTCCCCTAGAGGTCTCACAAAGCAACACAGCCCAGCTGACACCACCATGAGACCACCCTCCCCTCCACCGCACTCCTGACCCCCAGAACCACAGGATATCACACTTGTGTTTGAAGCCACCACGTTCGTGGAAAAAATGTCCAGCTCCTAAGATCCTTAACCATAGTGTGGCTCACACACTATCATGGTTATCCACATATAGCATGGATTGGAAGGACTGATGCTGAAGCTGAAGCTCCAGTACTTTGGCCACCTGATACAAAGAGCTGACTCACTGGAAAACACCTTGATGCTGGGAAAGACTGAGGGCAGGAGGAGAAGGGGGTGACAGAGGATAAGATGGTTGAATGGCATCACTGACTCTACGAACATGAATTTGAGCAGTGTCCGGGAGATAGGGAAGGACAGGGAGCCTGGCATGCCACTGTCCATGAGGTCACAAAGAGCTGGACACGACTGAGCGACTGAACAACAACCCTCCCCTCCAGGAAGCTGGTATTTTCTGGAGGACGCAGGGAGCAGGAAGGCCCAAACGACCCTCACACGTGGTCGCTCTGGGCTCTTCCATGCAGGTGTGAAATTGCCAGCAATACCAGGCACCAACATGCCTGAGTCTCCAGTGGAAGTGCGGGGGCAGGAACCCAGTGGCACTGAAGCTGTTAACTGGGAGAGGGAGGGAGGGCTGGATTTCCTCCGGGTCAGGAGGGGAGAGGCGAGCGAGGTGTCCAGCAACCTGGAAAGGTGAGTCAAGCTCACGGGCCGCGGCCTTGCCCTTTCCAGGCCAGAGAGGCTGGGCAGCTGCTCATAGGAGGGCACAGGTGTGGGCCAGTGCGTGCTGGGCACTGGAAGGGTCAGAAAGTCCAGCCTGTACCAGGGGGCTCAGAATATCATCACCAAACCCATGAAAACACGCTCCCATCTGCCCGCTGACCACTGGTCCACCTAGCCCAGCACAACCAGTCTTTCCTTTCAGCGTCGAGTGAGTGACAGCTCTTATCTTAACACCCCCACAAGATGGCAAAGGTGACCATCCCCCTCTCGGTTTAACCTGAGCAGGACTGTAGGAAGCTTAGCACAGACCGACACGCTCATAGAATCACATTCTCAGCAAGGGAACCAGCTGGGCTCCCTCAATGACAGCAGACCAGAGACACATCCCGCTTTTCCGGGCTCGCCTGTTCAGGACAGCTAATTTCCCGGTCAGACTGGCCCAGCGAGACCTGGACTGGGAGCCTCGAATGGGCCACCAGACTGCCCACAGACACAGCAAAGCTACTGGCTGCAAAGCAAATGTGGCTACTCCAGCCATGGGCGGCATCCCAAGACTGGGATTCTACCAGAAGTGGGCAGGGCATGCGTTGACCAGGCTCTTATAAGAAACCACTGCTCTACCTGTCTCCAGCTCATCTGTTTTTTTCTCAGCACACTTTTCTATAAGTGGAGCCCTCTTAACATTTTAATCCACTCATTCTTTTGGCAACCACATTCAGGGCGGGTGTCAGAGCTGTACCTGGGAGTTTGGGGAGGGGCTGGAATGACTTGCTTCGGTGAGCACCAACCTCTTTCTAGCAGTTTTCATTGAGACATCAAACCTCCAGTCCTCAGGGAGGGCCTGGCAGAAGCCGGTGGGAAACGCAAAGCTGCCTGTTATGAAAGTTGGCGTGAGAGATGGATAGAATAGTTCCAAGCATTTAATCAACCCCCGAAGCCTTTTTCCAAAGGCTCGAACGCATGGGCCCAAGTTTCCTGGCAAGTGCACTGAGCAGCGTTTTAGCGACACGCTTCCAGGATGCTCCTCCCCCGCCGCGCCGGTTTCCGGTTCGAACAAAGGCCGGCCGCATGGCGTCCGCCGCTCGGAGGATCAGAGATGTCCTCGCCGGGAGCACCTGCCGCGCACTCGACATCACCAACGACGCCGACCCAGGCCCGGGAGAGGTGGACCACGAGCGCGGGGTCCGCTTACCTGCCTGGCTGTCCCGGGGCTTGCAGTGGACCTCCTCCACACACTCGGCGGGGAACCATCCGATGTGGCCGCGGGAGCTGCCTTCCCAGAAGCCACCTTCGCCGATGCTCAGCACTGCACACGGAAAGGGGCGGGGTTAGTGGGCGGGGCTTGGGGCGAGGCCCGTGATGGGCGGGCGGCTCTGGTCCATTTGACGGCTGACCACGCCCCCTCCAGCGCGGGACCAGGGGCCTGGCAAAGCGTCCCTCGGAAGGGGCAGTGCGGAGCCTCCGAGCCCCCTCTGCCTGTTAGGCGTGGGTGGCAGGATGCAAGCGCTGGGCATCCCTGTGTCCTTGTATCTCGCAGCACAGGCATGTGGCCACTGCGTCCTGTCCCTTGGGTCCCAGTTGAGACGGGAGGTTAGGAGCCTCCAAGTCCTCATCATCAGTTATTTCAAGAGTCAGAGCTGGGACACAGGCAACCCCAATGAAGAGAAGAAACCATGAGGTCCCGAGCTAGGGACTGGGGAGCAAGAGTCCAGGCTCACAGGAAGTCCTAAGTTAGTCTGATGAAGCAGAAATCACAGCAGGAGATGGAGAAGCAGCCTGACTGGCGGCTACAGGACACCACCTGGGCTTGAAGCGGGCTGGCTGACGCCCCACACGGGTGGTCCCGGGCCTTCGCTGGCTTATTAATGAAGAACCCACGGATTATGTTGGTGCTGCAAGCAGCAGGGGACAATACACAAATCCTGAACATCCAACGGAAGGCCTGATGCTGAAGCTGAAACTCCAGCACTTTGACCACCTGATTTGAAGAAATGACTCATTGGAAAAGACCCTGATGCTGGGAAAGATCGAAGGCAGGACGAGAAGGGGACAACAAAGGATGAGATGGTTTGATGGCATCACTGACTCGAATGACATGAGTTTGAGAAAGCTCTGGGAGTTGGTGATGGACAGGGAAGCCTGGCATGCTGCAGCCCATGGGGTCGCAAAGAGTCGGACATGAGTGAGCAACTGAAACTGACTGACAAGCAGCCGGGAGCCCGTGAAGGGCGGGCGTCACTGTGCGCAGCGAAAGCAAGGGCAGTGGGAGACACAGCTGCCCTGCCTGCAGGGCTGAGCGCGCTGGGTCCCCCTCCCTGGGCTCAGCGCTGGGTGCGCAAGGGCCTCACGAGGATGAAGAGTATCTGTTTTTAAACTTGACCGACGCCGAGCGTCGGTGAGCAACGCAAATCCAAAGACAAGAGGGCCCAGGCACTGCCTGGACAAATGTTTCGGTTGTCAGGGATAAGAACTCGGTGGGGAGGGTCTTTGTCTCTTAGGCCTGTGATGCTGGGCTGGGGGCGCTCCCCGCCCCCCCACAACGCCCTGGCTCCCTCAGAGCATGGCTGTGCCGCAGGAGGTCAGTATAATCTCTGCACGTCTGAAGCTTCTGTAAATTACCTGGGAGCCCCAGGCACCAAGGCTGCGGAGGACCCTGACCACAGACCTCATCTTAAAATCTGAGACCAGATAAAGGACACCTGGACCCATGAGTTTTGAAGGTCAACGGCACAGAGAACATCAGCCTTAAAAGTCCTTGCCTGATAATTTGAAGAAATGCCCGAACGAATGAGATGGGCAAGCTCCCCACCGGCCAGGGTGATCATAATCCCCTGGACCACTTTCTCCAAAAATCGACGCTGGTCTCACACGCGGTACAGCCTGGCTGACGTACATCACAGGGGCCCAGCTCGGATGCAAGAGGATCATCTCGGAGTGCTGCCCCGGATGGACAGCGGAGGACAGGGACCTGCCAGGGCGCCCACCCACCTGCCTTCTTGGTAGTTGTGAGCAGGCCACTGTGCTGTCTTAGAGGGTCTGGGGGAGGAGGAGCCGTCCAGGGAGACACCCGGGCAGCTCCCGGAACTCCTGCCTCGCTTTCTCCACTTGTCAGAGCAGGAGAACGCTCCTCAGCTCAGAGCGGCCCCAGGTGTGAAAAGGACATGCTAACCTCACAGCTGGGCCCTCCGGCCATCACTGCGCCCCCCCGCCCCCCACATCCTCCAGGGACTACACACCCAGATCCCCTAGAATCTGTATCGAGAACACGCTTCTGGGCGTGACTGTTGGCATGAGATCGTGGAGAGAATGAGCGGCTGTGGACAGCTGACTCGAGAGCGGGGAGATGCATGGGAGGATGCGGTCCGCTCGGGGACCCTTCCCAGTGACCTCGGGGGGCAGAGGAGCCACAGTCTGTGGGCGAGGGAGGGGGAAAGGGCCCAAGTTGGTCCTGGGCCTCTGGTTCAGCAACGGTAGCTGGGGGTCCTCTTTTCAGAAGCAGGAGGCAGGGAGGAGGCATGTGGAGGGGCGGGGCGGGGTCCCCTCTGGACCAGGCTGTGTGCTAAGTGAGGGACTCACTTCTGTCCCTCGGTGAGTCGCAGCCGACCCTGCTGGCTCACCTGGCCTCGCCGTGGGCCTGCAGTCACGGCGGTCTGTCCACCTGCATCCCTGGGGAGGGGCTTAATGGCTCTGCAGACCAGGTGCCCCTGGTACAGCGAAGAGGTAGCTGGGTTGGGCTCACACATTAACTCTAGCTTTAAGTCACTGAAAAGTCAACACGTTACACCTGAGAAGCAACGGTCTTCACTGTCCTTTACTGGTCGGCCAGCTCCCGGAGGCGGAAACGAACTGGCTGGAGAAGGTGCCAGGGAAGCCTCTGCCCCAAAAGGCCCGGCCTTGTCCCCCCAAGACATGCACCCTCCTTCGTAAACAGAAAAACAATAACCACCCATGCTGGATTAGGCTGGCAAAATTAACAGGCCCCCACTCCCACCCCAGCCCACCCTGCCTGGTAACCAAGGAAGGACACGACTGAGGGGAGGGGCTGGCCTCTGGGTTGAGAGAGCCCGAGCCCCAGGCCGGCCCGCATTCTGCACCCAGTCCCGGATAGGCATGGACATCTGCACCACCCAGAACTTCAAGCCGTCATCACCAGGAGGAGGACAGTGCCCTGTGCCCAGGCGCCCCTCAGTCCAGGGAGATGTTGGTGTGCACTTTCCCAGAGGCACGGGCTCAGTGTCTGCTGGGAACACTAAGAGCTGCCTTGCAGGGCTGAGCGGAAAAGATGTGAATAAGATGAGAGCTGCGGGTGGTCAGCAGGACCCCAGGGCCCACCCACCTGCCACCGGACCCCCGCAATGGGACACGATGAATCCCGAGGAGTCTGCCTGGCCTGGGGACCCCAGGGCCCACCCACCTGCCACCCGGACCCCCGCGACGGGACACGATGAATCCCGAGGAGTCTGCCTGGTCTGGGGACCCCAGGGCCCACCCACCTGCCACCCGGACCCCCGCGACGGGACATGATGAATCCCGAGGAGTCTGCCCGGTCTGGGGACCCCAGGGCCCACCCACCTGCCCCCGGACCCCCGCGACGGGACACGATGAATCCCGAGGAGTCTGCCCGGCCTGGGGACCCCAGGGCCCACCCACCTGCCCCCGGACCCCCGCGACGGGACACGATGAATCCCGAGGAGTCTGCCCGGTCCGGGGACTGTTGTTATAGTGGTCTGTGCTGCTCACATGATGGGACCCGATGCCTGCGGCCCACAGCTGCTGGGAGGTTTGCATGGAAAACACGAGCTGTCCCCAACGGTAAGCCTGACGAACAGCAGGCACCGATGAGTCTCCACCTGCATCTCCTCCTCTGTTAACACCTCTGACACGTGGACAAGGACACGTGGCCCCCAGACATGACGTGACTGGCCCCAGGTCACTGGGAGGGCTCCCCAGGCCCTTCCCAGGCCAGCCTGCTGCAGCACCCCCGCCACTAGTCCTGAGGGGACAGTGAGGTGGACGGATGGACCCATGGGGAATAAAAGCCCAGGGCTGCGGGCTAGCTGGTTTCAGAGCTGGGCGGGGCCAGAAGACCCAGTGTTCTGTATCTGGGGGCCCCGGCGGAGGGGGTGCGTGCAGACAGAGCAGCCCATTCGGACCCATTTTACCTTCAGGTGAGCCACCAGATCCCTGCCTCCCGGGCAGCTGACTGCAGATTCAGGGGCCACCCCTCCAGGAAGAGGTGCGGTTATTTTTAGCATTGCCACCGCCCAAGGGTCAGCAGGCAACAGCTTGCTCAACACAGTGAGCCCCGGCGGCCTGCCCTTCCCAGCTTTCTGGGAATGGTGGCTGCCCCTAGAGGTGGCTCTCCTGGCCGGGGAACACTGCCTGCCTTCTGCCTGGGAGGAGGGCTGGGCCGGGGGGCGGTCACGGCTGCAGCAGACGGACCCCCTGTGAGAGCTGCAGGAGGGCCCGCGGGACCTGGGCGTCTCTGGCTCCCGGCGCCCCGTGGCCGCCAGCTCTCCCGGGAAGGGAGCTCCTGGGCACTTTCCACATCCGCCCCTCCCTCGGCCTGCAAGTTGGGGGCAGTGAGAAAGACGCCCCCCCACCGCTTCCCCGGGCAGGAGCAGCCTTCTGAACTAACGCCGCCGTCAGGAGGCTTTTGTCCAGGGATGGCCAAGTGCTCAGCAAGGGCCTTTTAGCTGCCTTCCGTCTGCACTCTGCACGAAGCCATGGGCAGGCACCTCCTTGGGCGCCAGCCAACCAGTCGGCAAAGGCTGTGCCCTGTGGGCGGGTGGCGGGCTGGCCAGATGGGGGCTCTCGCAGGGCCAACTGAAAATTAGCCCACATGCAGGGGGAAAAAGGCTACCCCACAATGGGCTCTGGTATTAAAATTCCACATTACAAGTTATGTAGTTTAAATGCTTATACTTTAAAAGTTAGCAAAAATGTTGTGTTAAACTATGTAGAGACAATCAAGGACTTCCAAGCTCAGAGACCCCCCCGGACCCCACGCTGAAGGCAGCCGTAAACCCCGTGTGTGTGCACACAGTTGGGTATGGGTCTGTGTGACCCCAGGGACTGCTGCCTCCAGGCTCCTCTGTCCAGGGGAGTCTCCAGCAAGAATGCCGGAGCGGGCTGCCATTTCCTCCTCCAGGGGATCTTCCCGACCCAGGGATCGAAACCCTGTCTCTTACGTCTCCTGCACTGGCAGGCGGGTTCTTTACCGCAGAAGGTGGATAGGAGTAGGCAGGTCTGTTGGGCAGCACGCTCGCTGAGGACAAAGGGGAGGGGAGCTGGACAAAGAAGCCCCTTCTGCACGGCTTGGAGGCTGGACTCAGGGTGGTGCCCAGGGCAGGGCTGTCGGGGGGCACGTGAAGAGAAACCTGCATTCTGAGTCAGCTGCAGAACCAGAATGAAGAAGCCAGGAAAGCAGCCAGCTGGAAGCGAGGGGAGGTGTCCCCACCAGGGAGAGAGCCAGAGAGGGGCTGGCAAGCTCGGCACCCCCACAGCTCTGAACAGACGCAGAGCAGCTCAGCTCAAGTTGGGGACCTGAGCTGTCACCCAGGCAACCCTCCACAACGAGAGAAAGGAAGGAACAGAAGCCACTGCCACAGCCTAACACCCTGATGTCCAGAACGCAACAGGAGATTACCGGACACGAAGACCCCAGAGGATGGGGCCCACGCTCCAGGGGAGAGAAAACCCGGTGAGCCCGCCCAGACCCTTGAGGAGAGACGACAGACAGGGATTTCAGAGGGGCGGCGACAGCCGCCCTCGCTGGGTGGGTTAAACACCACGTGCTTCCGAAGGAGTGAAAATCTCAACAGAGCAACAGGAAGGCTTAGCAAATAGAAAGAAACCATAGAAGAAGAAAATACACGTGGAAACCGCAGAGTTTAAACATGTTATTTCCAAAACTGAAAAATTCACAAGATGGACTTAACAGAGACGAGGACGTTTTGAAGGAAAGAGCAAGTGAACTTGAAAAGAGACCCATAGCAGTGACCCGAGGTTAAAAAAAATGATGGGAATGAAATGAACAGAGCCTCTGGGACTTGTTGATGCCACCAGATGGTCAAGTTTGCAGGCATCTGGACCAGCAGAAGGAGCTGAGAGGGAGAACGGGGCCCAGCTGTCCTCGGAAACATATAAATCCAGGTGATGTTGGCCAGATGGCTGCACTGTGCGCAGGAGGAAGCAGGTCCCCGCCTGGCCAAGGCCAGATGGGTTGAACTTGACCGACTGAGCCTGCAAGCGGCGCCCTCTGCTGCCTGCCCCGCGTCCTCTGGAAGCCTGTCCTCCAGCACCGGGGTGGGGGGGGGCGCGCCCGTTCCTGCCCCCCCGGTGAGCTCAGCCGCCCCCACCTGGACACCTGCAGCTCCGACCTGTGGCCTCCAGGACAGCAAATTCTCCCTAAGGCCTCACACACCTCCCCTCCCTGGGAATCCTTCGCTGGCTCCCCAGGACCCTGGGAACAGAGTCTGACTCTTGCCACGCATGAGGCTTTTCACCTCCATTTCCCAGGATGCTTTGGGCATCCTTAAGTCTCGCCTTGGAATGTCGCAGGCACCCCTGATGCCCCTCCCGGAGCCCCAAGACACGTGCTCCGTCCTGTGCTCGGCCCAATCCCCGCACCACCCACCCCTGAGTCCCTGGGAGTGGGAAGGAGCTGCCTGCCGACGCCTCGCCCGGCCCTCCCCTGCCGTCTCTGCAGTGGACTCCCATGCCAGATGGGCACGAGCCGACCCTCCCGATGGGCATCAGAGTCGCCGAGGCCGCACCGCGAGGACCACCCGAATCCCCTTTCCGCCCTCTCAGGACTCTGTGTCTCCACAGGGGGCCCCGCGGAAGCAATGCCCTGGGGGTCAGCTGAGGCCAAGGCACCCCGGCCTGACCCCACCCCGGAGGCAGAGTGGACACTGACCTTTGACCCTGTCGCCACGGTGCAGGGGGATCTCGCCATCGACCTGGGGTTGGTATGGCTTGACGACGACGAAGAGCCTCCCGGGCACCGCGCTGTACAGCTTCCGTCTGGGCCCCGGGAACTCGAAGGCGGACAGCGTGTCCTTGTTGGCTCCTGGCGGGAAAGCTGGGCTGCGGCATGGAAGTGGGGACAGAGAGAGACGGGGTCATGGCCTGAGACGCGGCAGGGACGCTGCAGACCCGCGGCCCGTCCGTCCAGGACAAGCGTCCAGCCCCGAGCAGTCACAGCGGAGCTCAGGGTTCTAGACGGGGCTGGAGACGTGAAGACGCATTTGTGGTTAAAAGACACAGGTAATTCCAGCAATCCCACCTCTGGGAAGGTACGCAAGGAGTGAAAGCAGGGTCTCAAGCAGATGTCTGCACACCACGTGCATGGCAGCGTGACTCTCAAAAGATGACCCAAGTGTCCACTGATGGATGAACCGAGGCCCAAAATGTGGTCTATCCATACGGTGGAATGTCGTTCAGACTTTAAAGAAGGGAGGTTCCGTCACAGGTGACACCATGAATGGAACCTGAGGACGTTCCGCTGCTTGAGGGAGGCCAGTTGCAGAAGGACAGGTAACGCCCGACTCCACCAGAGCAGGCAACCCGAGCAGTGAGATCCGTGACCAGGGCGGGCGGGGCTGGAAGCGAGTCTTTAAGGGATCGGGGTTTCAGTTTCGGAACAAGTTCTAGAATGGATGGAGAGGACGGGTGCATGACAACGTGAATGTACTTAACACCACTGAACTGCACACCTAAAGATGCTTCCGGTGGTAAATGTTCCGTGCATTTTTCCATACAGAGACTCCAGTGGAGCGGCAACTGAGACACGCCGTGGGTGTCTGCTGTCTGACCTGTCTCACTCTAAGTGCCAACCACGCTGGGCGAGGCATCACCCAGAACCCGTGGCACAAGATTTCACCATCGCGGGGCACGGAGCCCCGCCTGACTGCCCCGGAGACATTTCACAAGTGGGACTTGAATGCGTTCCTGTTTTATGTGAGTATTTTACAAAGAGCGTGTGTTTCCAGAGTAACTATCCGGGCCTGACACTGAGAGTGGATGCCTAATTTAACGGCACAGTGGTGGAACGAGAGAGAGAAAGAGAGAAAGAGAGAGAGTGAGCGAGGGAGAAGCTCAAGCTCCAGAGAAACGTGCAAAGTGGTTTCCGTAACGACAGCCCCGTCTTTGTGATGGTGATGGGTGACCAGGGCTGACTCCTGGGAGGGGAGGAGAGTGCGTGCTCATCAGGGGTGACCTTGAGGAGCCACACTGAGCTCTCCTCCGGGGGGAGGAGGAGCCACACGCACGTGGATGAATCTGGGCAGGGATTTATGGAGGATGCCCCAAAGCTTCCTGGAAAAGCGTTCATGTCCGGCTGGCATCCTCCCAAGAGGGCACCCTGCCTGTGATGGGGAGGAGGAGGATTAATAACCTTGGGGGCAGAGTCCCACACCGGGGAGCCACATCTGAGTCTCAGGAGGGGCCCACCCGTGTCACAAATTCATCACCACGAAGGGTGGGGTCCCCAACCATGCTCCTCCATTCAGACGACACACACCGTGGCCTGGGAGCCCCCAGACGGAAGCTTGAGCTTCCTGCAAGGTGTGGAACAGGCTTGCAGGGAAGCTTCTAGAATACGACGTGACCACTCACTTTGGAGATTTAATGTGAACCCCCCGATTCCTTTTGGGCTTTGCTTTACCCACGTCAGCATTCCTGATAAATAATAACATATGTTGCTTTTCGCTTGCAAGAATTCACGGAAGCGTGACGGTGCTGTGTTTTGTTGCGCTTCTTACGTTTTCGCTCAAGGGCATGACTTTGAGAGCTAGGCACGGGGGAGCCCATGTCTACACATGTGATGTGCTCACTTGACACCATAATTTATGCTTGTCAGAGGAGGGGGACTGACTGCCAGCTCTGCCAGCCTGACCCCAAAGCCCAGAGCCCTCCCTAAACCACGGGAGCAGAGGGCAGGTGCGTGACCTTGGCCGGGTGCTCACCCGGGCTCAGGGCAGAGTGGTGACAAGCCGCAGCCCCGTGTCCGCACGCTCTCCATCCCCAGGGACGCCCCCTCCTCTGCCTGTCCCCCCACTCCAGGCTTCTCTGACCAAGACGGAGGTCACAGCATCCTGGAAAGAGATGCCCGTGACCTTTGCACCAGGCAGCTCCAGGCGGCTCCCTCCTCCCCCTCCGCCAGGTACAGATTGACGCACAGATGCAAGGATCCACCCGGAGGGTCAGAGTCTCCCTCCTCACAGATGTCACTGACACCAAATACTCCGGAGCCCAGGGCAGTGAGGCCTGCAAGGGACAGGTTGTGTGACTGCTGGTCCAGAGGTGACAGCTGGCAGGACGGCTGATTCACGGAGAAGAAGGACAAGCTAGGCCCCCTGCCTGCGGTGGAAAAGAACCCGGGAAAAGCCAGAACATTCAGAGTTCCCTCCAGAGAGGATGGCCTGCCTGCCTGCCTGTTGGGATGTGGATCCATCCATTCAATCTGCCTCAACTCAGCCTGACTTGGGGCTGGGATGGAAGGCAGGAGACCGCGCCTTCACTATGAGGGGCTGAGCAGCACCAGGCTCTCCTCTCCTGCTCCCGTGTAGGGGGAAGGTAACCAAGTCCTGGGAACCAAGGGAACTCAATTCCTCAGGAAGTGTCTCCTGGAGCCGCTCTACCTAGATCCAAGGGTTTGGAAGAGGCTTGGGGTCAGCAGAGGGTGGGGGCTCTAAGAGGACACCCTGCACCAGGCTCAGAAGCCCTCCTCGACCCGGCCTCCAAAAGTAGTGCTTGGATCTCCCCTGATGCACCTGCCACAGGCGCTGAGCGATGGCCGAGTGGGGTCTGCTGTGTGGGGCTCCTGGGAGGATCCGTGAGGGAACACAGATGGAGCCTGCCACCCCAGCACCCACCAGCTCTGTCACTGCAGCTTCGATAGCAGTTATCACCCTTGCATCTGACTGTCCATCCATCTATCCACCCATCCATCCATTCACCCACCCCATCCATCAGGCATCCACCCATCCACCCATCATCCATAAGCTCACCTATCCATCCATCCACCCATCCCATTCATCACGCATTCAACCATCCATCCATTCATCCATCCATCCACCCACCCCATCCATCACACATCCAACCATCCCTCTATCCATCCATCCATCCATCCATCCCATCCATCATTCTTCCAACTATCCATCCATCCACTGACCCCATCCATCATGCATCCAACCATCCCTCTATCCATCTACCCATCATCCATCAACTCACCTATCCATCCATCCAACCACTCCATCCATCATACATCCAACCATCCATCTATCCATCCATCCATCTATCCATCCACCCACCCCATCCATCATGCATTCAGCCATCCATCTATCCATTCAACCATCCATCCATCAAACCACCCCATCCATCAGGCATCCAACCATCCATCAATCCCTCCATCCATCCACTCACCTCATCCATCATGCATCCAACCATCCCTCTATCCATCCACCCATCATCCATCAACTCACCCATCCATCCATCCACCCACTCCATCCATCATATATCCAAGTATCCATCTATCCATCCACCATACATCCAGTCATCCATCTATCCACTCATCCATCTAACCATCCACCTGTCTATCCATCCAGCTGTCTATCTATGCATTCATCCATCCATCAACCAACCCCATCCACCATGCATCCAACCATCCATCAGGCATCCAATCATCCATGCATCTATCCATCCATGCTTCTATCCATCCATCCAACTATCCACCCATCCATCCAGCTATCCATCTCATCATCCATCAACTCACCCATCCACCAACCATGAATCCAACCATTCATCCACCCACTCAGTTACCATCCTCCATCCTTCCTACCACTTATACAAACACCACCTATCTACTCTTCCATCCAAATTTCTAAAGAACCCTGCCAGAGCCGAGCTGATCACTTGTTGTCAGATGCTGAACAAGTCAGTTAACCTCTGGAAGTCCCCATCTAGTAAGACAGGATGATCTGGTGAGACCCGAGAGTGAGTCGGCAGGAACTGCTCTGCACAGGTGTCGTATGAACACTCCTGCCATTACCACTCTGCTTAGCTGAAAAGTGGGTGATAAGATGCATGTGTCAGCCAGCTGGTTTCAGCCGGCTCCAGAGTATGTGTCACTGGGCAGAAAAGTCAAAGCAAACACGGCTCTAGCCTGGGAGCATCAGTCCAAGCCCGGGAAACCTTTGCTTAAGAACAGGAAGACATTGGTCCTTGAAGATCAGCGTGCGCCCATGGTTCTAGGTACCAGCAGTGATGTGTGGTCCCACACAGATGCTGAAGCATCTTCCCACTCCAGGTTAATCTGAGCCTTGTAAAGCCCCATTTCACAGGTGAAAAAACAGAGGCTCCATAAACAATGGCTTAGGCACAGAGATACAGGCCTGACCTCACACCTTAGGCACAGAGATACAGACCTGACCTCACACCTGGCTTGCTGACCACAGCCCAGGGCTGCCTGCAGGCTCCCCGCTCTGGGCTGGGATCTACCAGAAATTGGGTGTCTCCCAGGTTCCAGGCTCACACCGGATGGGGGGACAAGAGGGTGCTGGAGGTTACCAGCGGGAGGCTCTGGCAGAGGGTGGCTTCCAGCACAAAGCCCTGCCCCGCTGACAGTGTGTCTGAAGCATAAAAGTTCAGACCCCACGTCGCCCCTTGTACCGTCAGCATCACCTCCCTCTCCGCCTTCAGGCCAGGAAGAAGCGCCGAAGCCCTCAGCCTGCACGTGGCCCTGGGCACCTTGGCCCCTGCTGGGCTTCTGGGTCGGTCCTGGGGCCCATACCCCACACTCCATGGCCTCCCCACGCGGTCCTGATAAGTGCTGCAGGAATGGACAATGACTAGATGCGCCATCCTGCTGGCTGGGGCACCGCGACCTGGGGCACGCGTGCACATCGGAGGCTTTCACGGACTCCAGAGAAGCGGGAACCGCTGTGATGTCAGAGGTGTGCCCACCTTGGGGCCCGCTGCCTGACACCCCCAAGGCCACCCTGGCTCCGAGCAGCAGGGGGCAGGCACCTAGAGCCCCCATGGAATGGGAACGGTCTGGAAGGTGCCTCTTCCCTTAAAGTTTCCTCTGGTCTGCTCCGGTCACCCGGGATGCCCTGCCTCTCCCCGACGCCTGGCTGGCCCCTCTCTCCACCCTGGGGGGCGGCCCCCTCACCCCAGGAGGGGTGACCTGCATGAGCTTTGACTCCCGGGGACTCTGTTAGGGGCTCCCCGTCCTCGACGACAGCTCTGGGGCATCCACCGCTGTACCAGAGGCCAGTCTTCCTGTGTGTTTGTGCCCCCAGCTGAGAGCAAACCCCAAGTGTCAGTCGTGTGGGGGGAGACCGAGTGACAGGTGAGGGCCTGGGTGCCTGGACCCGATTCCCCAGCAGGCAGGAGGAACCTGCTCCTCCGGGGCGACGCTTCCCCTGGGGCCAGGGGCTCAGCGCATCATGGACCCCCTACTCCTGATGTGCGGGTGACGCGCCCCTGGCTGCCTGGGTCAGGCGGCACAGCAAGGGGTCAGGGGACAGCCTGGCTCACCCCTGCCTGGGTCCCCACCACCTTTCTGGGTCCGCCTGGCCGAGGGAGGGAGCTCCCCGTGGTTCTCACCGAGGAAACCAGGCCCCTGTGCCCTGGGGGCGCACAGCTCTGCCCTTCCGGTCCCCGTGTCCCCAGGAGCGGGGTGAGGCCGCCTGCAGATGAACAGAGATGCACTCCAGAAGGATTCCAGGGTGCCCCTTCACCCCTCAACCTGCGCAGTGGGGGAACAGCCCCTGGAAGGGGTGTGCAGGGCGGGGCAGGGTCCTGCCACCCCGGAATCTCCGGGAAGCCCTGCTCGGCCCGCACAGCCTGATTTAGGGAAGGAAACAGTAGGGTGAGAAGCGGACTTGGTCGAGCCCCTGCCGGGGTCTGTCTGGCGGCGGGAGCCTTGCCGGCTCTGCCCACCTGTGCAGCCAGCGGGTGCTGCTGTCTCCCCGTGGGCGGGAGACCCGGCCAGCGAGGCTACCCGCCTGCACACAGCAGGTTTCCCCTCTGCTGAGCCGAACCCACCCGGGAACGGCTCCTTTGACTGGAGGGTGGCCCGCATGCTCCCTGGGGCCGGTGAGGCCAGGGCGGCCCTCAGGACCAGGGCCCGGGCTTTGCAATAATGCATCAAGAGCTGGGAAGGGTCCTACTCCTCTCCACGCCCAGGGGGTGGGTGATGATGGAGCAACCGGCAAAGCTGGTTCTCAGGGACCTGGACCAGCCATGCCAGCGGGCGCCACTAGAGGGCGCCTCGGGCAGGTGCGCGCAGAGCCTCCAGGTGAGGCAGGACGCCGGCCAGGGCATCAGGGACACGGGCTCCCATCCGCTCTGGACAGCTCCTCCCTCTTCTGCTTGGCACCAGGGTCCGCTGGTTCTCGAGGGCGGTTCCCGGGGGAGGCTGACCCAGCCCGGGAGGCTCAGTCAGAGCCGCAGGGGCCCAGGGATGGGTGAGGGGGGTTGGGACGGCGGGGGAGGTCGTCTGCACCTGAGGTTGGGCCTGAAGCTGGTTCTGGCCACACAGTGGCCCTTGTCACACGCCTGGCCGAGGCTTCCAGGGCCTCAAGTGGGCACCCAGGGCAGTGCCTGCGGGGGGTGCCGAGCGGCCAGCCTTCCCGCGGGCAGCAAGAGAACAAGGGGAGAGTGTGACGGGGGCAGCCAGAGGGGACCCCCAGGAGCTCGGGACTCGACTGATCTGCCGCGCTCCGCTTCCTCTTGGCCCAAGCCGCGGCCGTCACCAGGACGACCTTCCGGTGCCCGCCCCACAGCGGCTGAGGGCCTTTCAAGGTGTCCGTGGCGACGAGGACACGAAGTACCCAGTGCTCCCGGATAACTCAGTGGGAGCCACGACCTGATACGTGGCAGCTGCTGCACTCGGCTTCAGCCTCGTCATGAGCCCGTTAGACCCTCTGGACACACGAGAAGACGAAGGCGCGGGACGGCCAAGCGACTAGCCTAAAGTCACACGGCAGGAAGGAGACAGCTGGACACGACCAGCACTTTGGCGGCTACCTACTGAGCCAGGACCTTGGGACAGAGGGGTCTGTGGGGGCCCGGGGCTCTCCCCGCCACGCCTGGGGAGTGCCCCCAGCCCACCTCCAGGTTCTGCGAGAGACAGAAAGCGCTCTGGGGCTGCCTGGGCCACCCCGAGGCTAGGAGCCGAGTCCTCCGCCCGGAGGCCCCGTCTGTCCCGGGAAAGTGCTGGGCCCTGAGTCGCCACCCCCTTGAGCCGCCAGGGGATGCGCTGTGGTGCCCACACACAGGCCCTCCATCACTGGGGCGCGTGTGTGGCCACTTTCACATCTGAGCGGGTGTGGAAGCAGACAGCCTGCATGCGGCTCAAATGCCACCATCATCCTGGGGGCCCCAGGAGCCAGGGCACCTGGCAGGTTCCCACTGGCACAGGGGGGTTCTGGGGGCAGGCCTCCCGTGGGCTCCTGTCAGGACGCAGCGGCTGTCACAGATGAGTGAACGGTCCTGAGCAGATGGACAGGGGCCAGGCAGGCGCTGACGGGCTGCCGAGGGAAGGACGGGAATCGGCCGGGAGGGCGGGGCAGGCTGGGCCGGGACCACAGCCCTCCCCGACGGGGACGGGCAGCCAGCCGGCATCAGCACTGAAAGCCTTGCATCCCAGCAGTCTCTCTCCCGGGGCGACCGCAGCCGGGCGACAGGAAGCACCGGGCCAAGCGCCTGCCCCCAGGTGGACACAGAGCTGAGCACGGCTGCAGCCACTGTGGACCGCGGGCTTGTTACACGCGAGGACCGCCACGCAGTCACGTGTTCCGTCTCGGGAGCAGCCAGGGAGCCACTGCGTCACGGTCCTCATCTCACAGTCGCCAAAGTGGATGCGCCAGGTGTAAGCGCGTGGCCCCGGAGGAGTCCTCGCGGCGGGCACTCAGGACAGGCTGGGGCTGTGACCATCACACACGAGTGTGCACACAGGCACACACGCAGACACGCATGCACACCCAGACACAAGCACACACGGCCATGCAGACGTGCATACCATCACACCCAACACACACGAGGCACACCCAGAGACGTCAGTGCACGCACACGGGCACACACGCACACACACACATGCACACACTTGGACATAAAAAGTACCGGAAAATGCACACGCACAAACACACGTGCATCTAATACAAACACAGAAATGCAGGCACACAGGCACCCAAGCACCCACGCACACAGTGCCAGACACACACAGACACACCAGTGCACACACACGGATGCACACGGGCACACACGCCCCACGCGGGGACGTCAGGGACAGCCCGACGGGGCACTGCAGCATGTGACGCTGGCCTCTCTCCACAGCAGTTTTCTCTGCAGCTTTTCCAAGTCCCCGGCCACCCTGCCTTCAGGATCTTATTAGATTTCGTCCTGGAGGAAGGGGACCCACTCTCTTTAAAATTACAGCCATAATTCCAGCTAACCGTGTGAAGTGGAATTTGAGGCCTCAGGGGAACCCTTTAATTCAGCTTTAAGCGGCTCCCGGAACCTGGTGCTTCTCCCTGGGGTGACTCAGAGTGAGAATCTAGACCAGAGCCAGGAGGGCTCCCGGGCCTGAGGATGAGACGGCAGGGGGAGGTGTGCACGGGTCCCAGCGCCAAGGTGTGCCTGGGGGGTGCTGGCTCCCAGGGGGCAGGCTGGGACCCCGCCAAGGGGCCAGGAAACTGGGGTCCCCAAGGGCAGGTTCTCCCCACACCCGCACACCGCAGCCTGGACACCTGGCCTGCTGCTCCTGCTCACAGCAGTCGGCCTTCCCCCAGGACCGCCTGGATCACTGACCCCTCCACCCAGACTCCTGGTCCCCCTCCCCAGCATCCCTGGTCGGAGCTGGGGGTGTGGCATCAGGAAGGACCCAGGCTGGCTAGAGGTACCGCAGGCAGGCTAGGCAAGGCCAACTCAATGGTGTGCGGCGGGACGGGGAACCGGGTCACCGGGCAGATGGCTGGACCAAAGGGGGCACTTGCCCCTCGCCAGCCACGGAGCCAGGCCAAACACACAGTGCGCCGGCTCTCCCGGGACCACCAAGGGTGAGGGCAGAGCTCAAGAAGGACAAAGTCTCACGACCTGCGCCGGCTCCAGGACCCGGCCTCAGTGCTCTAATCTGGGAAATGGGGACGCAGGGTCTTCCCTGGAGAACGAGGGGGGTGAGCCAAGGCACGTGGAGCAGCGTGTCCACGCGACACTGCGGCGGGGGGCGGGGGTGAGAGGTCAGAGACAGCGCTGCTCCGACTAGCACTGAGGCCCTGGCCAGGAGTCCAACCCCAGCAGGTCTCAGCCTGGACAGACAAACGCCGGGGGCCACGCGAGGAGGGGGCGGGTGTGCCTGCAAGCTGGAGCTCTGGGTGGGACTGCAGCGCCCCGGCTGGCATAGGAGACGGAGCAAGGGAGAGCCCAGAGCCCCAGCGAGATGCCTGGGGGGGGGGGGTTCATGCCAGGTCTGGCCTTTGCTGGCCTTATCCCCCCGTCTAGAGAGGGGACAGGAATGGGGTTGCAGCCCCTGGCTGCTTCAGAGTCTGCTGAGACGCCCCCTCCCCGTCCTCATCCCTGCCTCGTGGGCAGACAGATCAGGACCAGGCAGGGCTGTCACTGCACTGGCCGGGGCTTGTCATACCCTCGGCTCTGCCAGGGCGCCTCGGCCACGAACGCGGGCGCTCACTCAGGCTCAGGACCGTGCACGCTGAAGCCTGGTCCAGGGAGAAACCCAAGTGTCCAGCAACAGAGGGACAGATAAAGAGGGTGCGGCACACACCACACGCAACGACACACGACTTGGTCATAAAAGAGAACAAAGCAACGCCATCTGCGGCAACCTGGTTTTTTTGTTTTTTTTTTAAATCTCTCAGTCCTGTCTGACTCTTTATGACCCCATGGACTATACAGTCCATGGAATTGTCCAGGCCAGAATACTGGAGTGGGTAGCCTTTCCCTTCTCCAGGGGATCTTCCCAACCCAGGAATCGAACCAAGGTCTCCGGCATCGCAGCAGCCTGGATGGACCTAAAGATGATCACAGCGAGTAGAGTCGGTCAGACAGGCAGACGTCGTACGGTATCACCTACACGTGGAAGCTGAAATACGGCACGAGTGAACCTGCCTGTGAAACAGACTCACAGACAGAATGGACTTGTGGTTGCCAGGGGCAGGGGAGGGGTGGAGGGGGAACCTGGGGCTCGTGGAGTGAACTAGCAGACAGAACGGATGAACAGCGAGGCCCTCCAGCGTAGCAGCGCGAGGACCTACACCCAGTCTCCTGGGATGAACGTTAGTGGAGAAGAACATGCAGAAAGAATGTCTATAACTGAGTCGCTCTACGGTACGGCCGACACGACACGATGCTGTAAATCAACTCTATTCCAAACAAAACCCCCCACACAGCCCCTGGAGGAGCTCGCAGCCCAGAGCGGGCCGGTGCCCTTAGCGCCTTCTCCATCCACACTTCACGTTTAAGACCCCGAAGCCGACGCACAAGGAAATGAAACAGCCCCGGGCACCCGCCACAGCCCAAGCCGCCCCAGGAGCCCAAGGGGCACCCACCCTTCCTGGTGCAGTCACTGCTCTCAGGGGGCAGTCTGAGCCGGGGCAGAGCGGGGCTCTGACTTTCACGCGTTCTCAGCATCCGCGTTGGAATCAAGCAGGCATCCTGCTCAACCTCTGGTGGCGCCCCGAGGTCCAGAATCCAGGGCACCTAGCACAGAGGTGCCCCTCTCCCCGGTCCCCCTGGACCCGCTCCCCTCCCGTGCCCCCCACCGCCCAGGTCGCTCCTTACCCGACGTGCCAGGGCTGCCGGGGCCTCTTGGCATCCTCGCCGGCTCCGCCCAGCCTGTTGAGCGAGGGGGACCGGCTGCGGGGCCCGGGGGTGTAGCTCCCGAGGGTCTTGGCGGCCCCGTCGGCCTTGCTGGGCGTCTGCTGCAGCAGCTGGGGCGAGAGGCTGAGGTGGGAGGCGGCCGCGCAGACGGCCCAGTCGGGCGCGCCGGCGTTGAGGTTGTTGTCACTATTGGAGCGCAGCAGGAGCCGGGGGGCGGCCAGCGTGCTGGGGGGCCGCCGCCTGCGGTTGGAGTACGCCGGGGCCTCTCGGAAGGGCACTGGGTCAGAGAGAGCGGGAGACTCGGGTGAGCGCGCGTGGCACCGTCATCCAGGAGGGGTGCCCGTCCCCCGCCCCCCCAGCTGCCCAGGACATGGACGCTGTGAGCTCTGTGCTGAGCCCCCGAGGGCCCCCGTGGGTGCAGAGCTCGCCCCAACACAGAAGCAGACACGGGTGGATGCGGAGTGCGCCCCCCTTGCACGGAGGCTCAAGACAGCGCTTGAGATGGAAGGGGCTCGGGTCCCACTTCCATCCACGTGGTGCCCACACTTCCAGTGGCCCAGAGACCGTGGACGGACTGGCTGCCCCGGCTCACAGCAAGGACAGGCGGACACGAAGGCAGCCATGGAGTTCCTCCTCCTCCTCGCCACGACCTGCACTGGGGGTTGGATCGTGTCCCCCCGAATCCCTGTGTTGGAGGCCTGACCCCGAGCATCTCAGAATGTGGCCGTCTTTGGAGACGGGGTCTTTTAAGAGGTGATTAAGGTAAAATGGGGTCACTGGGGGGCCCTAATCCCACAGGACGGGGGTCCTTGTAAGAAGACGAGGTCAGGACACGGACAGACAGAGGGACTGCCCTGTGAGGACAAGGGGAGGAGGCGGCCGTCGGCACGCCCAGCAGGGAGGCCTCAGGAGGACCAGCCCCGCCCACACCCGGGTCTGGGAGTCCAGCCTCCAGGACTGGAGACAGGGGATGTTTGAGCCGCCCCGTCCGTGGGGCTGTCACAGCAGGGAGGGCACGTGCACGCGGCTCCGTGGCTCTCCTGGTGGGACTCCATCTGCCTGAAACCCAGTGTGGTGCTTTCTCCACCCATCAAACCGGGACTTGGCAGCAAGCATCGAATAGGAGGTGGTGGACACACCTCGCCACGCTTTTCATGAAGCTCTAGACCAGAGGCAAGCCCCTTGCCCTGTGATGTCAGCCCAGCCAGGGGCTCAGAACGAGGACACGGTCCTTGGGGACTGTGAGGGCTGGAACCCACGTGGTCGGCACCCCGGGTTTCTCCGAGGGCTGGAGCCAGAAACAGAGTGTCCTTGCCAAGTGTGTGCGTGCTCCGTCGCTCAGGCGTGTCCGACTCTTTGTGACCCCATGGACTGTAGCCCACCAGGCTCCTCTGGCCTGGGATTCTCCAGGCAAGAATATCGGAGTGGGCTGCCACGCCCTCATCCAGGGGACCTTCCCGACCCAGGGATGGAACCCAGGCCTCCTCCATCTCCTGCGCTGCAGCCAGATTCCTCGCCCACCGGGCCCCCAGCGAAGCCTGTCCTTTCCAAGAAGAGGCGTCTAAAGAGACGCAAGCCTCCGGGCCGCAGGGGAGCAACACAGCAGCCGCGACAGGCAGCAACGAACACGCGCCTCCTCGCTCTGTCCCTCCCAACACTGGACTGCAGAGCGGCAGGAGGACGCACGCCCTCCCAGGGGCTGCTGGGACGTGGGAGGACCAGTGTCTCCGAGGAGAAAGGCGAGCTCAGGACCGAGTCCCGCACGGCCCGCCGCCCCGGCTGCCCGAGGTCAGAGGCGGTGAAGTTCGTCATGGGAACCAAGGACAGCTGCACCCCACCCAGAACCTGGGCAACCCCCTGCTGCCGGCCACGCTGGAGGGCCGCGCTCACGGGGATGGAGGTGGTGCTGGCAGAGCTCCACCGAGACAGCTGCGACCCAGCGCAGCCTTCGCTGCCTCCCTGGGAGGCAGGACCACCCTGGGAAAGCAGACGGCAGCCAGCCCGGGGTAGCTGCATGGAAATGGCACGAGGCTTCCCAAGGACGCACACTTGGATTTCACATCTTGGCTCATCATGAGAACTTGGAAGTGACCCGCGGGAGAGGTCACGCTCTTTCCAGCAGAGACGCCAACCTGCTTCCTCTGAAGCCCGTCTGTCAGGGCAAGGCGCACCAGCACTCGAATCTACTCCAAACTGTGCAAAGCAAAGGATCTCTTCAGCGCCAGCCCGGCCGGGAGGGAGACAGGGGGCAAGAAGGGCGTGCCCCGTGGACCCCCATCTCTGGGGCCGGAGAGGCTGCCCTGTCCAGGGCTTGGCCCCTGGTGAATCAGTCCAGGTGTTCTGGGGGGAAGTCTATTTCAAGGAAAAGTCCCGAGTTTGTCTTTGCCAGTCACTGGGGAGACTAGCCCCATGTCACTCCCACTGCCAGCATCAGACAGTGGCCAGAAGACTTCTGGAAGGACTGAGGGTGACTGGAGCCCCACCCGGCAGAGGGGCAGGGGGGACAGGAGCCCTCACTAGGACGGCGGATCCAGGATCTCAGAGAGCGATGCTCTTCCTGCCGAGATCGTCAGTGGCAGGACCACAGCACCTAGAGGAAGCCAGCCTCTTGAGCACATGCTCACAACAGAGCCCCCTCGACTTCCTGGCTCATCCTTCCTGCGCCCACCCGAGGACAAGCCAGAGCTCACGCGGATGGAGGGGAGGGGTCGCCCCAGCTCGGAGGGGACTCCCCCAGACCAGGAAACACTTGCACCCCATGATGCGAACTCATGCTGAGGCTCCCAGATTCCCTGACCTTAGAGTCAGTTATATTTTTCTGATGGATATAAGCGAGTACAAACGCCCTTGCTGGAAAGTGATGGAATTTGGGGGGAACCCTGCCAATAGCTACGACAGACTCCTGAGGGGAAGCACAGTCTAGGGGAGAAGGGAACAGGGTGAGCAGAACACCATGCCCCCAACAGAAACACCCATGCTGAGCACACAGTACCAAGATCAAAGTCCCAGAAGGTGAATCTGGGCTCATCGAGTAAGCAAATGTGCTCAGACAAAGGCTGTCTTTCTGTATGTTCCTGAGAACCAGGCGGAAGAGGTCTTTCAGACAGTGGCAGCAATTCATGGGGCGGGGGCAGGGGGCAGCTGCCCTTGGAAGATTAAGGGATGAAAGAGCTGGGACTTCTGCAAATACGTTCTGCCCCAAGGAGCCAGTAAGCCACTCAGCTGGACTCTCATAGGTGACGTTTCGGTGAACATTCTAATGAACGCTATCTCACTGAATTACCAAGATTCACATTAAGTTCATTTCCTGTGTGGTGTAATTGGAAATCTCTTCCATGTTTCTTTTCTGGCTTGGGCTGGGAATTATCTCCTTAATTCCTCTAACCTCACATCTTCATAAACCTCCCGGTTTCATAAAATGAGAGCTCCCTGTCTTAACCAACTAACCAGAACCCGCCGTGGAAATGTTGTTGCTGTTTTATTTTTTTTAATGTGCAAAGGGTTAGAAATAACTCTTTTCCTGTCTGAAAATGATTAATATTCCACCCAACTGTTTCCTTCTTTCAGACAATCTGCAAACTCTAAGTGGGTGGATATTTTCTTAGCTTAGCCTTCCATGCATGTATTTATACGTTTCTTTTCCACAATACAAATTACCCAAGGTATGCAGAAAAGCAGATGCACTTTCAAAGTCTGCCACAGTGCATTTCCCACCCGCTCCCCGAAACCACAACCCGGGGATGGCCGAGGGACTCCGAGCGGCGGTTCTGAAAGCGCCCACCTGGCCAGGGCAGCCAGCGCCTGCCCTGGCCAGGGCTGGGGCTCCTTGCTTCTGCCTGAGTGCTCAGCAGCCTCCAGGCAGCTGACAGATTACAGCCAAACTTCCTATTTTCCACAGGACTTAGTTCCTTAACAGTTAGGTTCTGGATGCACTAAGGATGCACAAGCTACATTTCTGCAAGGGGCTGGAGACTTGGGCGGGTGGGGGGTTGGGGAATGAAACCGGCACCTTCAAGTGGGTTAACAGTCCAGATCAACTACAACAAAGCCCGATCGCCCACCAGAAGTAATTACTCCCTTAACACGGCAGGAATGAATGAACCGGCAATTTTAGGAGGACCCGGAGTCCCCGGTTCCCCCCCACACCCTCGCCCGGGTCGGAAGCTGCTTGTTCCCATGCGCTCCGCGCCCTAAGGCTGGCTCTCCGCTTACCTTCCTTCTTGGTGAAGGCATTTAACAAAGACTTCATTTTCCCTCCGACTTTGGCAGCGGTCCGCTCATTATATAACCTTCTCAACTGGGAGGAAGGGAAGGGCAGCCCGGCCCCTGGGCGCCGGAGCAGTTTGGACCCGGGGAGCGGCGGCGGGCGTCTGGCCACTGCCTGCCTCCGAGCATAGCTGGGCAGGCCAGACCCAGCGCGCTGGTGACGGAGCCCACCCCATACTCGTCTGTCAGCTGGGAGCCAAGCGTGCGTAGACTGAGGCTGCTCTCAGAGCCCACGGCCGCTCCCCGCGCCCGTCATGTGAGCGGCGTTCCCCTGCTTTTGTGATCAGTACATCGGGGAGGAGGCTCGCAGGCGGGAGGCATCGGTGAGCCCCGAGCCCCGACCACCCGAGGGCGGGCGCTGGGGCTGGGGCTCCGGTCGCTCCAGCTCAGACCCGCCCGGGGCGACACAGCACAGCACCTGTGCTTTGCTGATTTTCATTCAAAAGAAAAAGCCAAGTTTTTCCTCGCTCTCTGCCGCCGCCGCTGCCGTTTGTCCGCCAGCAGACGTGGGGAGTCGGTCCCGGAGATAAAACGTCCCGGTTCCAGATAAGCCACGAGCCAGACCCGCGTTCACTGGGCGGTCAGGGCCGGTCTTCTGGAATCTCTGAACGTGACCCAGATTTCGGTTGGCAAGAATCAGACACAAGGACCCATTACTTCTCTGGCTCCCCCCCATGGAGGTAATGACCCTGGAGAAAACAGGATTTCCATCCCCCTTTCTAATTCTTTTTTTTTGGAAACAAAAGAGAGATGAAACAATTAAAATTGCAGCCCAGCCAAAGCTCGCCCTAATTCCAGGCAGCTGATAAAAAGCCCATTCTGAGCCAGGCTGCACGCTTCTTACAGAAGTCCGGGAGACGTGCGGAGAGGCGGCGGGGAAAAGTTCTGCCCGCGCGGCAAACGCAGAGGGCGGGGCCGTGGCGGGGAGCCCCACGGCAGGTGGCACGGGGCTGTTTCTGCAGGAGGAGAGAGGTCTCTCCGAAAGCTTAAGGGAGCTCTGCCGTCTTTGCTGCTGGGGCTGTAATTAAGAGTGCGTTTTCTCGGTTGCTAAGAGAGCTGCTTCTGAAATTTGAAGGGGAAAAAAAGAGAGAGAGGAAGAATGGGACGAGATGAGGCAAAGCGCCGGCAGCCTGTAAGTTGAATTCCATATGGTCGGCTCGCTTTGTGTCAACAAAAACGGCAGCGGCGGAAGCCTTGGGAGCCTCTCTCCACGGGACACCTGGGGCTGGCGGGACGCCTGTCCAGGGTGGTGAGAGCGCGGACCGGGTGCCCGTTACCAGCTGAGCACTTGATCGTCATTTCACTCCCACGATGCCCCATCGCAGGGCTTAGAGCTGCCTTCAAACTCTGCCCCGGGTGACCTCGCCCGCTACGCTGGAGACCCAGGCCACATCTAAGACTCGCCCTAGGGGACACTCAACCGCTGGTGCGTTTCACCCACGAAAACCTCACGACCTGCCCCACACCGCTCGCGTCCCTGGGGGACAGAGCAGGTGTTGGCAGGGGGCAGGCTGTCCTTGGACGTGGATGCCAGGCTGCAAAGCTTCCAGAAGCATCTCTCTCAAATGCAGAAACCAACAAGGGGACAACCGCTCCTGCCTAGGGAGCCTGCCACTTGCCCCCACCCCCGGTGTAGGAACTGTCAGAGATCTTCACGGTGGGGGTGTCCAGTTTATCAGGGGTGTGCTGGCTTTCTGCCCCGGCTGCGACAGGATGCCCCCGTGACAGTGACCTGGGGGAGATTCCTACCCCTGGAGGCTGGGGCCCTGAGACATGGGCCCCAGGAAACCCTCCGGGGAGTGGGTGGGAGGCTCTGCAATGCTCAAGATGCCGCCCCAGACTGCGGGCCTCCTGCCGCGCCAAGTGCCCGCGACGCCTTGGCCTCTGCTGTTGGCAGGGAGCACATGTGGTCCAGGGCCGGCGGGCAGTGACCAAGCCCAAGGCTGGAAGTGCCCCCGCCGCTGCTGGCTCCCGGTGTGGACCTGGGGAGCAGGGGGTCAGGAGGAGGTGGCTTCACTGGCGCCCCCCGCAAACATCCCGCGTCTTTTCCGAGGGAGGAGGAGCCCTCGCCCCCACGCTGGGAGCAGAGCCAGAGATGCCCTAAGAGCATGCATCCGGGGCCTAGGGGGGGACAGCTCCCAGCCCGCCTCCCCGGTCCTGCATACAGAGTGATAGTTCCTCATGGTGCCTTGCCCACAGCAGGAGCAGAGCCTGGAAATGCCGGGCCCCCGGCTGCCCGCCCAAGAGGTGAGACAAGTCTGAGGCAAATCCCAGAACCAGGAAAGAGGCCGGCTGGCTACCCTGGGGCAGAGGGGGGCCCCCAGCTCCCGACCACCCCACCTCCAGGTTCCATGTCCCAGGGCACTCGTGGACCCGGGCTGTGCAGGCCCAGGGGACGAGGCGGTGAGCGGGATGGAGACCGGCTCCCTCCCAGGCTGCATGAGGGGCAGGGTGGGCGCGTAAGCGCAGCCTTTGGGCCTAACAGAATGTGAGGGGCCCCGGGAAGCATCCTCAGCCCGACGATTCCCATTCTCACTCCCATTCCTCTAACAAGCAGACGGCCTTCCCAACCACCACTTCCAGGAATCCGTGCAAACGAGTCACTGAGATTAGCAGCAAGAGCTTAAGGTTCTCGTGTGGACCTACTGTGCGCCTGGCCCTCCAGACCAGAAATCCTGCTGGGAGGGAGGGGGTCCATTCCTGACTCCACCCACCTCGTCCACCTCCTCCCCAAAGGCAGGCAAGCTCTCCTTGAATGCTTCCAGCAACAGGGAGCTCACTACCTGTGTGCTGGCTCTGCGCCCATGCACACCGGCCTCCTTTCCCGTCACACAGACACCATTTCCAAACCCGCCACATGCTGGAAGGGAAGGCCGAGGCGTTCAGAGCACAGACTTCACCCCAAGAAATAATGCAGGTTTGGGGGTGTCAGAGCTCAGAGGCACAAGCTGGCTGAGCTCTCCTCCCATCAACTCCTAACAGACCTTTGTTCTGTTGCCAGGTCCTTCGTTGAGTAACCACAGTGACCGCGAGGGGCTGTGCTGGCCACATTGCGGAGGTTTGGTTTCAACGGGACTTCATTCCAAATGAGGGGGAGAACGGAGAGCAAAGATTCTGGTTCTGAGCTGGGCTGGGGTGAGGTTGGGTGGCCAGTGGCAGTGGGTGGGGTCAGGCATGGCATGGGGTGACTCTGTCCACCTGCTCACCCGCCCACCCACCCCAAAGGATGACTGAGCATCTTTTGAGTTGGGGGCCTCTTTGAAGGACAAAAAGCAGGAGGAAGGATTAGATGGAGCCTCCCCAAATCAGACAGCTTCCAGGAAGGAAGAAGGTCACCCTGGAATGAACTCCAAACTGTCAGCCGTCTGGCCTGGCCCATTAGCCATCAGTCCAGCCCCAGCCAGCCCAAGTCCGGTGCCAAGCCCTTTGTAAGAGGTAATAAACCAACAATAAACTCTGCATGAGCCCTCCATCCGCTCCCGCTCACCTAAAGGACCTGCACCCCACCCACCGCCCCGGTTGCTCAGACCTGCCTCCCAAACCTTCACGGTCTAAGCCCTTCATTTGCCACGTCTTTTGACAACTGCCTGACAACAGGCTGAAAATAATTTCATTGCTCGTATAAAAAAGGCTCTTCGCACATCAGAACATTTCAAGACGCTATGAAGTCCTGGCAGGGAAGACACGCCAGGTGTTATAAACACGCCTGGTGCGAGTCTGCAGGGCCGCTCTGCAGGGACGGTCAGCCCACCTCCTTCCCTGGGCCGGCCCGCATCCGACTCCAGGGCCGGCTCTGTGTCTTACGGCTCAGCAGCCCTGGGCTGGCCAGACACCCCAGTCCGCGGATTCCCCACCTGCAAGGTGGGAACAGCCCAGTGCACTCCTGGGGTCAACTGTGGTGGTCAGCCTTCTGGGGTCGAATCCCAGCGCCCCCACCTCCCAGCTCTGTAACCCCAGGAGAGGCACCACGCCTCTCTCTGACCCTGTTTCCTCTTCCATTGACGGGGATATGCCTGGTGCTGCCACACAGGAGGTGAGGACCAAATCACTAATAGTAATATTTACAAGTGCCTGGGTTTGAAAGTTGCCATCAATGGTTAAATAAAACATTTAATTAAAAAAAAAAATTCTGCGAGTGAATAGCAAATGAGTCTCCCTGGCCCCCACCCTGGCCCCATGTCTGTGATTAGCTCTCCCAGGTCCCTTAGAATGCATATACACAGTTTTTTTGGGTGCCACCTCCTCCAGGAAGTCTCCCTGAGGGATCCAGTCCCTGGAGAGACCCACCCCCACCCTCAGGGCTCCCATGTCAGCAGTCCTTCCGGGGGGCATTACTTGGTTCCATGGGACATCAAGCGGGTCCCGTGTCCAGCTCCCCATCACTCAGCAAATGAGGTGGGGGAGTGGGGCTCCCACAGCTCTGGACGTGAGTTAAGGAACCAGAGAAGAGGGAGGTGGCCCGTCCCGTCTCCACTTGTTTGGAGAGTTCCCGGGCCCTTTTCCAGGCCCCCCAGGTGGACTCCTCCCTTCTGTGCCCCACCCGGCCTCCACCCACCCCCGTGTCTGCCCAGGTCCTGCCGGCCACGAGGAGGCCCGCCCTGCAGGGCTCTGGGTCCATCTCACCTGCCGGGCAGGCGCGCGGGACATTGGGCAGGCCGGGCCCTCAGCGTCCCTGCCGTGTCCTGCCCGCCTGGGGGTAGGGGCAGCTGGGGTCATCCCGGGGCTTCCGAGGGCTGCCGGGGCTCCAGGTGACCAGACGAATGGCCAGGGCTCTGACCCAGCTCAGGGCGGCACCGGCTCTGCAGAGCCGCCGCGTGTGGCTGGTCACCAGGCTGGCTGCGGGGCTCCCAGCCCAGGCACCCCAGGCCCCCGGGAGCCACAGAAGCCCTCCAGGACCATCCCTCCCCGCACCCACAGCCGGAGCAATGTTCTCCATGAGACCCTGGCGGACGAGCCAGTGGGGCTGGGGCGTAAACGTCGCCAAGGGTCCTGCAGTCCCCGAGATGGGCACTGTTTCCCTTCTCCTTCCGAGTGGCCTGGGGGCTCAGTCAGGGCCCACCCCCCGCTCCTGGCGGCGGGCTGCAGAAGGGAGCGCCGGCTGGGGTGGAGGCAGGAGGGGCCCGAGTCTATTTCTGCCCCAACGCAAACTCGCGGAGGCGGCTGCAGCCTCTTGTCAGACAGGAGGCCCGTGGGGAACGGAAAAGAGAAGAAACTCCGGAGGGTCTCAGTGGCCCACCAGCCCCACCTCCGCCTTGTCTAACAGAAGTGACAGCCAACTGCCGGGCAGGAGACCGCTGAAGTGTGCGAGCCCCTCGCCCGGCTCGGGGGAGCAGGGCCAGGGAGGCAGCGGGTCCCCGGCGGGCCTGTGGGGCCAGACCTGGATTCTCCTGCCCACTCCCCACCTGAGCCAAAATAGCAGACCTCGCTTCCTTCCCGCGTCGCTTTAGATAACTGCGATTTAAATATTAGTAGGCAACATTTCTCCATCTCACAATCATTGTTCAATGAATCATACGTTTATAAATAACAGGAGATATAAAAAGGCGTCTCGGCAATAGTGCGGGGGTTATCTCTGAGCCAGCATGGAGGTATCTGCGAGAGGTGGGACATTCCAGCAGCTGGGACCGCAGCGGGGGGAGGCAGTGCTCCTGGAGGATTCGCAGAGGCCCCTGGCGGGGAGGCAGGGGCACCGATGAGGGGGCCGCAGAACCGCCCACCAGCGTGGAGGGGTCTCTCCCCAGGGTGGGGGGGTCTCCCTTCAGGGCCGCCAGGCTTGGGGACTCCGGCAGGGGCTACGCACCAGCCCTGAGACAGGGCTCCAGGGCCAAGAGCAAGTCAGAGCGGGCACAGGGGGACGGGCTTTGGCGGTCGAACTGGGGCTGACCACAAGGAAGATGGTGCATTCCGGAAGGACCCCAGGCTCCAAACTCCGCCCCCCGTCTCCTTCCTCTGTTCAGCTTCAAGTCCTGGAGAGATACTGCGCGCTGGGCCAACGCTCTTACCAGGCCACGTGGGGCAGCGGCTCCTTACAGAAAACCAGGGTGACCCTGGAGGCCCCTCTGAGAGCCCAGTGGTGAGGACGCCTGGACTCCCCACAGGGGGACCTGGGCTCAGGGCGCTGAGACAAGTCAGCAGTTCCCAGCCCACTACTCAACGGAACCATCCGGAGCCCCAAGGCCAGGCACAGACACCTCTTCCGGAAGTCTTCTGGGTGCCTGGATGGTTGGGACCGGACTGCAGGGGCCAGGACCACAGAGGACCCCTGAGGTCATGGGCCGCCCACGTCTCCGGACATGCTGGAGAGCTAACCACACAGAGGGATTTGTTGGAAGGCAGTCCCGGAGCTGGCTGGGGGTAACAAGGGTGCTAGAGACGGAATGCTGCGTTCCCCGCATTCACGTGCTGAAGCCCGGTCCCCGGGGTGACGCACTGGGAGTGGGGCCTTTGGGAGGTGACGTGATGAGGTCATGAGGGTGGGGCCCCGGGATGGGACTGTGCCGTGTGTTAGCCGCTCAGCCGTGTCCGACTCTTTGCAACACGTGGACTGCAGCTCTCCAGGTTCCTCTGCCCAGGGAATTCTCCAGGCATGAATACTGGAGTGGATTGCCATTCTCTTCTCCAGGGGGTCTTTCCAACCCAGGGATGGAACCCATGGCTGCTCGTTGCAGGCGGATCCTTTACCGTCTCAGCCACACTGGTGATGGGATCAATGCCCTCATAACAAGAGGCGTGGGAGGCATCTGTCTCTCGGCCACAACATGGCGAGAAGGCATCATCCGCTAGCCAGGAAGAGGCCCCTCGCCAGGAACTGAACTGGCCAGCACCTTGATCTTGGACATCCAGCCTCCAGGATTTCAGCAAGGCACCAACGGATGTTGTTTGAGGCACCGTCTGCGCTGGTTTTTTGAGAGCTGCCCGACCTTCAAAGACACCACATGTGGCCGACCGTGCCCTTTCCCCTGCAGGCCCCGGGGGTCCCCACGCCGTCACGTCCACTTCCCTGGCTTCTCCACGCGCCCCCGCCACCGAGGTGCTCCCAGCCCTGCTGGCGCCCGGAACACAGCTCTGGGCATCATCTCTGCTGTGGCCTCTACCTGGACTCCGTTACCCTCCCCTCCTGCCCTGGTTCTTCCAAGGCCAGCTCTTCAGCATCACTCTCCAGGTCGTCTCATCACAGAAGTGTTTCTTGACTGTTCTTTCTAGAAGGACAACCCTCTTATTCTCTCTCTTAGCCCCACGTTACTACTCCCTCACTGCATTCATCAAAATCTGAAATCGCAACACTTGTGAGTTTGCTTACACTGGTGTATTTTGTCCACAGGGACTGAGTCTCTCTTTAAAAAAAAAAATTCTTTCTTTTACCTTTTGTTTTTGTTTCTGGTGGCACTGGGTCTTCGCCTGGCATGCACAGTTTCTCTACTTGCGGCACACGCGTGGGCTTAGTTGTCTCACAGCACGTGGGATCTTAGTTCCCCGATCAGGGATCGAACCAGGTACCCTGCCCTTGGAAGGTGGATTCTCAACCGCTGGACCACCAAGGAGGTCCCCTGAGTCTGTCTGACTCATTACACCATCACCAGAACACAGCTCAGCCTCTCACAACATCTGTGCTTCACACCTGCATCAGTAAATGAACGAACAGGAGGACGCACTTCCCTCCCTACCTCCTGGACTTCATCACTGCGGCTTTCCCTGCATTTGCTTCACTACGTGAAACATCTGTTTCTAGAGCTCCTCCCACCACGAACACTTCCTCCCCACAGTTGGAACCTTCTGGAAAGCATGGGGCAGGACAGAGGCTTTACACAAGACACAAGACCTGGCACAAAATGGGAATGTAAAAAATACATGTTACGGTTATTAACATTTCAGGTCCTTGTCTGGCCATTCGTATCTGGGTCATCTGTTAATTGTGGTTCCCTTTAGTTACACACCATGTTTTCCTGCTTTTTTGCTTGTCTAGTTATATTTGATTCTGTATCAGCCATTGCGTTTGATATGGTGTACAGACTCTGGGCTTTGTTATCTTCCTCTGAAGAGTGTGGAGTTTCTCTAGCAGGGAGTAAAATTATCAAAACACTGTTCCGTGAAGGCACGGCTTTGATGCTTTTGTCAGGAATCTCTGTTTGCTTGGTCCTTGTGGGAGGTCCTGGCTTCTGGGGCCCTCCTGGGGTTCTGGCAGAAAATCTCAAGTGTTTGCCAAACTCCTCTAATAAGACAGAGCTCGGCTTCCCACTATCTCTCCTTGGCTCTTTGTGTTTTAAGCTACTGTGTTCCACTGGGATCCCTGGACTCTCACTTTGGACAAATAGTTCAGAAGTCAGTCAAGGATTTAGGGGGATTTATGTGCAGATCTGGGGTCTCTCCCCTCTACTTCCAGCTACTCATGCAGCCCTGACTGTGACCCCCAACTGCTGAATCTTCACCCCAAAGAAACTGACTTTCTGTCAGGGGACCCCCTCTTTCACATGGGTTCCCCCAACCACACCGAGTCCCTGACCTCCATGTCCAGAGGCAGCAGGAGGGGAGAGGAGACTCTGGTGAGCTGGTCAATGGGCAGTGGCCTCGGAAAGTAAGGTGACGAGATCGGGACGGCGGCTGCCTCCCGTGAGCAGCCGGGGAGGAGCAGGGTGTGGGCTCTGAGGGCCAAAGCAGTGGTCGGTTCTTTAACACCAACCCCGGTGTCATCACCGTGGCCCCCTACTCTGAATGCCCACATGGCGCAACCCAGGGCTGGACCTGCTACACGTTCTGTTCTCTCTGCAGCCCAGTGAGGTGGGGGCCTTTCATACCCACTTTACAGATGTGAAGACCAAGGCTCAGGAAGTGCCAGATTTCATCCAACCCCTTGTCCATCACTCCGGGGCAGCACTGACCTCACTTGCGCCTCCATCTCAGCATCAGAGCCGGACGGCGGGCTTCCCTGGCGGCACAGTGGTAAAGAATCCACCTGCCAATGCAGGAGACACAGGCTCCATCCCAGGTCTGGGAAGATCCCCCGTGTGGTAGAGCGACTAGGCCCGTTCTCCACGAGTACGTGCTCTAGCGCCTGGGAGCCACGACTCCTGAGCCTACGAGCTGCAACGACCGAAGGCCACAAGCCCCAGAGCCTGTGATGCACAACAAGAGACGCCCCCGCCCCACAGCTACAGAGCGGCCCCCACTCGCCACAACCAGAGAAGAGCCTGGGCCAAAGCCAGGCGGTGGCGCCCTGACCGCCGGACGGATGAGAGCTGGGTGGGACCTGACTCGGGGAGGGCAGGGCATCACCCAGGAGGCGGGTGACGAAGGAGGAAGCCAGCTGAGTCATCTGCGAGTATCCTGACCCCACCTCTGCTTGGGCCGTGGGTCCTGCCCCTGCTGGGCCTCAGTTTCCCCATATATCCATAAAGGGCCGAGTAGAATGTCCCCTGAAAGTCCTGGCCGGCAAATCCGAGGGCCCTGTGCAGCATGCTTGGCTGGGAGGTGCAGAGGGTTCTCGGGGCTGAGTAGCAGGATTTCAGGGGAGCAGTCTGGGTCGGCTCCCAAGCCTCTAAGAGACACCATGGGTCATCCCGAGGTGGTCGAGCGGTGCGCCATGAAGGCCCAAGGCTGCAGCCATTCCTGGAGGGGGCCTGCCATCCGCCAAGCCCCGGTTTCACCTGTGCTGAGGTTTGGCTCTGCGACCACCGTCAGGCTGAGCCATCTGTGAGCGGGGCGCTGGTGATGCCCTTTGCACACAGGACCTCTCAGGGACCCCTTCCCCTGGAAGAAGTGGGAGCAGGGGTGGGGTCTGCAGCCTGCCTGCTGAGGTCCCGTGGCTGCTGTGGGCGCCTCAGGAGGCCGCCTTGCTGAGCAGAGTGCAGCACGTTTCACCGAACCCGGCAACTCCAGGGAGCCAGCGGCTCACGTCGTGCTCGGGCAGGAAGCCAAGCCCTGCCTGGAAGCTGAAGGAAGCTTCGGTGCAGAGGCCCACGAGGTGGCAAGGCCCCTCCAAGCCACACCCCCCGAGTGGCATCCTGCAGGCCCGGCCTGGGAACGGGGACCCGCCACAAGTCGCTGGGCTTCAAGCTTTCGTCCCTAGATTCCGACTCCGTGGGTGAGCAGCTGTGTCACCCTCAACCTGTCCCCAGGCTGGGATGCTGGGTCTCAGGAATCCTTCCCCAGGGACCCCCAGCCTTCCTTGGGAGGGCCCACAAAGCCTCTGCACCCCACCGGTGACCCCCCGCATCTCTGCTGGGCGAGGAAGCCGAGCCGCTCAGGGTCCACACATGCCCAGCCCTGCCGGCCTCCCTCCACGTCTCTGGACGGACAGAACATCCAGCGCCGTCATCCCAGCCAACACGTCCTCCACGGCCTCAGTTCAGTTCATTAATACTCTGCTTTAAAAGGACCCAGCAAACGCCCCATTTTCCTAATTGGGTCAGCAACCGCGCCCGTGTACCAAACACAAACTGTTCAGTCACCACCACACAGCTCCGTTTCTGCCTCAAACTGGCACGCACCTTTCCATTTTAGGGGGATGACAACTTGGCTCCCTAAACTCCGAGTCCAGCCCACCATAGCCACATCTTTAAGAATGCTGTTTAACATGTATATTATCTAGGGTGAAACAGATCACCAGCCCAGGTTGGGTGCATGAGACAAGTGCTCGGGCCTGGTGCACTGGGAAGACCCAGAGGGATCGGGTGGAGAGGGAGGTGGGAGGGGGGACCGGGATGGGGAATACATGTAAATCCATGGCTAATTCATTTCAATGTATGACAAAAACCACTGCAATGATGTAATTAGCCTCCAACTAATAAAAATAAATGGAAAAAAAAAAGAATGCTGTTTAAGACACTGCATGTGTTTCCATTGAGGCACAGACTTGTCCACTCCCAGCAGAAAAGCTGCACAGGTGAGCTTGGTCCTGCATTCTGCCCTTCAAAGCAACTACCTACCGCCCCCGCATCCCAGGCCATGACTTGGAGTGTCACAGAATATCCTGAGAGTCCACATGCCCTTATTTTATGTGATAAACTCCTTACCGTCAGGCTGGGGTAGTTTTTGGCTTTTCGCTTTTATAAACATCACTGCTAAGAACATCTTGCGATTCTATTCCTAGGACTGGAATTGCCAGGTGGAAGGGCTGAAGGTTTCTGCAGTTATGGATACACTTTTGCTAAACCACTTTCCCCAAAGAGTTACATTAGTGATACAACGGGGTCTTGGAAACAAATTTTCTTAGAAGAAAAAAAAAATCATTTCTGGAAGGAGAAATAAAGAAAATATGTCTCAACCAGACAATAGTAAATTAACAAACACAAGAAGACCAGTGAGCTAACAAAAGCACTCGGAGTGGGTTTCTGGAGGGGATGTGATTCTACGCAGAGGGGCTCATCCATCACAGCCAGAGGCTTCTCCTTCCAGCTGAGAAGTGGGCTGCGATAACACGAGCCCATCCGGGCGGTCAGGTAAGTCCATGAAGCTTCTCCTGTTTGGCTTCATGAGCTTCTGCAGAGTCAGCACGGGCTGAGCTGACGACTCTGACCTTGGAACTGGGAGGGGCAGGAGGCTGCTGTGGACCCAAGGGCATGGGTGGAAGGACAGGAGAGGCGGGTTATCACGCCCCCGAGTCATCCACACAGACCGTTCCCAGGGATCTGAGGCAGGATGCGGGGCAACACCATAAAACTGAGATCCCATAGGAAGCAAGACTCAGGCGACGGAGGAGAGAGAGGCCTGGTGAGATTAAGAACTGAACAGAGGGGGACGTCCTTGATGCTCCGGTGGCTGAGACTCCGCCTTCCCATGCAGGGGACGAAGGTCGGACCTCCGAACGGGGAACTCAGATCCCACAAGCCGCGGGGTAACTAAGCCCGTGCCCCACAATCACTGAGTCCGCGCCACAACAGCGATCCACACGCCAAAACTCAGACCCGGCACAGCCGGATAAATAAATAAAGGTCTATAAAGAGCATCAAACAGGTGGCCCCGAGTGAATGAATGCACATTTCCTACACATCCCACCGAGAGATGGGAAATAAGGGGCTAGACCAAAGGAGGAAAAGACAGTGTGTATTTCCAATTTGCCAGCAGTGAGGCTGACAACAGACACCCCGCAAGGTGGTGCTGTGCTGACCTCGCCAGTGCCTGACCCCGAGCTTCCTGCCATCGAACTGCAAGCAGCTCACAGCGGGGCAGGAAAGGGCAGATGGTTCCCATCTCCCCCAGGATAAAGGCGGCCCAGGGCAGCAGCCGGGCGCCCCCCGACACTGGGTTTCGTGTCTTTTGCAAAGTGGAGAGGCAGGGAGGGGGATGGGAGGGTCTGGGATGGGCCTTCAGGAGGACAGCAGCCACGTGCAGTCCGAGGGAGACAGCAGGGGACAGGCCCACCTATCTGGGCAAAAAAGGACCCCCCCCCACCTTTCCGTGGGCCTCCTGGGGTGATAACTGCGCCCTCGGGGCCTCAGGCAGCTCCTCTGTGAACTAGTCATAGTGACAATGGTGATGCTGATGCTGGTAGACGCCGACCCTCTGCTGACCAAGTCTCAGTCCTGCTATAGCACCGTGCATGCCTCATCTCAACACCAACGCGACAAGGAGCAATACGGCCCCATGATACCAGGAAGGTGACTCCCGCTCAGAGAGGGTCAGTAACCCACCCAAGGTCACACAGCCGGGATGCAGGCTGCGGAGGGGCCCGGAGTCTGCTCTCTCTTATGTCAGCACTCGCTCTGGCGCCTGGAGGACCTACCCCAGCGGGTGCCGTGGGCACCTAAGGGGATGATCCAAGCCTGGAGCCTTTGGTGAGTCCCCAGCAAGGAGGACACATGTGCCCAAGGGCATAGGACGGATTTGGGAACTTATCCCGGTTTGCCGAACAGGTCGGAGCCAGGGGGCCGGGGCTGTTCCCCTGCTCTGATCAGGGGTGCTACCTCGGCTGGGCCGTCAGGGCCCCGGAGCATTTGGCTGAGGTCGTGGCTTCATAGGGGAGGGGTGCAGGCTGGTGCAGAAGGGGGGCCCCCACCACCCCCCAGCAGGGTCCTGCAATAGCCTCGGGGAGACCAAGCCACTGGCCTCTGCTTTGGGCCTCAGCTGAGCTGTCCAGGGTGCAGGGCTCCTCCGGCAGCTGGGGCGGGGTGTCCTGCCTCCCCCAGCACCCGTCTGATGAGGGGGTCCGGCCACGCGGCCCTGTCTCTCAGGCCCTCTCTGTGCTATTAAGCAAGAATGCAAGGCCAGGAAACAGAGCATCCACCCCAGAGTCTGTTGCTGGTGTTAACAAAGTTGGGGGGGCGGCATGCCTGGCTTCCAGGTCACCCATCGGGGCGGGACTACCCCGACCCCATCCAACAGAGGCGCCACAAACCCACCTGAAGTTTCTCTGGACAGGGGCCCGGTGCCCACACCCCGCGGGGCTCATCTCTGCCCTGAGACCTCCCCTGATGCGGAACCTGGTCTCCCCCTGCCAAGTGCCGGGTCCCCGTGCCCAGTCCCCCATTAATTCAGGACCCTGGGTCACAGACGCCGTGTCTAAGCCATCTGAACCTGCCCCGGGGTCTTCACATAAATGAACTGACTTAGCTCTTCCTTGGGGGGCACCCCACCTCGTAAACTCCCCGAGCCTTCATAGTCTGGCCTCCAAGCAGGTCCCCTGGGAAGGTGTGGACCAAAGCTGAGGACAGGACCTGGAGACGTGCCTGGGGGCCCCGGGGTGGGGTGCTGGGCAGGAGGGGGCTGGCCAGGGTGGGCCGCGCGTTCCTGGGGCTCCGAGGCGGGCGGGCCCGGCTGGGGGCGGCTTCACGTGCATCCTCAGCTGCTGAAAGAGCGTGAGGTCCGAGGCGCTTCACTCTGCAGCCCACGGAGCAGAAGGAGGCCTCTCCCAGGACAGCGCTTTCCCCGAGTCTCTTAGCTACGGCTGTATTATTACGACTTCCTAAAAAAGAAGCCGGCACCCTGGATTTCTACAGAAAATCTCATTTCAAATGCCGCGACGAGTGACTATTTTATCGAAATGTGTCTTACAGTACGGGTGAAACGATCTGCTGTGAGCCACCAGGAATTTGGGGACTCGAGGCTTTGCATGACAGCTGCCTGCTCTCTGAGCACCCCTGGAGAGGGAAGGGGGTACCCCCAGCCCACCTCCGGGGAGCCCCCCAGGCCCAGCATTCACACGGTGACTCTGGTGTTGACTCAGCATGGCTTTCCCAAAGTGAGTTCCATGGGACCCTGAGGGCCCTGGAGGCAAATGGTGCAATACAGAAGTTTTGGGAAATGCCAGGTCAAACAAAGCTGGGGGCTTCTTTACCGCAGGCCCCATCTGGGCCTTTGACATTCTAAACATGTCCTGAGGGTCCAGGAAGCGAATAAAGTGGGCAGTGTTTCCAGCAGGCTTCGGCTGCAGACCTGTGTCTTGCAGAGCCGGCAGGAGCTCGGTAGAAGCCAGGACTCTGCCCACGCGACCAAGAGCACAGGCTGGGGGCCCTCCAGACACGGGCCCTCCCACAGCCCACCCCAGGGTACAGGCATCTCACTTCAGAGCCAGAGCTCTGCCCTGCCCTGTGGGATGAGCCTGACAGAACCAGAGCTCTGCCCTGCCCTGTGGGATGAGCCTGACAGAACCAGAGCTCTGCCCTGCCCTGTGGGATGAGCCTGACCCCAGTCCCCGTCAGAGGCCGCCAGGAAATCAAACTGGTACCAGATTCTGGGGACCAGTGCCACGCAGACACGCGGGCCTGCTGACCTGGGGCCCCCGCTCAGGGGTGCATGTCCTAGGAGCATGGACGGCTGGGGCCCCGAGTCACAGCCGGTGGTGTAAACAGCCTGAGCTGAGCCCCCGGGACGGCGAGCACGCCAGGCACACCCACTGCAGGGACAGTGGCCTCGGCGAGGACAGTGGCTGGTGGTCGCAGCAGGCCTGCCAAGAAATGAGGGGCCTGGCTGGCGGGGGGGCCCTGCCTCCACCGGAGCACACCAACATCCCAGCCTCGGTTTCCGCCTCCATCAAATGGGAACTGAAGCACTCGAGTGAGGATGAAACGTGCAGACACACACGTCAGCTATGCCTGGCTCCTTCCTCCCTTTGAACATTCTTCTTGTGGCGTCTATGCAGCCAGAAGGAAACCAAAGCAGAAAATACGCAAACAGGAGCTGTCAAAGCTACTGACAGCTGCCGTTTATCCTGTCTTCCGGCTGATGATGGGATAAATGCTCCACCACCGGTGTGCATGCTCACTCAGCTGTGTCAGCTCTGTGACCCTCTGGACTTCAGCCCGCCAGGGTCCTCTGTCCATGGGCTTCCCCAGGCAAAAATACTGGAGTGGGTTGCCATTTCCTCCTCCAGGGGATCATCCCGACCCAAGGCTGAAACGGCATCTCCTGCCATTGCAGGCAGACTCTTTACCGGGCTTCTCTACTTTATCTTCTTTTAAAGCAATTATTTTTAAGAGTGGTCAAACACACACAACATAAAATGCACCATTTCTGGGAGTCCTGTGGTGGCCTAGTGGTTAGAATTCCGAGTTTTTGCTGTCAGGGCCCAGGTTCAACACCTGCTTGGAGAACTGAGATCCTGAAAGCTGTATGCACGTGCAGAAAGTTATTATTATTATTTTTGCAATTTCTAAGTGTACAGCTCAGTGGTGCTAATCACATTCACGCTGCCGTGCAGCCGTTAGTCTGGAGGACGTCTCCCCAGACTGACCCCCTGTCCCCTTTCCCCACTAACCCCTCCGCGGTTGGGGTCCCTCCATCTGCTTTCTGTCTCTCTGAGCTGACGACTGCAGGTCCTCTTACAGATGGGCTTGAGCAGGGCTTGTCCCTCTCTGACCGGCCTGCTTCCCTCCACGTGTCCTCTGGGTTCTTGTGGCAGCAGGTGTCAGAACTTCCTCCCTGACCCCTTGAACCTTCACACCAGGGTTAGGAGGTCGGTACTCAGATGGCCAGAGTGGCTCAGAGAGGTCAAGCAACATGCCCAAGGTCACCCAGCTCCATCTGGGATTGGACCCTGGAGACGTCTGCTCCAAGCCCCACCCAGCACTGGCCAGCCTCACGACCACGAGGAGCGGGGAGGGGGGAGGTTCTCACTGGATTTTCCCTGAATGAGAAGCCTGCGTTTGCTGGTGGCAGGCACGGCTGGTTTGCAGGGCTCCCTCCCACGCACCCAGCCAGGGCCCAGAGCTGCTGAAAACGTGTCCTGGCCGCTCCTACTGTCCGTTTCCGCACAGAACTCCTGCTGATCATGCCCAGGTCTCCAAACTTTCCATCCTACCGAGTCCCTCCTCTCCATCCCTTAGATCCGAACCACAAAACCTCACAGGGAAAGGACAGACTTTCCTCCAGAAAAGATCTCCTCAGTAAAGGCTGAGTAAAGGGCTGGTGAGGCTCAGGCTCCTGCCCGGCTCTGGTGAGGCTCAGGCTCCTGCCCGGCTCTGGTGAGGCTCAGGCTCCTGCCCGGCTCTGGTGAGGCTCAGCCTCCTGCCCGGCTCTGGTGAGGCTCAGCCTCCTGCCCGGCTCTGGTGAGGCTCAGGCTCCTGCCCGGCTCTGGTGAGGCTCAGCCTCCTGCCCGGCTCTGGTGAGGCTCAGCCTCCTGCCCGGCTCTGGTGAGGCTCAGCCTCCTGCCCGGCTCTGGTGAGGCTCAGCCTCCTGCCCGGCTCTGGTGAGGCTCAGCCTCCTGCCCGGCTCTGGTGAGGCTCAGCCTCCTGCCCGGCTCTCCCCTTTCCGTCCTGCTCTCTTCCTCTGTAACAGAACCCGGCCCTTTAGTTGGTCACCTGGTCTCCCAGGAAGATGGCATTTCCCTTCTAGGAGGGAGCTGTATGGTAAGGTCTTAGCCACTGAGATGCAAATAAAAGCTATGTTTCCATTTAGAAGCATCATTACACAGTAGGGACATGCCTGTCTCCTACTCCCTTTTCTTTGTGGCTGATTAGAATGATGATGTGATGGGTGGAGTTGAAGCAGCCACTTTGGACTATGAGGGAAATTGGGAATGAAGTCTACATAGAGCGGAGCAATAAGATAGAAGGAACTGGGCCTCAGACACCAGGGAACACTGCCCCATGGCTGGAATACATAGCTGAGCTTTTATTGGAAGGACAAACTTTTGAAAATTTTGGAATTAATTGGTTACTCATAGCCAGATCTCACCACAACTATTAGAAGCTGGCAACCTAATACCCAAGAGAGAAACAGTCATTAGGTGCTTCAGGGCCAGTTGGACCCAAGGGTGGGGCTCAGCTCCCTTCAGTGGGTGCAAGGGTCAGGTCCACCACGGTCCTCATAGTCTGGTGGAAAAGACGGACTCCTAAACAGATAATTACAACACAATGTGATCAATTAATACGAACCACTGACATAGGGAGGTCTACCAGGCATTCTGGGCCAGTTCCTACACACCCTTGAAAGCAATAAACACAGTTTCTTTTAAAAGCAAGACCTTACAGGCCACTCTGCATATAGAGGAGTGGAATCTGCAGTGTAGGCTGATCGTGAGGGAGACCTGGGGGGTCTGCTGGGGAGACGAGCACTCTGATCCAGACACAACACCCTGCTGCTCGCAAAGCATTTAGAACAGGGGTCCCCAGCCCTCCAGGACAGGTCCACAGCCTGTTAGGAGCCAGGCCACACAGCAGGAGGTGAGCGGGGGCTAGCTTCGTCTGTATTCACACGCACTCCCCATCATCACGTTACTGCCTGAGCTCCGCCTCCTGTCGGGTCAGCAGCGGCACTAGATTCTCACAGGAGTGTGAACCTGACTGGGAACTAGGAATTCCAGGGACCCAGGTGGTACGCTCCTTTGTGAGAATCAGCCCGAAACCATCCCCCTTCCCCTGGTCCATGGAAACAGTCTTCCGTGAAACTGGCCGCTGGGGCCAAAAAGGTTGGGGATTGCTGGTTTAGAAGGTGCTTTAGGGCTTCCCTGGGGGCTCAGGTCGTAAAGAATCTGCCTGCAACGCAGGACACCTGGGTTCAGTCCCTGGGTGGGCAAGATCCCCTGGAGAAGGGAATGGCAACCCACTCCAGCATTCCTGCCTGGAGAATCCCATGGACAGAGGAGCCTGGCGGGCTACAGTCCAAAGGATCACAGAGTCGGACACGACTGAGCGACTAACACCTTCACTTTTCACTTTCCCCAGGACCTGCGGCACTGAAGGCCAAGGGGGCTCTCTGTGTGATGTGGGGTGCGGGTGGGAGGACCGTGGAGAGCAGACAGGACTGAGGGTGCCGCCCCTTTGAGGGCAGCAGGGGGGCAGGCTGCGGTCTGTGAAGCCCAGGGCTCTGGGCAGGGGGGTGTTTTCCCTGAGACCCACGGCTGGCACACGTGTGTCGACAGGAAGAACCCAGCGTGGGGTCCTTGTTCACAAGATGAAGCTGAGGGCCCCTGACCCAGCGATGAGGGAAGTTGCAGGGAGGGGCAATCTCAGACGCCTGGTGCTGGATTTGCAAGGACAGATGGAGCGTTGGCAGGTCCAAAAGGGGATGATGGAGCCTGACTGTTTCAGGGACTGGACTCCAGGACCCTAGGTGGATGGGGCTGGACCAGGGGTCCCAGCGCCTCCCACAGCCCTGCTGCTTGGAGCTTTGGGAGCTCCGGAACCTTCCAGCGCCGCAGGGAATATTCCCCGCCCAAGAGGACAGATAGGAACCAGAGCTGGGCCTGGGGAGCGCCTGTGGCATCGCTCCTGCATTCTCTAAGGCCAGCGCGGTCCCGCGCGGCCCGGTCTTGGCCCACACGACCTAGGCAGGTGTACCAAGCAAACAGCGCCTGTGAACTTGGAGCTGGCCTCGCGTGGGATGATGTCTGGGCGTCCTCGTCAACTCCCAGTCAAGGCAGGAGGTAACACTAACATCCGGGCGTGGTCTCCGAACGGAGGTCCTGGGGCTGCCATGGCAACCTGCCGAGAGCTGGGCAGAAGAGCAGCGATGCAGTCTCTCGGGCTCTGGAGGCCGGAAGTCCGAAATGAAGGTGTCAGCAGGGCCAGCTCCCCGCGGGGGGTGCAGGGGAGCAGCCCCCTGCCTCTCCCAGCTTCTGGGGGCTCCAGAGTCCCTCGGCTTCCGGCCGCGTTCCTCCAGCCTCTGCCCCGCCTTCTCTGTGTGCATACCCAGAGGTCTCTGAGCCTGAGGCCCCCTCTTTTCTCTCTCTCTTTAAAAAAACATTTATTCATTTATTTGGCTGCACCAGGTCTTTGTTACAGCAACGTGGGATCCAGTTCCCTGACCAGGGATCGAACCCAGGCCCCCCTGCATTGAGAGTGTCAAGTCTTAGCCACTGGACCATCAGGGAAGGCCCCCTCCTCTTTTTTCTCTTATGAAGACGCCAGCCAATGCATCTCAGGCCCATCTTAATTCAGTGCAACCTAATTTTAACTGAACTAATTAAATCTGCAAAGACCTTATTTCCAAATAAGGTTACATTCGGAGGTTCTGGCTGGACATAAATTTTTCTTTGGTGGGGGGGGGGACACTATCCAACTTGCTTCCCAGGTAGCGCAGTCGGAAGGATCCTCCTGCCAATGAAGGAGATTCAGGAGATACGGGTTGGACCCCTGGATTGGGACGATCTGCTGGAGGAGGAAGTGGCAGCCCACTCCAGTATTCTTGGCTGGGAAATCCCATGAACAGAGGAGCCTGCCTGACTACAATCCATGGGGTCACAAAGAGCCAGACACGGCTGAACGTGCACATGCTATTTGACCCCGTGAGACCGCCCAGAGATGAGATGTCTCAGTACTGACAGTGGTTATCTCAGAGGAGTGGGGATTTGAGTGAATTCAGATGAATCCATCTTCGTGTAATTTCTGTAAAGATCAAATATGAATTCTCTAAATAAACACATACATTTTTGATCAAGAGCCAAATTGTTTCAAGTCCCCAAGGCCCTTTGTTAACCATCACTTGAAGGAAAGTCACCCCCCTCCCACCCCTGCAGGAACGGCATAAATCCTGGTGAGTCCACCCAGGAGAAGGTGACCAGCTGATAACCGTGGCCGCCACCACTACCCAAATTGGCCCCCGGGGCAGAGGAGGCTCCGACTGCAAGGGCGAACCTTCATCTCCCATTCAGGAGAGAGCTAGCAAGGGCCCTTCTCTAGGGAGATGCAGGAAATGTGGGTGGCAAGGCCCAGCCCCCTGGCGGCAACCATGGGACAGTCCAGCTCCAGAAGCCGTCTCCACGCCCGGCTGGGAGCAGATGCCATGGCAGCCAAGCCCAACTCATGGCCAACCCGCCCCGAGAGGGGATGGGACTCGGGTCACCTGCTGCACCCGTGGCCCCCCTCAGGAGGGGGACGGGGCACAGGCCACATCAGTTGCATTTCTGCAGGAGGTCAGAAGCACGTTTCGGCCCCCACTGTTGGAAAACCGGCCTGGAGGTCCTAATTACTATCCAAGCAGCGCGACAGTCTGAGGCCTGGACCCACCGTCCCAGAACACCGGACAATTCCAGTGGCCCAGCTCAGGGAAAGGACGGCCCTCTGGCCCGGCGAGCGATAATTAACAATGCCTGCCCTGCTTCCGCCTCCCCCCCCCCCCCACCCTGGTCACGTGACTGGAAGCTCTGGGTGTCTGAGTTCGGAAACCCGATGGCTCAGGCCACCCCAGTCACAGACGACGGCGGGACCTCTCTGCCCTCCATGGCCCCGGCTCTGGTCCCATCCTCCCAACCATCCCAACAGCCTGTGGATGGTGGCCCTTCAGTCAGGCCAAGCTCCTTCCCAGTCCAACTGGGCCCAGAGTCCCTCAAATGCAGCTCCAACCAGGGCACCCCTGCGGAACTCGCCCATGGCTCCCGCTGCCCGGCCCCGCCCACCCACCTGCCTGTTCCTCCTCCTGCCATTCACACACTGTGCCATTCATCCTCCACGGGTCCCTGGACCCGGGGAGAGCGTCGCCCAACACCACCCTGTATGCGTGAGCCCCGCCCTCCAGCTGGGGACACCCCCAGAACACGGAGGGAACAGTATGAGATGCTGAGCCCTGCGCTGGGTCAGGCACGCCTCCAGCCCCTCATGGGAACTGACCCTCATGGGAACCTGGGGGCAGGGTGTGAATTCCAACCCCCATACCGCACCATCCCCGAGGGGTGTCCCAGGTACTCAGCACCGACTGAAGCAGAATTCCCCACCGCCCTCCTCTGTACAGAAGCTCAGCGGGCCCTGACCCTGGCCCCCTACGACCACCGGGACAGAACCTGGCAGTGGACACCTTGGCTGGACCTTGGACGACCCTCAGAACACACAGCCCGGTGGGACCCAGCACCCTTCTCCTGCTGGCTTCTCTTTCTGCCCCGCTGAAGGGCCCAAGTAGGGCCACACACGTCACACAGACTGACAGGCTGAGATCTTGAGACTCATGTTTGTGGATCAGGTCAAAGCTTGGCTGGGAAGGTGAGGGTGGAGCCGCGTGCAGAGAACATGCCAGGCGCCACCGCCCAGCCCAGCCTCCCGCTGGTCCAGGACCCACGGTTTGTGAGGAGGCTCCCTGGGCATGAACAGCAGTGAGAAAATAGGAGTGTGGGTTCAAATCTTGGCCCCCAAACTCACAGCAGACAGTGGGTGAAGATACACTGGCCACCCTTGAAGGCAAGAGAGCTGCCTTCTGCATACAGGGCGCACCCTGAACAGAGGGCCTGGTAGATGTGGCCACAAGGTCACAGTGGATGTGGGATGAATGGATGGATGGGTGGATGAGGGATGGATGGATGGATAGACGGATAGATGAGGGATGGATGGGTGGATGAGGGATGGACGGATGAGGGATGGATAGGCAGATGGATGGATAGATGGATGGATGGGTGGGTGGATGGATGAGAGGAAAACAGGAAGCATGAAGGAAGGGAAGAAGAAAGGAAGGGGAGATGGATGGGTAAGTGGAGGATGGGAAAAGGGGAGAAAGGAAAGCAGGAAGGATAGATAAGTGGGTGGACAGATAGACAGATGAATGAATGGGTGGGAGAATGGATGGGTGGATAAATGGATGGATGGATGGATGGATGCATGAGGGATGGACAGGCAGATGGATGGATGAAGACAGATGGATAGATGGATGGCTGGGTGGATGAGGGATGAATGAATGGATAGACAGATGGATGAGGGATGGATGAATGGATGGATGGGTGGATGAGGGATGGATGAATGGATAGATGGATGGATGAGGGATGGATAGGCAGATGGATGGATGAAGACAGATGGATAGATGGACGGGTGGGTGGATGGATGGGAGGATAGATGGATGGATGAATGGTATATGGGTGTGTGGGCTGAATGGATGGCTGGAAGAGTGAACGAGGATGTGGGTGGGTAAGTGGATGCATGGATAAATGGAGGGACAGGTGGGCAGGTGGATGAACGGATGAGCAGGGGGGAGGGTGCTTTAAAAATTACAGCACTATTTATGGCAGGCTCTATGCTAACATCTCTAAGAGGGGCTGCGGACAGGAGATCCGAGGCCAAATCCAACAGTCTCACTTTAATAGGTCACTAATACACACAAACTGAGAAGTTCCCTACACGAAGCCTATGCTGCTGGGCACACCTGCACAACTAGAGGACACGGTGGCAGCCCGCCCGCGCTCCCGCCTGGCGCCCACCAGCCGGAGCCGAGCGCCCGCGACCACCCCCGGGAGGGGTGAGCTCTCTGGCTCCGCACCACGCCTCTGCAATTTGTAGCATCAGGAAGAGAGGGAAAGACTCTTTACTTCCATGTCTCTCTCAAAAGAGGGAAAACAAACCCAGAGCAGCTGTGTGTGCAAAGGAACACTGCCCTCTGCCTGGCCGGCGTCCCCCGTCCCTGCTGTTTGCAGGGTGTGCCTTTGGCCCTACGACGAGGCACCCGATTCCTGCTTTCTCAAATCACCATTACCAGGAGCTTAGGAAATCCACGCGGTAAGCCACCAGCAGAGCTGGGGGTTCAAACACGCCCGCATCTGTCTGTGCCCGGAACCCCTAGCACTACTTTGCCAGCTGTCCGCGGTCTCCCTGGGGGCCTCTGGTCACCCACCACTTTGACTGGCGGGTGATCAGGGGTCCTGCACGTCCCCCCACCCAGCACTGCGGTCCGTGCCGGGGCCCAGTGTGTACTGCCCGGGGCGCCATGGAGCACGACGGGGAGACCTGAGTCCGGGGGGCCAGGACTCCCCGGGAGGAGTTATGAGGCATGGCGGCTTCCACACGTGGCGGGAGAGGTGAGCTGCAGCGACGTGCGTCTCTAGAGAGACACTGGAACCCATTCACGGTGGGCTCCGAGCTCTGTGAGTTCACCTGAAGGTTGGGCAGGGGTGGCACCGGCAGGTAAGGACGAGGGGGCACGTCCATGGGCCGGCGCCGTGTGCCCGCGGCCAGTGATCACAGGGGTCCCCGGACCAGAGCGTGGCTGATCCGGGGATGTCTGCAGCCCCGCCGGCCCCATCTCGGCATCTTGAAAGCACGGACTGTCAGGGCGGGTGGCAAGACGCTGGGGGGAAGGGGGAGTTATTCAAATCAGAGCACACCCGTGACCTGTGCTTCTCAGCTTTCATCCCAGCCCAACTGTGCCAGGAGCTAAAATTAGGGTGTGGCTTGTACCCAGCCTGTGCTCTGTCGAGAGAGAGAGAGCGGGTACTGCTCAGAAGACAACCGGAGCATCTGCTCCCCGTCCCCTGATCGGAACGCGTTTTAAATGCAGCCATCAGAATTCAGCGCCACGTTCGCAGGAAAAAAAACTGGCAGCGCGGCCACGGAATATGCATAGCGCTGCAGGGTCGGGCTGCTTCTTCACTGAATCCTTAGCGAGTCATGTCAGGCGGGCAGAGGCCATGGGGACGTGTGTCTAAAACGATACATGTGCCTGTGCCCGCTGCCAAGCCCATTACTTCCTCCAGTCTCTGCCGTCCGCCCCGGCGTCACCCTGCACTCCCCATCCTAGGCAGCAAAGCAGACTCCCAACCCGCCACCACTCCACCTCCCAGACACAGCATCCTCTGGACACAGGCGCTGCTTCCCTCGCCTCCCCAAAGGCCAACTGTCCAGGGAGCAGCGGATGGGCTCTTTCTGAAAATACAGATCAGGGTGACTCCTTCGCCAAAACCCCTCCAGGGTTTCTCATCAGGTTTAGAACGAAACCCAGCCCAATGCTACTGAGGGGCCCTGAGGACCCAGCTCCTGTGTCCCACCTCTCCCCCAGGACTGTGGCCCCCTGCCCCGCTCAAGCACACACGCCTGGCTCCCCGAGGCGCTGAGGCCAGCCCACGTCAGCTCTTTCCCATCATGGTGCTGGCCAAAGCTGTGTCAGCAATGTGGGACTGCGCAACTCCACACGGCTGACTCCTCCCTCCAGACAGCGTCCAGCCCGCATGGCGCCCTCCACGAGGATTCTGTTTGAACGGGGGGCAGTCTTCTCTGCCCGTGACTTCCAGCCCGGTTTACCCGCGGTGCGGCCCTGGTGCCAGGCACAGTCAACAGAACTCAGCACCTACTGCTCTGAGTCAGTGGATGGACAGACGGATGGGTGGATAGGAGGGTGGACGGGTGAGTGGATGGACAGACAGACAGGAGAGTGGACAGGTGGACGGACAAAACCACAGGTAGATGAATAGATATCACCACCCCTTACGCGGAGTCAAGCTAAAAGTAGAAAATGGACATGAAATCATCTATTATTAGTTTTAGAAAGATGCTGACATTGAGACAAGACTGTGGCTGCTAATTCTCGTCTATGACCACGCAGGAGCACTTACCGTGTGGGAGAGTGGGAAGCTTGGCCAGGTTCTTGAGCTGCTAAATCTTATTGCATTCCACTCCACCCCTTTCCCTCATTGTAACTTTGAGTGGAAGCTGTGTTCGAGCCCAACTGTACCAGGTTAAACCATCAACAGCATCTCTTTCCTTCCTTTCTTCTTCCCTCCCTCCATCCATGTTCTCACCTACCTTCCCATCCACTTATGCACTCATCCACCCATCCAGCTACACATCTGTCCAACTAACTACCCGTCCACCCCGCCGTCCTTCTCTCATCCAGCAAACAATGGGTGAGCACCTGCTGTGTGCCAGACACTGTGTTAAGCATGCAGGATGGAGTCATAGTGACACGTCCTTCACGGAGGGTGTCATCTAGCGAGGGGAGAGGAAAGCCAATAAGGAAAAGGTGCACGCGCACCACTCCGGGCACTCAGACGGCGCCCTTCTCCGGAAGGCCGAGTGCAGCTCAGACAAGGCCCTGCCCCAGGACCCGGGAGGTGACACCGGCGCCGCTCACCCAGCGGGCCTCCCCGAGGACACTGCAGGCCCTCTGGGGTCCACGCGCTCAGGAGAGAGGCCGACGTGCGGAGTCCACAAGCCCTGCAGGTCCGGGGTGGCAACCCTGCCAGGCATCTCGGTCGGGCCCCAGGGGAGACGTCCTGCCTCCTGCCTGTGAGCTTCCAGCCCGCCCTTGGAGCACCGCGTTTCACAGCGGTGAAACAGAGGCTATGAAGCCTCTGCTTCCAGTTGGAAGTAAATAGGTCCCAAATCTACTAACGCTTTTACTCCTCCAAACGTCCTTTTAAAATGGGTCGTGAGGACTAATGCTTTAAAAATACCACAAAACAAGGTCTGGGAAGGCTCCGACGACTCAAAAGTGTATCGAGATAGAAAGTCATAAGTTTTCCTACATCAACAGCATCAAAATGGGCTCTGAAATGAGGCAGAATAATTGGGCTCTCTGACGGCGAAAAAATTCCCAGCCCAACCCGAACCTGAACGCACCTTAGAATGTATCATTCCATCAAAATGCTCATCAGAAGTCTTATTTGGTGGAAAATAGGTTTTAGAATTGGTGTTAAAATCCCACTCCTGGGAGTAATTGCCCTGAACTGGCCTCTTCAACAACAGTTAACTCTCCCTTGCTCAGAACCAGGGGTCCCCGTCTTTGAATTTCCAGCTGGGAGCAAATCCAGCACCCTACAGGCATCGCTGCAGGGGCCATGCCCCGTGACGAGCCGGAGGGCGCAGACCCCAGGCCAAAAGGGCCTGCAGGTGGCAGCCGCATGTCTGTTTATCACGGAGAAACCCGGCTGAGGGCCAACTCCTGCCAGGGGTGAGGGGAGGGAGCAAGCCGGAGGTGGCCACGTCCTGCATATACAAGCCCAGGAACAAACGAGTGATCTAACCGGGAAGAGAATCGCAGGGTGGGCATCACAAAGCGCAGGGCAGCTCCCAAGTCAGATGACGGGGTCTGGGGGCAGAAGGGACCTGGGCCAGGGGCTGCCCGGCCCCAAGGACCCTCTGGGTCCGCAAGGATGATGCCCAAGGTTCTGACCCTGAGACTTTAATCACCAGATAGGACACCTGAGAGCATTGGTCAGGGGGCCTCTCCTTGGCGGCCCCAGCCCTTGAGTGGCTCCCCCAGCTGCTGCTCCGGCCCTGGGCTCCAGCATCATCCTTCCCCTCGCCCGGCAGGTACCACGGGAGGGGGCCACACTGACAATGTGGCCCCCACCTGTGTGAAGTCCCCACGGCAGGCCGTGTCCTGGAGGCTCACACCACAAGGGAGCCGTCTGGGTCTGCAGCCTCTTGGCCAAACACGGGCACCAACTGTAGACGGCATAGCCGGGCTGCGTGCTCCCTGCCAACGGTAAAGCAGGAACAGGAGAGAACTCGGGGCCACGGCCTGACGCTTCCCTCCGGCACCAGAGGGGGGAGAGGGTTTAGGAGGACCTGAGACACAGGAGAAGGGACGGAGGAGCCCAGACCCACCTCTGCGAGAAGCGGGTGATTTGCATTCCAGGGCCAACGAGACGGAAATGCAAACCAGAGGGCAGGTAAGACCCGGGAACATCCAGGGCTGACGTTGGATGTGAAGAGTCCCAAGTGTTCCCCCGCGCTGGATTTTCAGAAAGTCACAATCACGCTTCGCGGCTGATCTCGGCTGGTTTGAGGCTACAAGGGCAGCGACCTCCAAGGACGGACAATGAAAGCACAAGTCTTACTTCCCTGGGGGTCCCGGGGTTGGGAATCCGCCTGCCAATGCAGGGGACTCGGGTTCGATCCCTGGCCCAGGAAGACGCCACATGCCTTGGGGCAACTAAGCCCGTGCGCCACAAGCACTGAAGCCCAAGCACCCTGGAGCCTCTGCTCTGCAGCAAGAGGAGCCCTGCTCACTGCCGCTGGAGAAAGTCCACGCGATGCCGAAGACCGAGCCAGCCGAAAACCATCAACAGTCACTGAGCAAGAACGTCTTCATACCAGTTCATGAAAGGAGGCGGGAGCCAACCACCCACCCAAGCCCTGCGGGTCCCTCTGGGTGCGAGTTTTCCTGGGTCTGCCCGGTCACCATGGCCGCCCGAGCTTGTGCAGAAAGGACAGTGTGCAGCACGAAGCCCCCGACTAGTTCCCAGCGGCGTGGGCAGTTCTGGCCGGGGGAGCACCAGGCGGGTACGAGGCTGCTAAACACCCATTCTTGCCGACGGGCCACCGAACATCACCATGTCCTGGCGGACATGCAGGGATGCGGCTGGTGGCTTTCGGTGGTGCCAGAGATGGCTGGCCCTCCTTCCCACCTCCGCGCCACCTGGACGCCACATCAACGGCATGTCTGTCACCACTTGGCTCCATCCGTGTCAACTCTGGGTGAGTGCTTGGGTGGGACTGCCAGCTGGACCTCCACCCTCCCACGCTAATTATGCAGATCCAGCAGCCCGCAGGCATTGGATGGCGTAATGAAAACACAAATAGCCAGGGTGACAGGAAGACTGTTCCTCTCTTACTTTCGACTGTGTGGCCCAGAGCCTGCAGGAGAGGTGGGTGCTCACCTGCCCGGGGTCAGGGTGACTCACAGACATGGGCCCCGATCCCGGAGCTGTGCGGCCTGCTCTTGGACAAGCCTGGGTTCCCCCACGCCCTTCAGGGGGACTCAAGCCAAGTCGAGTCAACTCCCAGGACTCAGGCTCTCCGTCTGTGAAGCGGGGCTTATCCTACAATGATGAGTCCCTCCAACGCCACCGCTGCCAGCCAGGCAGGGCTCCGACAACTCGGACCACCCAAGGGGGCTGGTAGCTGTTTATCCCCGAGACACAGAGGAGACAACCGCGGCACCGACAGGGTGAGTAACTTGTCCAGAGTCACACAGCCCCCAAGGGGCAGACTTGAGATGCAGATGGACAAGACTGGCTCCAGAGTCCATGCTCACAGCCCGAGCGTCCAGCAGCGCTGTGTCCACGCCTGGTTGTGGGGAGCGCCTGCCCCCCATCCAGGAGGAGGATCACCTCTTGGGAACTGCCTGTGCCAGGCCTGGGGCGTCACTGCAGGCCAGGGGCCCCGAGGCAGACAGTCCTGGACACGGGGACTCCTCATCGTTAGCAGGTCTCCTCCGCTCAGCCGCCTGATTCCCACGCAAAGTGCCAGTGTCCTGGGGCCAGGCGGCGGGGCTCCCAGACGGAGGCTGCGTCCAGGTGGGCACCGTGTGTTACTGGCTGCACCCCCTGAGATTCATCTGTTGAAGCTCTAACCCTGGGACCTACAACTGTGACCAAAGGTGCGTCACACCTTTAACGGGGTGGTTAGGGTAAACTACGAGGTCATACTGGTGGGCCTTAACCCCACAGGACTGGGGTCCTTACAGGAAGAGAGGTCGGGACACAGACGCACAGAGGGACAAGCCTGGAGGACACGGCGAGGAGATGGCCGTCTGCACGCCCAGGAGGGCGGCCTCGGGAGGGGCCAGCCCCGCCCGCACCCGGATTCCAGCCTCCAGGACTGGGAGGGGTAAATTCCAGCCTGAGCCGTGGGGCGGCCTCTGGGCCAGTCCTGGACCCACACGAAGGATGGGGACCATGCCCCCGGGCACAGACAGAGGGGACATGCCACCCTGTAGTTATGAGACCTGTCGGGACCCACAGCTTCACCTGTCTCACCTGGGGTGTGGGACTGAAGCTTCTAGAGCAGGCTCGCTCTGTGAGGAGCCAAGCAAGCTCCATGCAGACTTGCGGGCCACCCAGCCTGCCTCGCCCACCCGGATGCCCACGGCACCCACTCCCAGCCAGGCCCCAGGGCACAGAGCTCCTGAGGGCGCCGGGTGTCCCGCCCGCCCTGAACCTGGGCTTAGTGGCCGGGGCTCAGCGGCCGCCGAGTGACTGGGGCATGTCATGCCCAAGTCGTCGTCCTGGACGTGGGGTGAGCAGGGCATCAGGCCACTCAGTGGCGGGAGCCCCCTTAGGGCACTCACCACGGCCCCGCTGCCCCGCCAGGACTTCGGGGGGATCACCTGTCACCTCCAGCGGTTTGTATCCCATCCCGCTGCTGAAAGTGCCTGGGCCCCTTCCTCCAGGAAATCCCCACACATGATGCCCACTGACTCCTGCACTGGGTCTGACATTGTCGCCCCCCCTCCCCAAATTTGTGTTCCCCCCAGAACCTGTGACGGGACCTTATCTGGAAACTGGGTCTTGGCCGCTGTAATTAGTTGAGATGCGGTTTGACACCGTGACTGGTGTTCTAACAGGAAGAGGACGCCCGGGGCACCACGGAGGGGACCTAGGTCAAGCGGAACCACAGGATCTGAGTGCTGGAAATGCGCTCGGGCTGCAGGGCTCGGCGGCGAAGGGGGGCGGAACCAGAGCCGAGACCACCAGCACCCGCTGCCAGGGTCCTGGTGAGGGAGAAACAGGCCCAAACCCACGGGAGGCGAGGAGGCAGATTCGGGAGGCATCTAGAGGGAAGGCAGACAGGAGCCCAGTGAACCGGATGAGCTGCCAGGACCAATCTGGGGCGGTCACAGTGTCTGCTCCTGGTGCCCTAACTGAGACGGCCACAGGAAGAAGGGCTGCTGGCCAGGGAGACGGTGCATCTGCTTTCTAGGGCTGCGGGGACAAAGCCCCACAGACTGGGGCTGAAGCAACACACATATCGTCCCAGTGGGCTTCCCTGGTGGTTCAGGTGGTAAAGAACCCACCTGCCAAGGCCGGAGACACGAGTTCCATCCCTGGGTGGGGAAGATGTCCTGGAAAGGGAGAGGCAACCCACTCCAGCACTCTGGCCTGGAGAATCCCATGGACAGAGGAGCCTGGCGGGCTACAGTCCACGGGGTCGCAAAGAGTCGGACAGGACTGAGCAACTGACACACACATCGTCTCAGTCCTGGAAGTGGGAAGTCCGAAGTGTTAGCGGGGGGTTCCCTCGGGGCTGTTGGGGGTGGGAGCAGGAAAGCTCTTCCCTGCTGGTGCTGGAGACTTCTGGGCCATCTCTGGGGGTCTTTGGCTCCTACTGAATTGGCCACAAAGTTCGCTCGGGTTTTTTATTCCTCTCCCGTGGAAAAACTGGAATGAACTTTTTGGACAACCCCATACTTAGCATCAGCAATAGAGGCATCACCCCGATCTCGGCCTCTGTCTCCACAGGACGCTCTGCCTGTGTGCAAGCCTGTCTCCACATTTCTTCTTGTGATACGGACATCGGTCCTACTGGACTAGGGCCCACCTTAACAGCCTAAGTTGATCACCTCTGTAAATACCCGATTTTCAAATAAGGCCACACTCTGAGGCATGGGGCGTCAGGACCCTAACGTGAAACACAGTTCAGCCCCTTACAGTCTGCAGCCTGGGGTTGAGGGGCCCTGCTACCTGGTGGGTGGGTCCCACAGGGGTCAGGGGACAGCCCTGCAACCCCAGGGAAGAGGGTCAGGGCGCCGGGGGAGGGACAGAGGGCAGACCGTGGATGCAGCCTGTGTGGGCCAAGTGATCACACCCAGGCCACAAGGACCCCAGACCCTGACAACCCTCTAACCCATCTGCCGAACCAGCCAGGCAGGAAAAGTGGAAATAGACGTTGGAAGAAATAAAAATGACAGCGTCTCCGATGGGAAGAGAAGAAACCCTAAACCCAGCAGAGGGAGTCACGCCCTCCCGGGCCCCTTCGGGGTTTGATGGGAAACTGACACGTGAGGCAGGAGGCGGCCGAGGGTGTGCAGTGACAGAGGCAAGGTTCTTGTCTGACCTTGACGGAGAGAGTCTGAAGGCCTCTGCGATTTCCATGTAAGACTTCCTTTAATACTTAAAGTAGAGACGACCCCATCCTCGGAGGCAACACCATTCTGAAAGGATCCTTTGAAAACCCTTAAAAGGTAGAGCCAGGGTTACTTTGAGGTTAAGAACACTTGTTCATTCAGGAAAAACACTTCCAGGGCACCGAGGCTGAAGGGCGCGGGGTGGGCATTTTTGTGTGTGGGTATTTTTGAGTTGGTGGCTTTGTCATGACAATGCAGCCTATACTCTGTCTATTACTCGGCACCCCTGGTGGGTCTGGGCTGAGTCCCATCATCAGTCACAGGCGGGCTCCTGCAGGGGGTGGACAGATGGATCGTCACCCTAAGTAGGGTAAATAAAGGCTATAAATAGCCTCAAATCAGTTCAGGTCAAGTTTGACTGCCGATGAGGCAGGAACAAAGCTCTCACTCCTGAGATCCTTTTTCGGATGAAGGGTGTGGATCCTGCATCTTCTGACTGCTGTCCCGCGGGCCAGCAGGGAGCTCGGTCTGTGGAGTGGACAGCGGGGCGTGGGAGCCGAGACACCCTACCCTAGAGGTGCATGCTCCAACCCTGGAGTTTGCGAGGAGTGTTAACAGCAGAAAGGGAAGGAAAACACGTGGGTGAAGAGGAAGCACAAGCGGGAGAGGCAGTGAGCTGAGGCTCGGGGTGGGAGGACAAGGACCTTTCCTGGAAGGCCCCGGCAGGAACGGCGCGGCCACACAGACGCCCTGCGCGGACCGTGGTCTTGCTGCACAGGGGCCCCGGGGAAGGGGTGACCAGTCCCTGGGCCACATGCGTACCAGCCCTCTGGGGTGTGTCCTCCAAGCCCCAGACACCACCTGACTCCTCCTCACTCCTTGCAGGGCCAATTCAAGCTGAATCATAGCCATCTTCATCACCACTGTCTTAAGTGTCAGGCGTGGGCTGCTCTGCCTGGTGTTGAAATCTGGGGCCGCACTCAAGCCGACCAAGTGTGGGAATCTCTTGGCTCAGGAAGGGAACCCATGATACCCCAAAGAACCCGCCTCCTTGGGGCAGGCCGAGCACACCTCTGCTGTTCATCACCTCCGCACGGTCATTCACTGCACTCGCCATCCTCCACTCAGCCCCAAACGTCAGAAAGACCAAAGACACTCACGGACACCTCCAGAAAGGGGAGGCGGCAGACAGTCCCCCAAGTCCGTTTGCCCCCAAGGAAGGCAAAACCTGCAGTTTGGACCCATGCTATTCACAGGCTAATAGCTCATGGTTCCCCAAACAAAGAGCCGTTGCCACGACAACCGGAGCCTCCAGAGCTCAGGGCTATTCTGAGACGCAGAGCCTGAGCTCTGCCTTCACAGGCGTCTGAACGGACTGGCTTCGGCAGTGCTAACGCTCTGCAGCGAGACCCCTTAGCACCCGGAAGAGGGAAGTCTTCCAGCGACCGACGCTCTCAAAGCCCCCCAGGAGCGGCAGGTGCTCACAAGACAAATGGATGCAGCTGAACCACACAAGGAATGAGTGAAATAAGAGAACGGAAATGGCAGATTTCAGGCCGGAAGTGGGCAGGATCCCTGACCCTTCAGCCAATGGCTCGGGGCAGGTGGGAGCTGCCTCAGATATCCAAGGCTACTTCATGAGAGACGCTGAGCGGGACCACCGGGAGCTCGCCCGCCCTTCTGCAGCATCACTGCCAGGACCCCGGCGGAGGGCAGTGCCCACGGAGCCACCATCACCCCTCACTCTCACCGTTCTCCCCAACTTTTTGCCAGTTCACATAAAACTTTGCTGTTGTCCATGAACGCCTCTCAGGATCAGGACACTAAATGGTGATGCCAAGTAGACAAAATTGGGTTTGTTCCCAGCATCAGCAACATGTGTCCAGCATGATGGACAAACCGTCCTCACCAGCACTAGATGGTCCGTGACAGAAACACGTGTGACTGGAAAGATGGCAGGGTCTGGGGATGGGGCTTGGGAGGCGGGGCTTCAGCACAAGGCCTGCCTTCGATGGAATGAAGAAAATACATGTCTAAACATCTCACCTGACATTTATAGGATGTCCACTCTGTCCCAGGCCCCGCAGGCAAAGGACACTCATGACCTCACTGTCAACCACAGGCATCCCCAGTTCTGAGCGACGGTGGTGCGATTCTTCTGAAGCAGCTCAGCTGAGCAAGGACACCCTCTCTTGGGGCCACGGGCCTGGCCACCCCAAAGCTCTGACCGCCACTTAGCCTGGTCCATCCAGAAACGGCACTGACAAAGACCCTTACCCCCAGGCATTGGAGTTCCAGAAGGACTCAACAGTCCTTCACACCAGCCTTGGTGCACTCTAGGACCTGTCCACCTGGCAGAGGGGCACAGATGCGAACAACTGGAATCTCAGCATGTCTCCACGAGAAATGAGCAAAGACAATCGCCGGCTCCTCACCCCCACCCCAAGCCCTTGGCCACACAATCCCGTCATGACCCTTCCTCATCGCTGTTTTATCATCTGCTCTGGGCACCGAAAAGGATGTTGATAAAGTCGTAACGTGTGTGCGTGCTCCGTCTCTTAAGCTGTGTCCAACTCTTTGTGACCCCACAGACCGTAGCCCACCAGGCTCCTCTGGTGGGAGAAACACGTGTGACCGGGGATTCATGTGATTCTCCAGGGGATCTTCCCGACTCAGGGATTGCACCCAAGTCTCGTGCATTTCCTACAATGGCAGGTGGGTTCTTTACCACTGAGTCACCTGGAAAGCCCTAAATTTGTAACAAAAGGAGCAGAACACAGTGTCCTGAGCACTTTTCTCCCCTCCCGAGGCACATCCATGTCGAATTTGTCTTCCACTTGGTGGAAAAGTCTACAAGAAAGCCGGGCCCACAGTGGATGAGAGGTCGAGTGGGGAGACCTGGGCTGGACCCCGACCTCGCCCCAGTGACACGCATGTGACCCTGGGGGTTTGAGCTATCTGGACCAGATTTCTCCAGGAACCACCTACTGTGCCCAGAAGCGCGTGTTACCTGCCTTTCTCTGGCATAGCATCCTTCCCCAACCCCGCTGGCTGCAGGATGACCACAGAACCTAGGACTGGCCACTGGCCAGTGATGAATGAAGGTACCATGGTTTAAGACAAGGGCTGGTCCTGCCCCCAGCCCGGGTCCAGCCACATCCTGCCCCCGCCGCTCCCCAGGACACAGTATCTGTCCTGTCTTCCCTTTCCAGCTCTCCCTTGTAAGACTCCTGTGGGCCTTCCCAGAAGACACTTTCTGGGGCCACTTATGGTCCTTTTCCTGGAGACACCCCCATCTGGGTGCGCTCCTTGGTCAGGGCAGCCTGATGGCCCCAGAGATGAGTGCACACTGGTGTCTATTTTGTGCCTGGACCCGGATGACTGAGGACTGGACACTCATCACCCCACAAGCCAAGAAAGGATGACTTTTCTCTCCTTCGGCCTTATTTTTGCCCACCTACTGCTCCCTCAGCTCCTCAACGTGTCCCTTCTAGCTTGGCTAAAATCGACACCTCTTCTGTGAACACGTGGATGGCTTCTTCCTTCTCAAAAACCACCTCAGCGTCTTTCCGCTCAGGCTCATTAAACCTAGAATAGAAACCTTCTCTGCATTCAGTTGAATTCCACCCCACATAGTCTTCCAAACCCTCCACCCGCGTATGAGGCTCAAATGCTTGCAAAGCCCCGAGGAACTTCAAGAGAGACACTTGGTTCTATCTGAATCCAGGCCGAGTCATGAGTCCTGGGCACAGCTGCAGTGCAGAGTGGAGACAGCGCTCACGTCTGCAGGGGCTGCTGAGATGGAAGAGACGCTCGGGGCTCCCCCAAGTTCTCGGGGACGAGTCCAGATAGAACCCACGTCCTTCTGGCACTTGGCCTAATGCTTTTTTCTGGTCCCCCTACACAGCCGCCTTCACACCTTCACGACAAGGAAGCTTCCTGCGCCTATTTCCTGACATAGTTGAGATGGACACGCTCCAGGTGGTTCTACGCAACGAAGTCCAGAAATTCCAGGCTGTGCGTGTTTCCCTAAAGGCCACATGGGGCTTTGCCAGGCTCGCTGAGAACGGATGGGTCCCTAAAAGGACAAGGGGGTGCGGACCCCCTCTGCGGGCATCAGGACGCTGACCCGACTCGGGCCTTGTCTGGGGTCCTGTCGTCCCTCCCAGACTTGGTGAGTCAGGGACACCGTGATGAAAGGACGTAGATGAGGGTCAGGGCGGAGCAGAGCCCAGATGGGCTCTCTCTCCCTCTCGCCACAGGTTCCAGGGCCCAAGGCTCGCCAGATGTTCGGGAAGCTGCTTCCCGCCCCACTGCTCGCCGCCTGCTCTGTCCTCATCAGCAGCTACGCGCCCGGCAGCTCTGCAGCGACAAGTCAGGTCCCAGGAGCTGCGGACGGGGAGGGCCCAGAGCCTGGGCCTGCGGTCTCCCCATCTGGTCCAGGGCACCGTGCACCCTGACTTCTGGGAAACGAGCTTCTACTCTGAATGGGCTTTCTAGGTAGATGGAGACATTAGGAATCCACCTGCAACGCAAGGGACCCAGGTTCGGTCCCTGGGTTGGCAAGACGGAGAAGGAAATGGCAAGCCACTCCAGCATTCTTGTCTGGAGAATCCCATGGATGGAGGAGCTCAGGCAGCGACAGTCCGTGGGGTGGCAAAGAGCTGGACACGACTGAATGACTTACACACTCACTCAGCGCTGAAGGAGAAGGTGGGGGGCACCTGCCGGGAGACCCACAGTGAGGGCGGAGGTGACCCGTGAAGGCGGCCGAGTGCTGCAGGAAAGCTCGTGGCTTGGACAGAGGGTGGCGGGTGGACGGGCAGCCGCCGTCTGATCTGCGTGGAAGGGCCTCAAAGGGAAGGCACACATGTGGCGCGCACGGGGGAATTTCCACCGGGAGCTGGACGGGTCTTCTTAGGGAGGCCTGGGGGCGTGGACCTGGGGCAGCTCGAGGGCCCTGGTCTGGCCGGTCTGTCCACCCCACAGGGTGCCCCAGCCAGGGTGAAGTGACTCGGTGCCCAGGAAGTGGACTGGAGCAGCCTCCTGAGAGCCCTGTTCCCTGGAGCTGCAGGTTCCCATCCCCAGAAGGTGGGGCCACCTGGTGGGGTCCCACTGCTTCCTGTGGGGAAGGGGGCTTCCCATCCCCACTTAGGCCAGGCCCACAACCTCCCCAGGCAGCCTGGGTTCCGGAGGCATCTACACGGGCTCCTTCACATGGAAGTCCGGGCTTCCCTGAGGTCACCGTCACCCCTCAGGGGATAATTACTTCCCCAAACACCTGGGCCTTCTAAGCTCTCACCGTGAGCACGGGGAGGGGGGTGCACAAATCTTAAGACAGGGGCGCATCTCCCAGGGGCCTGGCCTCTTCTCCTTCCAGGAGGCCCTGCCAGACTTTCTCTCGGGACGTGGGGATCAAGGGTGGGCAGCGGCTTCCAGAACCTGGTCTCCTTCGGCCGTACTGGTCCCTTCGTCCATGATGCAAACATGCTTAACTCACTAACGCTAACAGGGACGGGGAGGGGGTCTGGAAACCACCCCAAGAGGGACACCCTGAGACCGGGGGGGGGGGACAGGTCAGCTGGCCTGGAGGAGGTGGGGGAGGGGAGAGGAGGACAAGGGGCTGCTTCCCTGGGAAGAGGTGGGGAGCCCCAGGGAAGGGCAGCAGGGGGCTGGTGAGCCCACGGTCACTCGTTCAGCGCATCTCGGAGCAGCCAGGAAACCGGTTTTCCTGGATAAAATGGCTCAGATAAAGACACCAGGCTGGAAGTGGTCAGGGGTGGGAGGCTGCTCTCCTTGGAAGGTTCCATGGCCACCAGCAGGCTCTGGGATGGGACCTGGAGACCTGGCGTCATCAGGAGACACGACAACAGGGGCTGGGGCAAGTGGTCTGCCGTATGCCGAGGAGGGTGGGCTCGGCCGGCAGAACCCAGGCGCGCCGGTGAAGTCAACCTAGAGCACCGGCCGGCGGGTGGGGGGAGGATGGTGCCCTCGGGGCCCCCTGGAAGGGGCAGCTTGTCCTCGGGGAAGAGCGCCTCTGTGCCCAGCTTTCGGGAGCCACCTGCCGACCCCCCAGGAGGCCGGGCCGCGGGGGAACAGCAATGCGGGGGGAGGAGGGAGGGTCCAGGAACTGCAGTGGCGGGGAGAGAGATGGGCAGCGTCCTGGCGGGCATGGAGGGGCCCGGTCCAAACCCCAGCTCCCTCTGACCTGGACTTGGAACTCAGGTCTGCGCCTGGAGCCTCACTCTCCTCACCTGTAAAATGGGGACAGCGCCACCTCCCTGGCAGGGATCGCACAAGAGCACTGGGCGCAATCCAGGCACAAAAGAGCAGCGAAACAGCACAGCTTCTGCCGTTCAGATCAGGACAGCCTGTGGCCGCCTCCTCCAGGAAGCCGTCCTGACTCTACGGCCCGTTGGGACTCCATGGCCCCTAGTGCTGACCCCAGCCCCTCCCTACTCCCTCCCACAGGTCCAGACGTTCTCCATCTTTAAGGGAACTGGCCACCAAAAGTCCAGTCCTCCAGCTGGGACACAAAGTCCTGGCCCTGACCCTGCCCGGAGCCTGGGCCGGGGCGTCTACCAGGGCAGCTGCGGCGGGAGAAAAGAATGACGCGGGGGGCGGGGGGGGACATAGCCCCAGAGGACCGTGGGTGGGGAGTGAGCAGGGCAGCAGGAAGCGGGGTGAGGGACTCAGCCAGGGGCCCCAGGGCACGCCTCCTCCTCTCTGGGACCCGCATCCAGGGCAGAACCGCAGAAGGAGGAGAGGATGGGCCTGGCAGGGCTGGGCTGGACCCTGGGGCACATCGGAAAATGACGAAGGGTCCCAGGCAGCGAGAGGTGGGCGAGCACGGACGCGCCTCCATCTGTGTCCAGCCACCACGCACCTCGCCCTCAGGAAGGGCGTCTGTGCTCACCCTGTCCACTCCCTGGATCCTGGCGTCCCCCTTATGGGCAGAGGGCCCGGGATGGGGGCCCCAGGTCACGGGGTCAGAGACCCCCCTCGTTGGAGAACAGCCATCCCCAGGCATACGGAGAGGCTGCGGGGCGGAGGACCAGACCCAGGCAACTTGGGGATGGAGAGCAGCCCTGCAGTGGGGAGGCAGGGGCAAGGCGGCCGCAGTCAGGCGCCGCCCCCTCCTGTCCCGGGACCAGCCCAACACCGCAGCTGTGGTTCCCACACGGGCTGGTGTCCACCCCGGGCGGGGGGCCTTGGGGGCCATGTCCTTAGTTGGTGGGTGGGGGGGTTTCCTTGTCACAAGGGGTGGGCAAGGGCCAGACTCCTTAGATGTCCAGCTGTCACGGGACAGCTGGATGAACTATGAATGATCAGCAGACATTCGTGTAGGCACAAAGCATAAACCGTACCCCACACCCCGACTCACAGACATAGATCCTTCCACACAGGTATTTGTTGAATTTTTCCCAAAACACAAACGCCGTGTAAGTGAAAGAGAGTATATGATGTTTGGTTCAGAACTTTGCTAAGCGGACCACACAAAGCCAAGAAACTGCAGGGGCTGGCAGGGCCCTGTGGGTGTCCCAGCTGCCCGGGGCGGGGTGGGGGTCTCTGGGATTTGAGGGAGACTGCGCTCGGAGGGGGCCGGCCCTCGCCCCCAGACTGGGTCCTCCCATGTGGGACGCTTTCAGAGACACACAGGTCACAGACCGCCTGTCCCTCTCTGCTTCCTATTCTGCCGGGACAGTCAGGATGCTGTGTTGATCTTTAAAAATTCTGCGCGCGTTATGTCATCTTGTCTGTGAATTTCACTGGAGGGCCGTGAAGGTGGGGCTGCTCCATGAAGGCTGCCAAAGGCACCGGGGCCTCGGGGGGCTCAGAAGCTAGGGCTCAGGGCCGGGCTCACCTTGAACAGAGTCTCGCAGAGACTGTGTGGTTGAGGCTGCGGAAGACAGGGATCTGGGGGGCTGCCGTTCTTCCTTGTGGGACGAGGAGCAGGGGAGGGGTCTTCCCCAGGGGACCACACAGCTTGGGCTGGGAAGCAGAGAGCCTGGAAAGACTCAGGTTTGGGGACCTGTTCAACCCAGAGGGCAAGAAGCAGGAGATGCATGCGGGCTGCTGGGCGGCTCCCCCAGGCACCTCTGGTGGGACGCGCGCTCTAGCGGCCGCTCTCATCCCCCTGCATGGGGGACACGTCCCCAGGCTGGGCCTGCCTCCAGAAGCGTTCCCAGGCCGTGTGCACGGGAAGGGGCGGCTTGGGAGGCCCAGGGGAGCCTCGGGGGCAGGACACAGAGTATAGTGTGACATCTATACGCACACAAGGCCTCACGGACAGATGTGGCTGCACCCTCTCGGGACCTAAACGACAAGCGTCCCCAGAAGGCCGGTGAACATAGCGTCTGCGACAGACCAAGGCCACCATGCACCCCAAGCAGATGCTCACCGGCCGTCGGCCATGCGTGAAAACCCCATCCCGACGGAACACAAGAGCGACCGGTGCGCAGGGTCACAGCTGGGGCAGCAGCTACCTCCCAGGATTTGGGGATAGACTCATACACCTGATGGTGAGCGTGGGGGAGGGGAGCCGCAGCAGCCGGCACATGACCGCAGCCTGGAGCAGGACGGCAGAGACCCCGGCAGCGGATGGGACTCGGCACGCAGGGAGCCACGCGCCCACGGGTGGCCGGCACGCGCGCCACAGCTCCCCCGGCCCCGAGAGGGAGGTGACGCGGAGCAGGATGAGCCGTGACGGCTGACGGCGGGCTGCTCACATCCGCTCAGCGGCCGCGGCTGCTGGGGCTCCATCACACCTCCTCCCCCCGGCAACGTGCTTTGAAAATATTCTCCGGGAATGTGGGCAGCAGCTGTGATGGCCGCACCGTCCCGGGGAACAGACCGGCCCAGGGAAGCCTCGCTCCCCACACTCAGGAGGGGCACACGCGGCAGTGCTGACCCCAAATGAGCCGATCTGATGAGATGAAGCAGGTCAGAACGCTGGGTTTTCCCCAGGACCTGCTGGCTCTCCGTGCAAACAAAGGATGCTGTGTTTACTTAATACCATTGTCTACATCTCGTGGTAAGTGGCACATTTTAGTCCGAATGCCAGGAAACCTGACTACTTCTTTCAAATCGGATCTATTTTATTTCACAGCAGGTGACAGCTACCAAACAGGTTTTTTTTTTTCCTCCTTCAAAGCATCATGGCTCCGTATCAGCACGGATTTTACATTCTCACACATAAACACACACACACACCCAAAATAATGCATTAACAAATCTGTTTGAAAACACCACCCTCTCTTCATCATCTATACATATCTAAAGCGTAATTACATAGACACTCGGTCTCGGAACCTAGCAACAGTATCCAAGCGATCCTCAGGCGGCTCATCAGACACCCAAACTCACACATCAGCTCAATGGGCTTCATTTAAAAAAAAACCAGAACCTCTCGCTTCTCTCCCCCGTAGCTGCGGAAGGACAAGATATAGGAAAACAAACCTTGTTCCGCTGAAGAAGAACAACCCATGTCATTTAATCCATCTGACAGTGCATGTCCCCATAGAGCCAGGCAAAAACAAAAATAACAAAGGTGGTAAAAAAAAAAATAGGTTATCTCAGTCCAAAGCTTATCAGCTTGCAACACGCTTAATCTTTGCATGACTATTTCGGACTCGAGCTCCCCAGCTCCCCGACAGCCTTGCTCTGGGGGACCTCCATCCTACAGAAGCCATCGCAAAGGCTGGATGGCAAAAGCTTTTAAGACCTGCTGGGCTCATGGACTCAGCCGCAGCTCAGCTGCGGATCACAACAAGCAGGATTAACTTTGGTATTCACGCTCGCTTTTAAACCATCACTTTCTCCGAGTGGGCAAATAAAACCACCCAATGGAGGTCACAATTAATTCTTTAAAAGAGGGAGGGAGTTTTTTTTTTTTTTTAAAAAAAGAAAAGAAAAAAATTGAAGCACAGCACCGGTGAGCAGCAACCTGCACGCTGGCCGGATTGTGAACAGAACGCTTCACGACAAGATGCAATCTCTCTTTTAAAGGGATAGGGTGGCATCCACTCGGCGAGCCCGACCCACTTCCGGATTCCGCAGACCTCGGAGGGCCCATTCATCAGCTCACCGCGACCCGACAGGTTCAGTGTTCTCCCCTCAGTGACACATCAGAACCTCTGAAGTACCCTGATTTCTCGGCCGGGCACTTTCGTGTCTAGAAAACAAAGGCTTTGTGGCTTGAGGTGGGGGGAATACTTGAGCTGTTCAAGGGACTTTTTCAGAAAGGCACCTCATTGGGCTATAGGCAGAAAGTCAGCAACATTTTAATGGACTCATTCTGAAGAGTCAAAACCAACCCCATGCCCAACCTGGAATCTGGGGATCCTTCCACCACGTTTTATCTTCAAAAATGCAACCCAACACCGCGGAGGCAATGCTGAGTCTCACCTTCATCTCCTCTGAGTTCGGGATCCTGACAAGTGAGGCTGGGTCCCCCAAAACGCTGCCCCAGCCCCCACTGATGTCTGACAGTCCTGGCAGCAAGCACTATGGGCTCGTCCCGGCAGAGTAAAGAGCCCAAAGCCTCAGACGTAGGACCTGAGACCTCGCTCTCCTGGATGCCTTCTACACCGTGGTGTGGCTCAGAAGTTCAAATTTGCTGAAGATCATAAAGTAGAAAGAAGGTCCCCGTCCCAGCCCTCCCCAGCACCCCCACCATGATTTTCAAGGCTGCAGCAAAAGGCAAATGGTCCTTGGAGTTCCCCCTGCAATCATACCAGATGCTCACCACCCAAGAGTCTGGGGCAGATAAAATGTCACCCTGACCAAGACAGACAGTCAGCACCCCCACAGGTCACGGAGGAGGTGGGGTCCCGGAGCCAAGACCCTCATAGAAGCTGGAACGGCAAAGCCACATGGCCAGAGGCCCTCACACACGACCCACCAGAGACCCCCAACCTCACATGGCCCCAGAGTGACCCGCTGTGGGTGGAAACACTGACCCCCACTCCCTACACGACCCACTTGCCCCCGTGTTCCCCACTCAGATCACGCTTGGGGGAATGAGGGCATTACATTCCGGCAAACACATCCAACCCAGCACTGACATGCTCACAGGACTCGGCTCCTCAACCCCCAACTCCCGGTGCCAGGAGGCCAGGGTTTTATGTTGAGAAGAGAGAGCAGGGCTGAAGGTGGAGTGGGCAAACTGGCAGAGGGAGGGGTCGCCCACTCGGCTGGCATTTCCCAAGGCCCCACGGTGCGCCAGGCTTCCCCGGCGGCTCAGTGCTCAAGAATCGGCCTGCATTGCAGGAGACTTGCAGGACACACAGGTGGCATGGCTGGATCGGGAAGATCCCCGGGAGGAGGAAGTGGCAAGCCACATCAATATTCTTGCCTGGGAAGTTCCGAGGACAGAGGAGCCTGGCAGGCTACAGTCCACGGGGTCGCAAAGACTGACCGACTGACTGACCGGCCGCACGACTGACCAACTAAACAAGAACCGTGTACCAGGCAGGGAACGGTCCAGAGGGGACAGTCAGACGGCACCGTGGGTGACCTCCCGCGGCTGACGGGAGCCCTGGACCCCGTGTGTGCCTGCGCTTTGTCACTCAGTCGTGTCCAGCTCTTCTGTGACCTCATGGACTGTAGCCCGCCAGGCTCCTCTGTCCACAGAATTTCCTAGGCGAGAACACTGGAGTGGGTTGCCAGGTCCTTCTCCAGGGGATCCCCAGCCAGGGACTGAACCCAAGTCTCCTGCACTGGCAGGTGGGTTCCTTACCGCCGAGCCACCTGGAAGCCCCTGCAGTGTCTGTACCCCAGTCCGAATCCTACTGCTTCTGATGACCCCTCTGCAGCTCCCAGGCCCGGCCTCAAGCCATCTCCCAAGTGTCCTCCTCCTCCACCCAGCCCTCTCAGCCCGTCTGGGGAGCAGAGTTCGGCAGACACATACTCAGCTCTGGTGACCGCAGAGCCCAGAGCCGGGACCAGGGGACCAGAGAACTTCCTGCAGGGCGATCCTGCTGTCAGCGGTCTGGGACCCAAGAACCCTCTTCCCCCTTCTCCTTCCTCCACCCACTCGTCTAGCCCTGGTTCCAACAGCAGCCTGTGTGAAGACCCCCGAGCTCCCCGGCCCCAGCCTGCACTGCTGCCTGAAGCTCTCGAGTGTGGCTTCGTTTTTCTGGGTGCACGTGGAGATGGGGAGCCTGGTCATGAAGAGCTCAGAGTCGCCCCCCTCCTCGGGTCAGATGGGCCTGGTTCGGCCCATCACTCTGGCACGTGGTTCTGGGGGAGTCCTGGCTGGGAGATGCCCGTGGACCCTGGACCCTGCCCAGGTGCTCAACGGGACCCCAGAGGCACTTAACCGCCCAGTGAAGGGCCCTTCCTGGCACAGAGCAAGCCTGAACCAACAGGAACTTGAGGCAGTGGGTAAACACACGGGTCGCCTCACCCTGGGGTGAGACAAGGCCAAGGCCAGCTCCCGCGACCCCCCCGGGGTCCCAACAACACCCGGCCTCAGCTGCCTGCAGCACCAGCTCACTAAGGCACCGGGCTGGCCTCCCGTCCACCCGGACTTACGCTGTGCTCCCGCCGCTGTGGTCTGGCACCCTCTCCACGGCAAAGTCGACCCAAATGCCACGCGTCCTATATCCAACCCATCCTCGGTCACACAGAGACAGCGACACATCCTTGGGGGAGTGACGGAACATGAGATGCTGGGCACGCAGGCTCGGCAGGGGTGGACATCTGCCTGGGGTCACTCATCTACCCAGAGGCAGGGCGGCTCTCAGAGAGGTACAGACCCCCGCAGAGGACTTAGCGAGACCCACTCGGGGCACGGGACGGGGCCAGACCCTCCCCGCCACACATCCGGCATCCGGCCCCGCTGGTGACAAGGGCAGATGCAAAGCTGGGGTGGCCACGGGGCAAAGAGCAAACCACCGAGTTCAAACCCAGAGGTTCAGTTCACAGGCTGCAGAACCGAGATCTCAGGATGGATTTACTGCGAGTCCAAGAATGAACACATTGAGCAACGTCTGCACCCGTGAAGGGCCCGCAGCCTCTGCGAGGTCTTCGGCAGAACCGACTTAAATGGCACAGTTTGCTAGTTCACAGTCAGAGATGCCGAGTCAGACAATTCAGAGGCAAGAAGTCTTCCCCCCCACCCCTCTCGCCTCCCTTGGAGATCCTGGAAGGACCCGGCGGGGGAGCACAGATTTCCCGTGCTAACTGTCCCCTTTAGAGCACAGCAGGAAAAGTCCCTGGCACAGGGAGCAGACAGCATGGGCTGGCAGCAAACGCCACCCCGCATTTTCCCGGAGACCCCGGTGTCTACACAGGTGCAGCAGGAGGGCCTCCAACCCCAATCCCTGCAGCCGGAACCACGGACGCCGCACGCACCGCCGTGATCATCCCGTCTCTCGACAGGCCGAGCCCTTACGGTTTAAAGAAATCATTGATGGGAGTGGGTGAGTGGTAATTAATATGTGTTCACCCACAAACAGGTATTCTTCTTATAATGAGAAAATATGTTTGTAGAGAGGCGTTTACATCCCAGATAAAGAACAGGAGAGACAAGCCAGAAACCTCCCCGATCCGGGTTTTAAAATCAGCACTTTCTTGAGTTCGTGGCTGGGGCGAGAAGGGGAGTGAATCTGCAGGGCGGGGCTGGGGGGCAGTGGGCAGAATCTCTAGTTTCTCCTGTCTCCCTCCCGACAGCCAGCCTGGGTAAGGAAGCCCCTTCACGCCTCCCCGGGCTCAGGGGGAAGTCAGGACGGTAGCCCCAAGTTTGTCACCATCGCAGGAACTCAGAGATCCTGGATCCCCGGATTGCTAACCACCCCGGGGTCGTGGGAGGGACCTGCACACCTCCTCCTGGTAGTCTGCCCTGCTCAACAACAGTTCCAATTCCCTTCACGGCAACCGGTATTTTTGTACCACTCTCTCGTATTAGGGGGTGGTGGGAAGAGTTGGGAGGGCTCAGTTCATCCTCTAGCGAGCTGTGCAGACATGAACTCATCCACATGCATAGTGTGCTTAGGGAGAGGCCGACACGGCCAGGCAGGATGCCCGGATCTCAGAGCAATTAGGAGGTTTGGCCCTGGCTCGTGGGAGGACTCGCATCAACATCGGGCGCGGGAGGCCCCGATGCTTGGCACTGGGGACCGGATGAGGCAAGCGAGACATCGGCTCCGCATCCTTGTGCGATTCTCGAGGCAGCTGGGCGCCCACCAGACATCCAACACGAAAAAGACCAGACAGCCAGATGCATGGGATCGCTCACCCGCCCTGTGCCCAATCTGGGGGGAGCGATCCAGGCAACAAGACACAGAGGCCACCCGGCGACTCCTCCAGGCACCCTGGAGCCCCGGGGCCCGCCCCCTGGATGGGATGGCGCCGTCTAGAGATCTCACCGCTGCTGGTCCAGTGGGCCTGCTCCCCGCTGCAAGTCCGGTGTAAGCCCGGGGCCGGAGGGAACAGGCCAGAGGGCTCTTCCAAGATGCAAGACTGGGCCCAGCCACCGGCAGGGCGATGGGACAGAGGAGGAGCCGCAGGGACAGTCCTCCTGGTTGGCACGAGGGGTACTGAAAAGGGGAGCGGTTATCAGCAGACAGAGCCAGGGACGCAGAGGCGGGAGGGGGAGGGGGACGCCCCCGGCTCTTCCTGCCTCCTTTCATCGCCATCTCCGACTTTAAACAGAATCGCGTGTGTTACAGAACCCCCCCCGTAAACCCATCTCAATCGGTCACAAGGCGATCTGGTTCTCCGGTTGGATGGCAAGGCCCTGCAGCCATCGCCGAAGCTCTCGCCTGACATCTAAGGGGTTCCGTACCCCAACCCCGCCACGCATCAAGAAGATGCAGCAACAGAGACGGAGAAGATGCTCAGACTCTGTTCCCGTGAAGTCTGGCTTAAAGCAGATTCCAAACCAATCCGGCAAGGTGACCAAACAGAGTCCCCGCGCGGTTCATGGGCAGACAGCCAGCCTACTCACCGATGTCGGTCTCCTTGTGGTTCTTGATGTACTCGGCCAGCTCGAAGTTGCCGGCAATGATTGCCACCTGCCAGAAGAGGAAATCATGTTAAAGCGCCAAGTGCGGGACACACTGCCCATCCTGACGGCCTAAGAGCAAAAGACGACCAATCAGAGCTGCTTTTGGAAAAACAAGAGATATTCCCCCTTTCCAGGCTTTCTGAGATACAGTCGATACCCAGCACTAAGCTGAAGGTGTGCAGCCTGATGACTTGGATGTTATTTTGCGAAACGATGACCCCGGTGAGTTTAGTTAACGTCCATCACCCACACACGCCGTTTCTTCCCTAGGACTTTGCTGGTGGCCCAGTGGCTGAGACTCTGCGCTCCCAATGCAGGGGGACGGGGTTCAACCCGTGGTTGGGGAACTAGATCCCACATGCCGCAACTAAAAACGATCCTGCGTGTCACAAGGAAGATCAAAGAACCCGCATGCTGCAACTAAGACCCAGTGCAGCCAAATAAATAATCTTTCTTCAAATGTGAACAATTTATCCAGAAGATTTTCTTTAAAAACAAACAACTTTTTTTCACTTATGATGAGAACTTAAAGGATCTACTCTTACCAACTTTCAAGTGAAACACGTAGCAGTGCTACCAACAACCATCGTGCTGAACACGGCATCCTCGGGGCTAGTTTGTCTTGTAACTGGAAGTCCAAATTGGGACCATCTTCACCCATTTCCCCAGCCCCCGCCCCGGGAACCACAAAAAATCTGATCTCTTTTTCTATGAGTTTGTTTAGACACCACAACAAAGTGAGGTTGAACAACGTTCATCTCTGTCTGATTTCAGACGGCGGAGGCCCTCAAGCCCCATGCACAGCGTGGACCCGTCCGAGCTACGGGAACAGCAGCCACCACGCCCACCAGCCCGACCAGAGGCTCCGCCTCCCCCTTGGCCCCCTTCTCCGGGGCCCTGGCCATTCTTGCATCACAAGGTCGTCATTCCACAAGAATCTGCGTCAGACAGTCCTCTGCCCAGAAGGCCACGGTGGGGGCAGGTCAAGGGACTGAGCCTGGAAACCCCCCGGAATGCATGCTGCATTCCCACCAGTCCTGACCGGTCCCAACATGCTCCCCAGAGGTGGGGGGGAGGCATCTGTTCCTCTGACTGTCCCCATAGCTAGAGGGATGGGGAACCTCAAAAAGCACTCACAGCTCTTCACTGGGTTTCAGTGAAGCAGAAACTCCACCTACACACAGCTTAAACCAGCACCTACAGGCAAGGGTCCAGCTCAAGCCACACAGACACAGTGACTAAAGCAAAGAAGCCACGTGGTCCATGAAGCACTGAGGCAGCCAGGCAGGCAACGACAAAGGCCCTGGGGTGACCCTGGGGCCCCCAGGGAGACCTGATGCAGAGCCCCACAGGGGCAGGGCTCTCCACGCCCCACTGGGAAGCCCTGGACCCAGGAGAGTGGCCGTCTCCATCCTCAAATGAGCCAGGCGTTCAGACGCCAGCCTGCAGAGACACACGTCAACCGTCAGTCTACTGGCAGCGATAATGTGGGTGGGCCTTCCCCGATCCTTTGGAGGCCTTCAGCGCAAACGCTGAGATTTGCTGGAGGAGACATTCCGCCTTGAGGCTGCACCACCAGCTCCTGCCTGAGTTCCCAGCCTGCCCTTCCGATTGCAGACTTGCCAGCCCCCACAGTCTTGGGAGCCAAATTCCCGCAAGAAATTTCTTAAACATACGTGTCTCCATCCTGCCAGCTGTTTCCCTGGAGAAACCTGCTTGACGCGGCTCCATGTGGGGGCCAGGGGCTGTGGTGCCGCAGACCCCAGACCTCTGTCTTTGGCGGTGACACTCACTTCAGCTCTTGGGCATCACCTAATGCTTGGTGTCCTGCAGGGATGCCACTGACGGGGACAGCCTGGAGAACGAATTCAGCCTCCTCCCGGTCTGCTAACGTCAGGGGAGCCCCGGCAGCCCCTGTCTGCACCAGCTGGGGGTCCTGAGAGTGGACAGCAAAGGCCATTTCAGTGACAGGCCCTGTGGGGCCTCCCTCATAGCTCAGATGGTAAAGAATCTGTCTGCAATGTGGGAGACCAGAGTTCAATCCCTGGGTCAGGAAGATCCCCTGGAGAAGGGAATGGCAACCCACTCCAGTATTCTTGCCTGGAGAATCCCATGGACAGAGGAGTCTGGTGGGCTACAGTCCATGAGGATCGCAAAGAGTTGGACACAACTGAGCAACTCTCTCTCTCACACACACACAGAGGTTCTGCAGACACAGAAGCAGATTAGAAGCACCTGGTGAATGGAGCTTCACCAGCCTCCTGAGCGTGACCGTCCATCTGGGATGCAGGTTTCAGACGGGGTGGATCCTTGAAACACAGCAGGGGGACTTCCCTGGTGGTCCAGCAGTTAAGACTTCACCTTCTAATGTAGGGGATGTGGGTTCGACCCCTGGTTGGGCAGATAAGACCCCACATGCGTCTCAGCCAAAAAAACCCAAAACTTAAAACAGAAACAAAATTGTAACAAATTCAATAAAGACTTTAAAAACGGTCCACATCAGAAAAAAAAAAAAAGAAAGAAACACAACAAGGACAGAGGTTAGGAACCTAAGCAGGAGGTCCACAAAGGCCCTGAGAAGCCAGTGACCTAGTCTGCTGGCATTTATGACATGAACATAAAACGAAGGGTCTACAGGGTGACCCATGACATGTAACCCAATGTCATTTAGGGGACAACTAGTCAGAGTCATTCCTTGTTGGAATTCCCTGGTGGTCCAGTGGGTAGGATGCCATGCTTTCCTTGCAAAGGCCTGGGTTCAATCCCTGGTCAGGAAACTAGGATCCCACAAGCTGCACAGTGCAGTTAAAAAATAAAAAGCATCATTCCTTGTCTTCCAGCCACACTCTCAAAGGTAAAACTCACTCCCACCCATCAGGAAGGCTATTATCAAAAGACAGAAAATAAGAAGTGTTGGTAAGGATGTGGAGAAATTGGAAGGTTTGTGTATTGTGCAGGGGGGATGTAAAATGGTACAGCCGCTGTGGAAAACACTGTTGAAGTTCCTAAAAAAAAATCCTACATAGACATGATCCAGCAGCCCTGCTTCTGGGGATTTGTACCCGGGGGATCTGAGAGCAGGAATAATGGTTAATTCTTCATATCAACTTGACTGGGCCACAGACAACCTAGACATTTGGCCAGTAGTTACCCTGGGTGTTTCTGGATGAGATTAGCATCTGAATCAGTAGACTGAATAAAGCAGATTGCCCTCCCAGAGTGGGTGGGCCTCAGCTAATCAGTTGATGACATGTCTAGAACAGAAAAGTCAAGTAAGAGGGGACTTCTGCCCACCTGTGAGCTGGGACATCTGTCTTTTCCAGCCTTCAGACTGGGAGCAACATTAGCTTTTCTTGGGTCCTGAGCCTGCCGGCTTTTGGACTGGAACTTACACCATTGGCAATGCTGGGCCTTAAGTTCACTACAGCCTCAGATCTTGGCCTCCTTGGCCCCCTAATAAATCTGTGTGTGTGTGTGCATGTGTGTGTGTGTGTGCATGTGCGTGTGTGCATGTGGTATGTGTGTGTGTGGTGTGCGCGCGCGCATGTGTGCATGCGTGTCGTGTTTGCGTGTGTGTGCGTGTGTGGTCTGTGTGCGTGTGCATGTGCATGTGCGTGTGTGTGCGCGCGTGTGTGGTGTGTGTGCGCATGTGCGTGTGTGCGTGTGTGGTGTGTGTGCGTGTGTGGTGTTTGTGTGCGTGTATGTGCGTGTGTGGTGTGCATGCGTGTGGTGCATGTGCGTGTGGTGTGTGCATGTGTGCGGTGTGTGCGTGCATGTGTGCGTGTGTGCACGTGCGTGTGCGCGCGTGTGTGTACGTGTGTGTGCGTGTATGTGCGTGTGTGGTGTGCGTGCGTGTGGTGCATGTGCGTGTGGTGTGTGCATGTGTGCGGTGTGTGCGTGCATGTGTGCGTGTGTGCACGTGTGTGTGCATGTGCGTGTGTGTGCGCGTGTGTGTGTGTGCATGTGGTGTGCGCGTGCGTGTGTGCGGTGTGTGTGCGTGTGGTGTGTGTGTGCGTGCGTGGTGTGTGTGTGCGTGTGTGGTGTGTATGTGCGCGTGTGTGCATGTGTGCGCGCGCGCGTGTGTGTGCGTGTGGTGTGTGTGTGCGTGCGCGGTGTGTATGTGCGCGTGTGTGCGTGTGTGTGTGTGCGTGCGCGTGCGTGTGTGCGTGCATGTGTGCGCGTGTGTATGCATCTATGTGCGTGTGCGGTGTGTGCTCTGAGTGGGGTGCTGCTGTGACCCCGCTGCAGTTGGGACCAGGCTGAAGGCGAAGCTGCTTTTGTTCTCATCACTGGCGAAACCGTCATCTCCTGGGCCCCGCAGCCAGGATGTGGAGGAAACCCACGCCCCCACCCCGAACGAAGCCTCCGCCTCTCGCCAAAACCAAATGTGCCTCCCGACACAGAGAGCTATTTATAGGCGCTCTGAGAGCCTGGCACGTCCTCGCCAAAACTGGAAAACAGCTCCGTGCAAAGACAGTGATGGAAACTGCGGTCTCGGGCCGCCCCCTTCTTCGGTCTTCCTTCCAGATGACCACATCCGCTGCTCCAGACTTCTATGGCCAATCGGGAAGTGACCGACACCCAGAGGCCCAGAGCCTGGGACGGTGTCCGAATTCTGAGCATCCTGCAAGCATGTGGGGAGGGAAGTGGGTCCCAGGCTTAGGGGGTCAGAGGTCACAAACTCCACCTGACCAACTCCAAGGGGGTGTCCATCATCTCTAGGCTGAAGCCTGGAGCCCGACAGACAGTGGGCAATTGTGCAGATTCCAGACCATAGCCCCAAGGCCTTGGCAAATCCCAGGGGGCCAGGAGCCTTTGCAAACTGATGTGTTACCCGGGCGGAGAAGGCATTGGCACCCCACTCTAGTACTCTTGCCTGGAAAATCCCAAGGATGGAGGAGACTGGTGGGCTGCAACCATGGGGTTGCGAAGAGTCAGACTCGACAGAGCAACTTCACTTTCACTTTTCACTTTCATGCATTGGAGAAGGAAATGGCAACCCACTCCAGTGTTCTTGCCTGGAGAATCCCAGGGATGGCGGAGCCTGGAGGGCTGCCGTCTATGGGGTCACACAAAGTTGGACATGAGTGAAGCGACTTAGCAGCAGCAGCAGCAGCAGTGGTGCCTGGGGGCTCGGGGACCCCACACCAACCTTGGTGGGCTGCTGGGAGGGAGCGCCTGCTGGGCAGTGGAGGCGAGCAGCATCAGTCCCACCAGAAGGCCCGTCTCCAGGGGCTTCAGGCTGGGCCCCAAGCCAGAGGAAGCAGCCGGGGCACCGCCAAGGCTGCCATACGGGCAGCGCCATGCTGGTGGCCCAACAGCCTCTCCAGGCTAAAGGGGGACCCTGAGCACTCCTGGGAGGCCTGCCCAGGCGAGGCCTCGCCTTTGCTGGACCGCCAAGGCTGGGGGTGAAACGGCCTCCCTGTCCCCTAGCCCAGGAGTGAAGGGTAAGCCCTGGGCAGTGGTCAGCCTTCATGTGGGCAGCATGGTGCCGTGGTCATGGCCACAGCCTACCCAGTGGACCCCTCCAGAATGGAGACCACCAACAAGGCACACCGCCTGCCCTGTAACTGGGAATCATTGCAAGCCTAGCCATTCTGTGATGCCTGGAGGATTAAAATCGTTCATACTGATAAATGGCGCACAACAGAGCCTGACGTTCCACAAAGAAAACCCAGGCCCGGAGGGCTTCTCAGATGAAGTCTCCCAAACACATAAGCAGGAACTAACACCCACCTCACCCAAATTCCTCCAGGGAATGAAGAGGGAGAACTCCCCAACCCCATGGACGAGGCCAACATGACCCCAGTCCCAGGGGTCCAGAGGGCGGGAGTCCTATCTCCTGCAGAGGTTGGCATCCTGACCAAACAACAGCAATCAATGCAGTGAATGAATGAAAGTCACTCAGTCATGTCCAACTCTTTGCAACCCCATGGACTATACAGTCCATGGAATTCTCCAGGCCAGGATACTGGAGTGGGTACCCTTTCCCTTCTCCAGGGGATCTTCCCAACTCAGGGATCGAACCCAGATCTCCACATTGCAGACGGATTCTTTACCAGCTGAGCCACAGGGAAGTCCAAGAATATTGGAGTGGGTAGTCTATTCCTCCTCCAGTGGATCTTCCCGACACAGGAATTGAAGTGGGGTCTCCTGCATTGCAGGCGGATTCTTTACCAACTGAACCACCGGGGAAGCCCATAAATCAATGCAGGGATCTATCTGTTCAAAGAAGAGGACCACACCTCTACGCAGGCTTCTTACAGGAATAAAGGAGCCATCAGTGCAATCCATGGCACTAAAAGAAAAAGGGGAAATCTATAGGGTCATCTTTTTAAAAAGCATTTATTTCTGTTTTGTAAATTATTTACTTAGTTGGCTGTGCTGGGTCTTGGCTGCAGCATGCAGGATCTAGTTCCCTGACCGGGGATTGAACCCAGGCCCCCTGCACTGGGAGCATGGAATCTTAGCCACTGGATCACCAGGGAAGTCCTTCTACAGGATCATCTTGGTGGCTGCAGTGACTGTTATCAATTGTGATACTTTATCAAAAAGCATTTGAAGAAACTGAATTCATGAAAAAACCTCACAGACTGGGAATAAAAGGGCATTCAACCTGCCATCGCATCTACGAAGGATCTCCCTGGCTAAGAAGCCTCCGGGAAGCAAAGTGGCGGCTAAGAAGCCTCCACGGACCCTGATGTGGGCTCCCTCTGCCTCACATGGGGGTCCAGGTGGGCCGGCAGGTGTGACGGCCTCAGCACGTGCCTCAGCCTGGACCTCGGCTCACGCACTAGCTTCCACCAGCCCACCCAGCCTCCGTAGAGCCGACCAGCTCCCTTCCACGGTGGCCTCAGGACAGGGTTCTGTGTGGGCAAAATCTAAAGCCGTGAAGCCTCCAGAGGGCAGGGTCTGGAACATCAGTCTGCAGCATGGCTTCCGGAATGTTCTACTGGTCAAAGCACAAAAGCAGAGCCTCGGCATGAGGGAAAATACACTCCTCCTCTCTGTGGGAGGGGCTGCACGGCGCTGCAGGCGTGCTCCTCAGTCTCCTAAAATCCCACTCTGCACTGCCGTCCTGAGAGCCCCTTGGACAGTAAGGAGATCAAACTTGTCAATCCCAAAGGAAGTCAACCCTGAATATTCTGGAAGGACTGATGTTGAAACTGAAGCTCTGATACTTAGGCCACCTGATGTGAAGGGCCAGCTCATTGGAAAAGACCCTGATGCTGGGCAAGATTGAGGGCAGGAGAAGGGGGTGACAGAGGATGGGATGATTGGATGGCATCACTGACTCAATGGACATGAGTCTGAGCGAAGTCCACTGCTCAGTAATGGAGGACATAGGAGGCCAGTGTGCAGCAGTCCATGGGGTCGCAGAGCCAGACATGACTTAGTGACCGAACCACAACAGCGCCGGCCCAGTGACCACAGCATGGGCACATTCCCCGGTCCCAGGGGGTGGTCTGGTTTGTCCTTTTGCACCGGAGACCAGGTGGAAGTCCCCGAGGTCACACATGCATTTAGGATCTGCTTCGGGGCTCCAGCGTCTACACGTCAAGGTGCCACACACGGTGCTGGAATCAGGGCCCTGGCATCCATGAGTTATCACCCAGGGAGGCTACGGACCAGCACCAGAACTGCCCCCTTCACAGGGGAGGCTGAGCCCCAAGGTGGGTGCTGAGAATTCACACTGATGGGAAAAAACCCATCTTCAACATTCAGAAGTTTGTGGCCTGACGGTCAACACGGGAGGTGAGACAATGATCCAACTGGTCTACCTCGATTTTAGCTTCTCAGTTGCCAGCTGTGGCAATGCCGAGCTAGGGAGAAACCTGCCAGGCTCCATCTGCGGAGGGACTGCGACTGCGACGCCAGCTCCTCTGACGCAGAAGAGACCCTCGATGCAAGATCATCCAGTCTTCAGCTGTATAAAATATTCATGATCGTCAAGGGAAAAACAGACTTGAAAGGCATCTGAAGAGAGGTGTAAAAGTCTACCACACACACAAAGATTCCTTCCTATGGACCCAGAGCATCATCCTTCTCCCAGATGGATCTGCCAATAAAACGCAAATTTCTTCTTTGAAGTAGCAATGGCTGTGAAGGACACCGTCTGCTCCCAGGAATCTTGATAAAAAGCAAACAGTTCTTCAATGTTTGGGGGAAAAAAACAGCCTTCAAGAGAGCAGCTCGCGCTGGGACCAGCAGGTTGGTCCCATGAACCCACTGGGTACCTGTGTTTTCTCCTATTTGGCCCCTCAGTCCCTGACTCATGGGGCAGAATGAATGAGACCACTGTGTGTGGGAATCTGAGACTTGGGGGATTACAGATGTTCCTAGACTGGCCTCTGCCATGCTGTAACAAAGATGTCCACGGTGATCAAGCTAATATAACAGCAACGAAAACGGCTCACGTTGACTCAACACACACACTCGCCTGAGCTTCCAAATGCAGGATCTTATTTCATCCTCACGTCTGGGAAGGAGGGCTGCTTTGTCTCCTTTTCCAGCTGAAGGAACAGGCTCTAAGAGCTCTAGGAAGTCAGGCGTGTACCTGTCATGAAGGTGGACCTCATCGTCCGACCCCAAAGACCTGGGGTGTAGCCCAGTGCTCCATACACAGTCTCGCATGGCCTTCATCCCGGAAAGCTCTCCTGCACCGGGGCTTAGCCAACTCACATGAATCTTCTTCTCACTTGAAAAGAGGTCCAGGAGAGATGAATAATGAGATTTGATTCAGAAGCAGAAAGTCAGCACCATTTTCCACAGGCCGGCAACTGAAGAAAGGATTAACATTTGAGGCCACTAGACACCCGTGAATCAATTGGCTGGGCCATCAGAGCCAAGCCCCACAGACGGGGCTGTGAAAGCAACAGGCGTTCATGCCTCCAGGCCTGGAGGCTGGAATCCCAGACCCAGGGAGGGCAGGGCTGGTCCCTCCTGCGGCCTCTCTCCTCGGCGTGTAGACAGCTATCTTCTCCCCATGTCCTCAGAGGGTCATCCCTCTGGGTGTGTCTGAGTCCTGACCTCCTCTTATAAGGACTGAAGTCTCACAGGAGTCCCAGGTGGCGCTAGTGGTAAAGAACCCGCCTGCCAATGCAGGAGATGTAAGAGACATGGGTTCAATCCCAGACACGTATGTTCCCCCAGCAAACACTCGGATCGGAGGTGTCAGGGGCACACACGGCTGGGCAATCTCCTCTATGTGGTCTGTGTTTAGGATGCAGATGGTGGGGCTGAGGGTGGCTGCCACGGATGAAATGCAGGAGCAGAAACTGCGTCCTCTGTCTCACTTTTACACAAACCCTTTGTCTCCCCCACCCCCAAAACTACCTTAAGAAAATTCTCAAACGCGTCTAAGAAGTTGAAGGAATCAGCAAAGGGAATCTGTACACCGTGTAATGCAGCTAGGTCACACAAAGGCTTCCGTGTTGCTTGGCGTGGCGAGTGTGCCCGCACCTGTGTGCACACAATGGCTTTCTGACTAACTCACTGCGATGCTGCTCCTTCTAAACGATCCCGGGATCGTTTGGTTCTCTCGGTTCACAACCTCCCGAGGAGGGTGATGGCTGGGGATGGGGGTGGTGCAGTGTTGACTTCACAAGAAAATGCCGTCCTTCCAAAGTGGGGGTGCTGTTCTGGGCCCCCATCGGCATCACACGAGAGCTCTGGTTACCCCACGTTCTCACCAACACTTGGTGTCACCCATCTTTTTCATTTCATTTCAAGTTATATTTTTAAGTTATATTTATTCCTCCTCCTTTTATAAACCTCACCATTGCTACCTTTAAAATAAAATGAACTCATGGTATTTGTCTTTCTCTTTCTGACCGACTTCACTTAGTAAGAAATGCTGGGCTGGAGGAAGCACAAGCTTGAATCAAGATTGCTCGGAGAAATATCAATAACCTCAGATATACAGATGACACCACCCTTATAGCAGAAAGCAAAGAGGAACTAAAGAGTCTCTTGATGAAAGTGAAAGAGGAGAGTGAAAAAGCTGGCTTATAGCTCAACATTCAGAAAATTAAGATCAAGGCATCCGGTCTCATCACTTCATGGCAAAGAGATGGGGAAACAGTGGCTGACTTTACTTTTTGGGCTTCAAAATCACTGCAGATAGTGACTGCAGCCTTGAAATTAAAAGACACTTCGTCCTTGGAAGGAAAGTTATGACCAACCTAGACAGCATATTCAAAAGCAGAGACATCACTCTGTCAACAAAGGTCTGTCTAGTCAAGGCTATGGTTTTTCCAGTGGTCATGTATGGATGTGAGAGTTGGACCATAAAGAAAGCTGAGCACGAAGAATTGATGCTTTTGGACTGTGGTATTGGAGAAGACTCTTGAGAGTCCCTTGGACTGCAAGGAGATCCAACCAGTCCATCCTAAAGGAGATCAGTCCTGGGTGTTCATTGCAAGGACTGATGCTGAAGCTGAAACTCCAATACTTTGGCCACCTCATGCGAAGACTTGACTCATGGGAAAAGACCCTGATGCTGGGAAAGAGTGAGGGCGGGAAGAGAAGGGGACGACAGAGGATAAGATGGCTGGATGGCATCACCGACTCAATGGACGTGAGTTTGGGTAAACTCCAAGAGTTGGTGATGGACAGGGAGGCCTGGCGGTTCATGGGGTTGCAAAGAGTCGGACATGCCTGAGCGACTGAACTGAACTGAACTTCGTGAGATGCTCTCTAGTTGTGTCCGTCTGCTGTGAATGGCACTGCTTCATTCTCGTTTATGGCTGAGCAGTAAATCCGGCACAAACGAACGTATCTATGAAACAGAAGCGGACAACAGACTCGTGGCTGCCAAGGGGAGGGGGCTGGAGGAGGGACGCCTGGGGGTTGGGGTTAGCAGGCGCAAACAGTGTATGTAGGATGGGCAAACACCAAAGTCCTACCGCATAGCACAGGAGACCACCGTAAACATCCTGTGAAAAGCCATAATGGCAAGGAAAACAAATGTAGAAAAGAAGGTCTGTATGTGTCTGAGTTACTGTGCTGCATGGTAGAGATTGGCACGACATTGTAAAGCAACTATACTTCAATAAAAATAAAAAGAACGTTCCATTTCCCCAGACGTTTGAAAAGATGATGATTCCAAGACTCAGACCAAGAAATGAAAAACTCAACCTCACTTCAGCCACTGCTAATAAAAACAGTCCCTGCAGCTTCCACGGGGCCAGGGAGTGTGAGAAGAGAAAAGCCACTGCTACTTCCCCAGAAACATCGCTTCTTCCCCGCACTCCGGTAACAAAGGGGAGGACAGCGGTAGCAGGGATCAGCTTATGAAGCTGGCGATAAAACTTCCAGGTTGACCTCATATACACACACAGAATGTTTCGTTTTATTCAGGGATGTGAAGAAAGTTTAGCAAATACATGACAAAAGCTAACAATCGTGCTTGTGGTAACACAAGGCTGTACGGAAAGTGAGCTGCTTTGGTCCTCAGGAGAAGTTTTACTGGCTCATCTTCTACACGAAACAACCAAAGAAACTTGTTCACTAAAACTGCCGTCACGTGTCACAGGGGGGAAAGGCTGAGCTCTGAACGGAAGCACTCCCATCGAAGCCTGAAGATCTCCGGTGGAACCTGCCCTGTGTCTTCAGCCCCCCAGCAGCTGTGGTCTCATCACACACCTTCAAAGGCAAGTTCCACTTTCAGACCACGGGCTGCCCCACGTCTCCAGCGGAGACATGAAAAAGGAAGCGAAACCCTGACATCCTGTCCTCCTCTTCCCCTCCCTCAACTCCTCCCAGCGTGTTGACAGATCCATTCACCCTAGGTCAGGTCCTTTAGACAAAAAAACCATCAACTTACAATGGATCCCACTGCTCCAAGAGAAACATTACATAAAGAGCACTTTCTTCCCTCTTTTCTCACACACATCCTACATGACAGCTCCTATCATTAAAACGTGGACCACTCAGGGGGAGATACACCAAATACCCAGAGGAGTCTACCTGCTAAATGCATGGGATGGATGTGAATTAAATTCAACACGATTAAATAACAGAAAATTGCATTTAAATACCTTTAGGAATAAAACAAGACAGCGATGAAACATGAGACGTTGACTGCATTAGGAAAAATCTGGGGGTGGTGGTTTCGATTCTTTGTAAACAGCAGGTAAAGTCTGGAAGGAAGAAAAACACAGAGGACGCAGCCAGAAGGGAGGAAAGGGGGAAAGATGGCAAAGAAGAAAGGCACGGTTTTCCTAAAGAAGCCTTGTTTCAAACCAGTAAAGAGAGAAGCTGAGGACGCAGATGTTCCCACACTGGGGTCTGGGGTCTAAAAGAGATGATTCTGTCTTTGGATGTTAGCGCATTTTAAGACTTGCCCCAGAACTCACAATGAAATATAAGCCCTAAGGGCCTTCTGCTGGGAAGAAAGAAGTGGACACACGGGGCCCTGCCGTAACTGCTGGCTGGCCCAGTCAGAGCAGACCTGGCCCCTCGCAACACACGGCTTGATTTAACTGTACCAGCATCTAAATCACAGGTCCCCGACTTCCGGGATCTGATGCCTGATGATGTGAGGTGGAGCTGATACAATAATAGAAACCAAGTGCACAATGTGATGTGCTTGAATCACCCCAAAACCACCCACACGCCCTCCGTCTGGGGAGAAATCGTCTTCCATGCAACTGGTCCCTGGTGCCGAAAAGGTTGGGGACCGCTGCTAAGTGTTCAGGTGATGCTCAGTCTGCTTTAGGGGAAGCAGCTGACATCGGGATGCTATTGTTAGAGCATCCACGTGAGGATTTTGTTGTTCAGTCGCTCAGTCATGTCTGACTCTTCGCGACCCCATGGACTGCAGCACATCAGGCTTCCCTGTCCTTCACCATCTCCTGAGTTTGCTCAGATTCACGTCCATCGTGTCAGTGATGCCACCCAAGCGTCTCATCCTCTGCTATCCCCCTTCTCCTCCTGACTTCAATCTTTTCCAGCATCAGGGTCTTTTCCAGTGAGTCAGTTATTCGCATCAGGTGGCCAAAGTATTGGAGCTTCAGCTTCAGCTCAGTCCTTCCAATGAATATTCAGTGTTGATTTCCTTTAGGATGGACTGGTTTGATCTCCTTGCTGTCCAAGGGACCCTCAAGAGTTTTCTCCAGCACCACACTTGGAAAGCAGAGGGTTTACTGCTTTTCAATTAATGCGCTTTGTGATTTAGCATATTTACACGGGTGCAGCTGCCTTGGAGAAGGGAATGGCAACTCCCTCCAGTCTTCTTGCCTGGAGAATCCCACGGACAGAGGAGCCTGGCGGGCCACAGTCCACAGAGTTGCAAAGAGTCGGACATGAGTGAGCGACTCACACACACACAGACACACAGAGGTGCAGCCGACAGGGAGCCTTGGCCGCGAAGGGTTTACGTTGGGAGCCCCGCTCACCTGCCCACGTGGGCTCCCAGACCGTCTGGGGACCTGGAGATGCTCAGGCACCTGTCGGCCTCAGCAGCTCGGCTCACACAGGGCCACCAGAACAAGGGCATCCTCGGCTCCTCAGGGGTTCTCCCTGACTCCCTGGGTCTCTCTTTCGGGCAGAGCCCACAGGCCACCAGGGGAGTTGGCAGCTCCCCAGGGCAAGGCTGGAGGAAAATCTCCCCACCTGCCCATCTGAGGCCCAAGGAAACCCACAGTGAGACCAAAAACTCTGAGGTGGCACCAACTGGCCCCTCCAAATAACTATCTTGCAAGCAAATGTGAAAGGATGAGTCTACGAAAAGGAAGAAAACTGGGGTCACTTAAAGCATTCAGATGGGGCTTCCCTGACGGCTCAGCGATCAAGAATCCTCCTGCAATGCAGGAGACATGGGAGACATAGAATCGACCCCTGAGTTGGGAGGATCCCCTGGAGAAGGAGATGGCAACGCACTCCAGTAGTCTCGCCTGGAAAAGTCCACGGACAGAGGAGCCTGGCGGGCTACGGTCCAGGGGGTGGCAAAGAGTCGGACACGACTGAGCAACTAAACAACAAAAAGCGTTCCGGAAGCCTTGAGATGAGAGCACCGTCCACTCTTGAAACTCCCTTTATCTCCTGTGGTCTGAGCACTGGTTCTGCCTCCTTTGTCTCTGCAATGCGCTGCAGGGTCAGCTGGCTTCTCTGCACCGTCGGCTCATGCTCACCACTACCTCTGGGTGGGGTCCAGGTACTGCTTCTTGCATTACAAGACCATCCCTGGTCTTGGTACTATGGATCAAAATCCAGACGCCTTCTTTTAAACGTAGACCTCGGTCCTTGGAGACACTTCTGCTGCCCCTGGGCCTCTCATCTCAGATGCACACAGCTGCTGCTCCCATATCTGCTGGCACACATTAGCAGACCTTACCCCGCCCTCCCCCCCGAAATAAAATCCCTTAGCAACGACATGCTGGCGCCGCACGTTTTAATTCTTCGGTTATGATTCACGGTGCCGTCTGCGGACAGATAATGAGACAAAGATCCGAGAATAGCTCTGAGGCATTTGCTCAGCAGAGCTGCAGCCCACCTAAGGGGAAGCCCGGGTCCTCGGGGGCACTGCACCCGGAGGCACGGAACAGAGGGTCCGGGGTTCTGAGCCCGTCGCTGTGAGCCGTCCTCCGATCCTGAGAGCACCCGCGCGGGACCTCGGGAGGCTGGGAAGGAGGGAGACCCACGGAGGCTTCCCCCATGGGGGGCTGCCACCCTGCCTGCCCACCTGCGGGGTGAAGGGGGTCCGCGAGGAAGGAGCCCAGCATGGGGCAAAAGGGAGGTTGTAAACTCAAGACTGTGCTGTGAAGCCTTCTGAACTACTTGACTAATCACCCTGGAGCAAATCACGACTTTCTAAAAAATAAACTCCATCATCTTTCTTGCATCCTTTTATTTCAGAACACACACCTGGCCACAGACACCTGGGTCTTGCTTGTCCACGTTTGGCCACTGGGCCTCCTTGCACGCTCTCTGCCGGGCACCGTGGCCCTTCTCCAGAGTCGATGCGTCCAGGGAGGTCTACGTGCTGCAGAAATACTTTCTGCAGAAAAGGAAGAACTAAAGGAGATGCGACCCCATCAGCGGTCTGCCCGAAGGCACTGTAAGGTGAGCGGGGTGGCTTCCTGCGAATCTTGCGGGACAAATCTCCCCCTCCACTGCCCACTGCTCCCTGGGCAGAGGGCAGACAGGGGCTGACATGCTCTGGCCCCCTGGGACCTTTCCTGATGGATGTCATCCTCACGGGTGCTGTTCTGGGAAAGGCTGGAGGATGTGAGTGCAAGCGAGCAGGGCCAGGGTGGGAGTCGGAACAGAAGAGCCCACCCACGTCTCCTCTGCTGGCCTGTCACGTGGTCAGACTGGACGGAGGCACATGCATCCCCAGGGCTTCTGAACGCAGGGCTGGCAGAGACCAGGGATGCTCAATCCTGCGCACACACACACCCCGCTGCCCCGTCCCTCCCCCAGCGAAGCAAGCCGCAGAAGTGGTTTCCAGAATTCTAATGGAGACTGAGTCACCGACAGGAGGACCAGGATATAATTATCCGCGGGTGTCATTCACACGGCAAGGGTCTCCCCGCCCCCCCGCAGCCTGCACACCGTTCAGCGTCTCCCTGCTGTCCGCGCGGAGGGCTGAAGCAGCGTCTGCCCCTCCTCCCGGCCCGCACGTGCGCACGTCTGGGACGGCAGCCTGGGGAGAGGTGAGCCGGGGCCAGGCGGGTCCCGGGGGAAATGGAGGCCCAGCGGTGGTGCCAGGGGCCAAGCGTCAGCCTCAGCAGCGGGGCTTCGCTTCCAAGTCCCCAGGGGGCCCGAGGTCCGGTGCAAGGGGGATGTGTGTGTGTGTGGTGTCTGTGTACCTTTGTGTGTATGTGTGTGTGGGTATGTGTGCATATGTGGATATGCATGTAAATGTATGTGTATATGTGTGCATATGTGAATAGGCATGTAAATGTATGTGTGTATGTGTGTGGGTATATGTGCATATGTGCATATGCATGTAAATGTATGTGTGTGTGGTGTGTGTGTGTATACGTGTATATGTGGGGGTGCACGTGTGTGAGGTGTATGGGCACGTGTGTATACATGTATATGTGTGCATATGTGTGTGTGTGTGGTGTGTATGTATATGTGGGGGTAGTGTGTACATGTGTGTTTGTATGTGTATTTGGGGATGAATGTGTGGGATGTGTAAGGGGGTGTGTGTGTGAGGTATATGGGCATGCGTGTATATATGTATACGTGTGCATATATATGTGTGTATATGTGTGTGGTGTGTGTATATGTGTATGTATGTGTGTATACATCTGTGTATGTGTATCTGGGTATGTATGTGTGGGATGCGTGTGTGCAGTGTGTGTGTGGTGTATATGGGTATATGTGTATATGTTTATGTGTGGGCTTCCCTACTAGCTCAGCTGATAAAGAATCTGTCTGCAATGCAGAAGACCTCAGTTCAATTCCTGTGTCGGGAAGATCTGCTGGAGGAGGGATAGGCTGTCACCCATTCCAGTATTCTGACCTGGAGAATTCCATGGATTATATAGTCCATGGGGTCACAAAGAGTCAGACACAACTGAGTGACTTTCGCTTACTTATGTATATGTGTGCATCTGTATGTGTGTATATGTGTGTACGGGTTGTGTGTACGTGAGGGGGTATACGTGCGTGTGTGTGTGTGTGTGGGTATCTGCACATGCATGTGGGGGTGGGGTTGCTCAGGACACCCGGCCAGCACGTTGGGCTGCTTTATTTTTGTGGAAGCGGGAAAGCAGGGTAACGGGAAAGTGACTGGCCGGCGCCATCGCGGGGCAGGGCCGGGTGGGGGACGGGCGGAGACAGAGCTGGTACCGGCCTCAGAAAGCTCAGCAGTCCCGCCCGCTGCAAAGGTCGCACCTGGTGAGCCCCGGAAGCTGTCAGGCCAGCCCACACTGTAAATTGCTTCGCTGTGAGAACCAGGAAAGAAAAGCAGGTGCTGGAACACAGGCGCCCACCCACCTCCGCCGAGGAGAGCCAAGCTGGCAGGAGGAACTCATCTCCAGCCAGAGCGCTGCTGGCGGGGGCGGAGCTTCAGGCGGGAAGGTCGCGGGGCGCCCGACGGGGCTCCTGCACCAGCTCCGAGGACACAAGTCAGACGTGCTGTTGATAAATCGTCACAGCTTTCCTCTCTCCATGGGGAGAAGCCGGCGATAAAAACTTCACTGACAGCCACGTCCCAGGACCAGCAGGCCGCCAACCACTCCGAGCTCATCATCCACGCCAGGTCCAGCCCAGGAGGCTCGGAAGCGGAATAGCAATCAGGGGGAAAGTGCCAAAGACTATGAGGGTATTTTAAACCATTCATCACAAGCAACCAGCTACAGCATGGTAACTGACAGTTTCCGAAGCTATGGAAACTCAACTCCACGCTCACGCAGGGAGAAGACCCTGCTTCCAGTTCCAAGGTGCAACCGCTGTGCTGTATGACCTGGCCTATGTCAGCCAATATCTCTGAGCGTCGGTTTCCTCATCTGTAAACAGGGGGAATATCAGAGCCTACCTCACAGCATCTTGTCAACTAAAATGAAACAGTGCTTGTAGACTACCAGCAGCACCATCTAACACATACATACTCCATAAAAGGTAGGCACTTAATAATTATCAGTTCAAAAATCACTCTCTGTAAACAAAGAAGGATACGCTTTAAAACATTATTACCTAAGGGGAAGAGAAAGAATAGCATAGAAAAGGGAGGGAGAAAAGCTGAACTTCTTTGCATTTACCTTGTTTTACAGATTTGATATGAAAACTTTGTAGTTATTAAAAAATTAAAACTTTAAAAAACAATCATTAAAGAATAAAAACAAAGGAACCTGTATGCAAAGCATACACAAATAAAGATTAAACACAGTAATTTATTGCACATCCCTAATGAGAACTACTCTGATTAAAAAACCTGACTGCAAATGAAAATCTTAAACCACGTGAGCGTGATATCACTGGTGGAAGTGTTGGCATGATGACCGGGAGAATTCTGTGTGTACCTGGCAGAAGAAACCAGGATGAGACTGATGTGGCTGATAAAACTTGCAGTTTTTGGTGTGGCTTAAGGAGACACAGATAGAGGTTCAAGGAGATTAAGTACAAACCTTGTCCTGAATTAGGATCAGTAACAGTAGGAAGACTCATGATGTGTCTTTAGAATCAGTAACAGTAGGAAGACTCATGATGTATCTTTAAATACATGACCTTTATCATAAGCCCATGATAATACTACTATAATATAGTAATACTCATAATCTTTAAAATAAGACCCCCCCCCCACCTGGACTTTCCTGGTGGTCCAGTGGTTAAGAATCTGCCTTACAGTGAAGGGGGTCTGGGTTCAATCCCTGGTTGGGGAATTAAGATCCCACATGCCTCGCAGCCAAAAAAACCAAAACATAAAACAGAAGCAATGTTGTAACAAATTCAATAAAGACTTTAAAAATGGCTCACATAAAAAAATTTCTAATAATAAAATTAAAAAATCCCCTCCTGGCACTTGGAATGTGGCTTCTAAAACCCATTTGCAATAAAAGGAACAAGGCAGCCCCAGAAAAATGGCTGATGTCATGTCTGAGACAAGAAATTTACTAGAGGAGCATGAAACATCTGGTCACACCAGAAAATAAGGAAGCCATCAAGAACTTTGAGGTCAGGTCAAAAGGACTCAGAAAATCATCTGAATAAGCCTCCACTGAGCACAGACAGGTTATGGTGAAGTCATTAGCATCAGATGCACGATCCTGCCAAAAAGAAGAGAATAAACAAATGCAACACAACAGACATCTCCGTAAAGCATCAGAGAGCTACTGAAGTGACAGAGGCCAGAGTGAAGAGTTCTGAGAGGGGACAGCTGTGAACTGAAGCATCTACACATTCTAGACTCAGCAACGCGGCCAAGGATCTGAGGGCCAGTCCCTGCTGGGTGCAGAGAAATCAGTGGAGGTTTTAGCCATCGAGTAAGGCTGCCCAACAGTCAAAACCGCAGGCGTGAAGGGCCAAAGTCTGGGTGGGAAGGGAGGAGTGGGAAACTGAAAGAGACATTCAGCTGCTGTCTGCTCAAGATGTTTAGCAACCTCTGAGACCGAGAGGCACAGAGGGCTAAAAATCTATTTATGAGAACTGGAGGGCAGGGCCCACCACGGGGAGTGACAGGTGGGCACCCCAGGCTCTCGTTTGGGAGATCTTAGGGCTCAGGTGAGGGCACCTTCAGAGGAAAGGGAGTGGCCGAGGAGGACGAATCCTTGGAGAATTGCAAGCCAGCCTCGACTCAGACCAGTCTCCAAACAGATGAAGGTGAGAAGCCCCCACTGCACCAAGAAAGGATAATCTTCTGTGAAAGAAGATCCGTCCCCTGGAGTTCTTATAGTTCTGTAAATATATGCAAGCACTATCTCTATAAACAAGCACTAGTCATTCCCAGAGACAGCACCAACATTGGAAAACAAAGGGAAAAAAACAGTCAATAGAAACAGACCCATGGATGGTCCAGGCATTTAGCATGCACAGGCAAGAACTTTGAAACAATTAGTGTCTTCCAGAAAATAGAGGAAAAACTAGAAAAAATAGCAAAAAGATGGTTGAATTTTGCCAGATAATTGAAAGGCACCAAAAAAAGAATCAACTGTAGACTCCAGACCTGAAAATGCAGTTATCTCTAATTAAGAGCCTACAAGATGGGCTTAGAATCAGATTACACATAGAAGATGGATAAAGAGATTGGATAAACAGGTCAAAAGAAAATGCACAAACTACAGCACAGAGAAGAAAGAATGGAATATAAGGGAAGGAGATCTGTAACTCATGAAAAGCTCTGACATTTGTGTGATCAGACACCTAGGAGAGAGGACATAAAAGGGGCAGAAGTGTTATTTAACATGAAGCCTAAACTGATGAAACACACAAACCCAAAGATTCAAAACGTTCTATAAATCTCAACCAAAATAAATACAAGAAAAACTACATCCAGACCCACAAATGCTCAAAACTAGGGACAAACAGAAAGTTTCCCAAGTAGCCACAGCAAATGACCATTATCTACAGTGACACTGGCAGGATTCTTTTCAAAATCAACACTTAACGGCCAGGGTGGAATGCACACCTAACAAAGACTGCCTCTACGAACCAAACACAATCAAGTTGTGTTCAGAAAACTCAGAGCAGAGAGTCTATCTCTCTGCTTGAAATAAAATAGGAACTGAAATTAAATGAAATAGCATGAAATAAAAAAGGGACTCCTCTGAGCACAAGAAACCCAGAGGCTCAGGGAAGAAAAAGGAGCAAATGGGAAATAAACGAGCAAGGGATAAAGAACCCTCAAACGCATGGGTGGAAAACTTCCAAATGTGTCACCAGGGCTGGGAGACAACGAGGAGACATAAAAAATAAACAAAATTTAAAAAATATTTTTTAAAGGACTTCCCCGGTGGTCCACTGGTTAAGACTCCATACCTCCAAAGCAGGAGCACAGGTTCCATCCCTACTTGGGGAGCTAAGATCCCACATGCCACATGGAGCGACTCCCCTCAATTTTTTTTTTAAAGAAAATTTAAAAACATTTAAAAAATAAATAAAACATAACAAAATTTCCTGAGCTTAAAGAAAAAGACAAGGAAAGCCAAAGGAAAATATTAACTTGAAAAATATCTGTAACCTTTGATTGGTAAGAGGCATAATACCTATTACATGATTATAAACCTAACAAAGAGGCTTAAACCCAAACCCCAAAACAGGCAAAGCTCAGCGGGGAATCTCCATACCAAAGAGACAGTGGGTGCCAAATGGGTGGTAAGAATTATCCAGGGAAAGAAAAAGTCTGCAGTGAGTGGTGGGAGGGGCCGATAAGAGATGCGTGTGGGATGTGTGTCTGGCGGAACAGGGCGTGACAGCCGGGAACGGGATCCCCACACTGCTACCTGCCTGGACCCTCAGCTTTCACTCATATTCCTGAGCACCGGCATCATTTTGTTTGAACTCTGACAAGCTCAGTCAACAGCCCCTCTCCTCTCCCAGCCTTTGTCATCCAGCCTTGAGAAGCCAGACTCGTCCATCACCACCCAGTGACAGGTCTCGGGTGCTGTTGTGAAACTCTGGTTTTCAGATGTGCAAGGGTCAGGATCCCTCCCACTTCCACTCTGGGAGAAGGACCTGGCTGAGGGGCTCAGGTTGTTGGCTGAAGCATTTTCCATCCATCACATGGCTTCTGTGGACAGCCAAGTCAGAAAGTTTCATCCAAGCAGATGTCACCATAGATGGCTCATGACTCTGAAAGACAACCTTGAGATTCCTGTCTGAGAATCTTGCATCAGCTTCTCTTTCATGTTCTTTCTTTCCTTCCAGGAGCATTCCCCACCCCATGCACACAGGCAGGCTGCAGTCTTCTTGGAAAAATGGCACTTGTCACAAGCAACTATGGGATTGGCTTCTGTCTCTCCCAAAACTCAACACTCTGGGGACATGCTGTTCTCTAGAGTTGTTGATCTCTGGCCATTGCCCACCCCCAATCCTACAAGGTCAACCAGACCCTCCCTCCCACCACCATTCAGCCCCCGAGGAGGCAGAATCTTGGCAACTGGAATTTTTCACCCTTGCTCACTCCAGGCTGTTCTCCTGGGCTTCCCTCCACCAGTGGGTAAGGAAGCCAACAAAGCCAGCTACGAGATGACAGTCCACAGCCCAGAGGGAAGGCGTGCGGGGCTTCTCGGGGACGCCACTATTTATACCTGTGTGAATCAATCCTTAAGCTGTCTCTGTAGGTTCAAGAAAGCAGTGGTTACACAGATGCCCCATTCCATCGGGGACGCCCTGGAATAAACGTTCTAGGGTCTCCTGCTGTGCTGACTCCGACCTAAGAAGCATGCATGTCATTGAAGACTGCCCACCGACACGAAGAACATCCTCTCAACACTTGTACATGGGGTGCTGGTCACTGCAGAACGCTCCAGGCTGCTTAACGAGGAGAGAGCCCGCTCACGGCCGTGTCCTTTCATCTTGTGCTGTATCTGGGCCCACTCACTGCACCCACAGTAACACGGAGCAGAGGTCTTGACACATCCCTGTGTGAAAGCCAGATACGTACGACCTGGTGGGGAAAACATCTGAGGCAGATCCCTGCTGCCCACGTGCCTGTGTTAGGGTTCAAAAATAAACGCAAACCTACACCACGTGCCCTGCAGACCAGACCTGGTGAGGAGAGAGGCTGGATTCTCAACAGGTGAATCGACCAGGTATGATGTCGCCATGAACCTGGGGGGGCTGGGCGTCCCCTGCCTATCCGGCCATGCGGGCCAGACCGAGCTTCTCACTGGGCTGGGGGCACACATGGCCCCTTGTCACACACTCAGGGCAGCTACGTCCCATGAAGTCCCTGTGAACACGAATTCAAACACCCTTGAACCAGGACTCCTCGCAGAGAGAAAGGTTGCGTTCCTGCAGGCTCACGGTCCCATTTTCATCAACGGATAATGACACAGCCTTGCTTTCTGTGTATTTCTGTTAAAAGACTCTGTATTTACCACACACTGTTGATTCATTAACACTGAACTCACAGCCAGGAGCACCAGCACTCATGCCTGGATGAAATTTGTCTAATGCACGTCTTAATATTTTCTCCATAAGGCACAAGGCAGGCTTCATGCACTTCGGACCCCAGACAGCTCTTCAGTACCACAGCTGGGGGGCGATCTTATGCAAAAGGGCTTCCCTCATAGCTCAGTTGGTAAAGAATCCGCCTGCCATGCAGGAGACCCTGGTTCGATCCCTGGGTTGGGAAGATCCTCTGGTAAAGGGAACGGCTACCTACTCCAGTATTCTGGAGAATTCCATGGACTCTACAGTCCATGGGGTCACAAACAGTCAGACACCAACAAAAAGCACAGAAATGAGAAAAGTGCTGCGAGTTTTTATGTGGGGGTTAAACGTAAATTTTAGCAAGCAGGTGAATTTGCAAATACAGAATTGATGAATAACAAGACAGACGCGCAGTGGCTTTTAAGATCCCCTGGTCTGGCCCATTCTGATGAAAGGAGGCCTCTCATCCTTACTTCTTATCAATCACCACTCTCTGTTCTGTCTCCTGGTGGGTTCGTCCCCACCCATTTACAACACTGAGAGGTAAAAACCCGTGACGGGAACCCTCTGCTCCATCATGTGGTTGGGAAGGAGAGCCCCAGGTAAGTACACATCATATGTTTGTTAAGGCATCTCAATATGTTAGCTTCTTTGTTTAAAAAAAATAAGGGCTCACAAGGAGAAACAGACTCAGAAGAAACACATGGAGACAAAAGATTCTTTGTATCTATTTTATAAACACTAAAACTTCCCATGGTGTTACAATGAGTAGGAATCCCTGAACACCGACTCTGAATCCCAGTTAAATATTCATGAGGATTCTGAACTCTATCTCAAGAAAAGATTTCACAATTAAAATTCCTGCGATGCCTTCCCTCTCGCTGTGCGTTCTGGGTCATGGCGCTGCCTGGGGTGAGAGGGGGTGGGCTTGTTCCATGGGATGGATGAGTCTGGGCCAAGGTGGGAGCGATGGGGGAAACGGGGAGGCAGAGTGCAGGTCCACGCAGGGAAGAGAGCCTAGCCGCAGGCCCCCGGGGAAGACACGCGCGCAGGCCCCCGGGGAAGACACGCGCGCAGACCCCCGGGGAAGACACGCGCGCAGACCCCCGGGGAAGACACGCGCGCAGACCCCCGGGGAAGACACGCGCGCAGACCCCCGGGGAAGACACGCGCGCAGGCCCCCGGGGAAGACACGCGCGCCCCGTCTCTGCAGGGGTTCAAGTGAGGGAGGAAGGCTCTTAAGGATATGGAATTGCCACTAAGACACGGGGAGGTCCAGGTGGTCCTCAGCACACACCACGAATCACAAGTCCTGAGACTCGGGTGAATGAGGACGTTCCTACTGACGCCGTCCCCGTCTCTGGAGACGGCTCAGACTCCACAGTTCCTTAGTCACTTAGGAGAGACCCCGAGGAGCCTGGCATTGTCCTCTCCACCCCTTGTGCTTCCAATGTGTCTAGAAGAAAAGGTTTGTCTATCTGCAGGGAGAACTGAGGCCAGAGACAGCTGGCCAAAGAGCTGGGACATCTAACTCAGCGAAGAACCAGCTCCCGGGCCGGGCCAGCCACAGACGAAGGGCTCCTGCTGGGGCAGGCCTGAGGTGTGCTCGCGGGATGGGAAGCCTTGTGGTTGCTATGGCAACCTCACCTTCAGAAAGGGCCCTCCTGGGGAGTGATGCTGCAGGGGTCTCCGCCTGCTTTAATATGGAACACGGGATGGGACCTCAGAGCCTCGAGATGGAGAGAAATCGCACGGCAGAAGGGGAAGGTGGTTTGTTTCAAAGCCGATCCCTGGGAGGAGCTGAGACGGGGTGGAGGCACCAGTCATGCCCTTCCCTGGGGCAAGAGCCAGCTTCCTCCAAAGTCACCCACGGGGCAGAATCGGGAGCAAGGCAAGGAGACCTCATAGGAGTATCACCAAAGGCTCACATGCTGGCAGGTGGGATCCTGCCCGCGACCCCGAACCTGGATGGGCAGCGGGTCCCTCATCACCCCCACACCCAGCCTGTGCCAGAGACGGGAGTCAGAACACCCCACACAGGATAGAGGGTGCAGGGTGACCCCAAAGTAATTCCCAGTACCTCCTGGGTGGGTGGGGCTGGCGGAAGGGCGAGCAGACCGATTCTAACGGGGACTCTGAGGGGAACACAGCCCTGGGGAAGCTCATTGAAGTAGAAGAAGAGGGTTAGGGAGCTTCTGGTGCAAAAAGAAATGGCATCAGGACTTCCCTGGGGGTCCAGAGGCTAAGACTCTAGGCTCCCAAAGCAGGGGCCCCAGGTTCAATCACTGTTTGGGGTGCTAGATACCGCATGCTGCAACGGAAGATCCCGCAGGCTGCAACCAAGACCCGGCACAACCAACTACATACATAAAAGTGCTTTTGTAAAAGGAGCTAAAACTTATTTTTAAAAGAAATGGCATCCACGGGAGGAGCCATGTGTCCAAGGGCTCATCAGGTCTTTAACCTTCTCCAGTGTGACTTTACCCACAGTCACTGTTCGTTAGCTTGGATCATAATGAAGAAGTAACTTTTTACAGAGAAATCTGAGGGGTGCCCTGAAGCCAGCAGGACACCTGGGTGTGAACACAGCTCTGCCCTCGATGGGGCCACTTGACGTCCCTGTGCTGGTTCTTCCCCTGTCACAAGGGGACAAGGACGGGACCCGCCTCAGAGGGCCGCGTGAGGACGCAGTGACCAGGACAAGGACGGGACCCGCCTCAGAGGGCCGCGTGAGGACTCAGTGACCGGGATGAGTTTCCTGTGGCAGCTGAGACAAAGGACCACAGATGCAGCGACTCAAAACAACAACTCTGATTATCTCTCAGTTCTGAAGCTCAGAAGTCCCAGAATCAAGGCAGCATCAGGGCTGATTCTGGGTGAGAGCTGCAGGGGAGAATCAGTTTCCTTGCTTTTCCAGCCTCCAGAGGCACCTGCATCCTTGGTTTGTGGTCCCTTCCTCCACTACACGGCCAGCACATCCCTTATTCCCTCTGATCTGTGTTCCCACACCATCACATCACCGTCTCTCACTCTGACCCTTCCGCCTCCCTCTTCTAAGGCCCCTTCTGTTGATACTGAGTCGGCCCAGTTCATCCCATCTCAAGCTCCTGAACTTCAGCACCTCGGCGAGCTCCTCCTGCCACATTAGGGTCACATCCTCAGAGGGTCTGGGGATCGGGATGCAGGCATCATTGGGGGATCATTATTCGGCCAACCACAGCATATATAGCAGTCAGATTCGCATATATTTATACACATATAAAACAGTCAGTTGGGCTTCCCCGGTGGCTAAGCGGTAAAGAATCCGCCTGCCAATACAGGAGACTTGGGTTCGATCCCTGGGTTGGGAAGATCCCCTGGAGGAGGAAATGGTGGCCCACTCCAGTATTCTTGCCTGGAGAATCCCATGGACAGAGGAGGCAGCTACAGTCCATGGGGTCGCAAAAGAGGCAGACGCGACTTAGTGACAGAACAACACAACCACAAACCAGCCAGGCTGGCCACAGGACTGTGAGCTGGCCCTGCCCCAGTGACGACGGGGCTGCCACGCCCGTGGGGGTGGGGAGCACAGGAGCGGATGTCCCCAGCTCTGCAGGCCGGAGGACCTCTATGGAGACTACTCCACTCGGCTGCCCCAGGCAAAAGCAGCCATAGCTCACACGTACCCAAGTGGGCGCAGCTGTCAATAAAACTTTACTGGCAAAGAGAAGGCAATGGGCCAGATGTGGTTATAGTTGGCCCAATGCCTAGGGTAGAGTTTTCTTGATTCCAGTCATTCCACTTCTGCCTGGAAGAGGCTTGGACATCTGTGCCCACTGCCAGTGACTAGCAGCCCCCCATCCCCCCATCCCACCGCTGGGAATGGAGGCATGTTCTTCCAAGCCCTTCTGATGCCTTCTGAGCTCCATCCCTCTGCCCAGAGAATGACCTGTATCTCCTCCAGTCTGGATCCTGGGACAAGGCTAAACTGGGGTGAAGCCTTTAAAGCATTGTCACCCGATGGCTGGCAGCCAACGAAAATGTGGGGATGTTTGTTACTGCACACAATCTAGTCTATGCTGACTGATGCAAGGAACATGTGCTAGTCAGGATTATTCTGCTCATTGCTTTTATTTTATTCTGGCTCTTTCCATCATGCCATTTGACCAGGACTGGATGCAGAGGCTTAACCACTCCCAAGTAACTGGCAGGTCTGGGAAGAGGTCACTGTCTGTGGAGGCTGACCCGGCCGAACTCAAAGCATCTTGTAACAGCAAGAAAGCACAGAAGCCATCAGCTGGTGAATGGATGCACAAACTACGGTCCTCAATACAATACAATACCGCTCCTGTGGAGAGGACCGAGCCCTGATACAGGCTACAGCACAGACGAGCCTTGAGAACATGCTGCTCCGTGAAGAAGACAGACACAAACGGACAGAACCTGTAGAACAGTTTACACGCAAAGTCCAGATGCGGGAGAGCCACACAGACAGGGAGGGGGCGTGGGGTGGGGTTAGGGGGATGACGATGCAAGAGCTTTTTCAAGTGTGGAAAAGTGATCTATCATTGGCCACAATGAGGGCTGCAGGCCTCTGTGAATACACTGAAAACTGCTGAATCATACATAGTTAACAGGTGAGTTGTACGACACATGAATTACATCTCAATGAAACTGCTGACTCGGCTCCAGCAGGTGGAGACGAGGGCAGGTGAAGTCAGGACGGTGCTCTGGCTCCAGGTGCCTTTCACCAGGAGTCAGTGTTTTCTGGGTCATCTCTAAGACCTCACCGACCCCTTTCATAGTTAGAAGAGAAAGTATCCTGAGATGTTGCTAAGTTAAAGGTCACTGCTGGGGACCTCGCTGGTGGTCCAGTGGCTGAGACTGCACTTCCAATGCAGGGGGCATTCCATCCCTGGTCAGGGAACTAGATCCCCCGTGCCCCAGCTAAGAGTTAGTAAGCCACAACTCAAGATCTCGTGTGCTGCAAACTGAAAAACAGATCTGGCATGCCACAACTAAGACCCGGTGCCGTTAAATAAATGAATCAATGAATCTTTAAAAAGGTTAGTGCTGGCCTGGGAGCTGGCGCCAACGTCGAACCACCTCCTGAGTCCCTGGCAGGCTGAAGCTGCTGCCTGTCTAGTGGGCAGGACTCTGCACAGATACACGCTCTCAACTACACCGATTATTTTTCCAAAGTGAAAATCATCCTCCTAACAGCTTCAAAAGAGAATGAAAAACATCATCCGTTTTCAAGCCGGCAGAAACCCTGGTGATTCAAAATTAGCATAACAAATATTATTCTTTTAGAAAACTCTGGAAGAGTCTCTAGATGCAATATTTATTACCTGCTTCCATAAGGCCCCTCAAAACTTCTTAGAATTACCATAATCTTTGTGACACTGTAGTTTCCACTGGAAATGGCTTTTTCCAGCTGGAACTGTGATGGTCTTGGAAGAAAAGAGAACATTTTGGAGACATCTGGTTCTAGACAGAAGTGTGGCTCTGCTTTGGCGACTGAGACCTCAGCCACAAAAGCAAAGTCCCGTTTCAGGAAACGAAATCACTGCCTCTGACAGAAGCTGTGGAAAATATTACTCCAGGTGCACCAGCTTTTACCTTGAACCCCGGAAGCCCTACACAAAATGGGGTATCACCTTAGACACCCAGGAACAGGATGAAGAAGGGATCGAAACCCAACTATCAGCAGAAACAACGAGGCTCTGATGGGTCTCATGCCTCTGCTTTACCAGCCGGGGTGCCCCGGTGCAGGAAGCTGGCCGGAGAGCAGGGCTCGCCGCATCACCCACGTCCTGCCAGTTTCCAGGAAGTCAGCCCCCCTTCCCACTTCTCCCAGCTGGGCTGCTGGGCCCCCGTGCCCCAGGGTGAGAGCAGGCCTCTGCTCACAGGTCTGGGGTCTTTTGTTAGCACAGAGGTAACCAGGCCCTCAAAGACCCCGCCTGGGGTCCACCACCCGGGGTGGGGGGGCGTCTCCTAACCAGACCCCCGCTGTGGCTCTTGCCTCCGAACGACACTGTCCTGGCAGTTGGCATAGAAATGGAATCACTTAGACCACACAGCACACCACCTCACCCCATCAGGATGGCTAGTATATAAACAAAACAGAAAACCACGAGTGTCGGCAGGGGTGTGGAGGCACGAGCCTTGTGCACTGTTGGTGCGGACGTAAAACGGAGCGGCGGCTGTGGAAAGCGGTACGGAGGGTTCTCAAAAAGTTACACATACAGTGACCACGTGACCCTGCAACCCCACTTCTGGATGTTTACCCCAAAGAAGGGGAAGCAGGGACTGGGAGAAGCACCCGTGCACCTGTGTTCACAGCAGCATTACTCTTGGTAGCCAAGGGGCAGAAGCAAGCCACGAGTCCACGACGGACGGTAGAGAGACGAAATGAGGCCCGTCTGTGCACGGGTCACTGCTGCTGCTGCTCAGAAATTACTCTGCGACCCCACGGACCGCAGCACGCCAGGCTTCCCTGTCCTTCGCCATCTCCCGGAGTTTCTTAAACTCATGTCCGTTGAGTCGGTGATGCCGTCCAACCATCTCATCCTCTGCCACCCCCTTCTCCTCCTGCCCTCCATCTTTCCCAGCATCAGCGTCTTTTCCAACAAGTTGGCTTTTTGCATCAGGTGGCCAAAGTAGTGGAGCTTCAGCTTCAGCATCAGTCCATTCAATGAATATTCAGGGTTGATTTCCTTTAGGATGGACTGGTTTGATCTCCTTGCAGTCCAAGGGACTCTCAAGAGTCTTCTCCAGCACCACAGTTTGAAAGCATCAACTCTTCGGCGCTCAGCTTTCTTTATAATCCAACTACTGGAAAAACCATAGCTTTGACTAAATAGACCTTTGTTGGCCATGTGTCTGCTTTTTAATATGCTGCCTAGGTCTGTCATAGCTTTTCTTCCAAGGAGCAAGTGTCTTCTAATTTCGTGGCTCCCGTCACCAACAACAGTGATTTTGGAGCCCAAGAAACAGTACTGAGCCCTACAAAGGAAGGACATTCTGACACATGGCATGAACCATGGGGATGAACCTTGGGGACGTGATGCCAAGTGAAATAAGACAGGCACAAAAGGACAGATCCTCTAAGACTCCCCTCCTGTGAGGGCCCCAGGGGGCACTAGATCCAAACAGAGAGGTGGTAGGAAAGTGGGTGCCTGGGGCTGGGGAGTGACTGCGTCACGGGGACAGAGTTTGTTTCTAAAGATGAAGAGGCTGTGGAGCTGGATGGTGGGGGTGAATTCTCAAGAACATCAATGTACTGAGCACCACTGAACTGTGTGCTCAAAGACGGTGAAGGTAGTAATTTCTACATTATGTATATTTTACCACAACTGAAAAGAATCTGAATTTCTAAATTCCCTTGAAAAGTGGAACGATCTAGCAACACGGGATGCGTTTTACCATAATTTTCAAAAAGCAGGCATAACAAAACAACAACAAAAACACAGCATATGAAAACCAAGCATTCACCCCCTTACTGCAAATCCCGAACCCACCCACGGCGTTCTGTACCGCAGGGAACACGCCCCGCATAGGGCCAGCGCCCCCTCCCCCGCGCACCCCCAGCCCTGCAGAGCCGGCATCTTCGTGGCGGGGACCTCCAAACACGCGGACCCTTCTGAGCTGCAGCTCAGGCTTCAGATGCTGGAGAACATGGTCCTCCCCAGGGAAGCCTGCTGAGACCCCAGACCAAGTGACTCGCAAACATCCCTGCCCTCAGCAGCGTCTACGGCTACTGTGATGACCGTGTTTCCTCAAAGACAAGACCCCTCCGACTGCATGATGCTCATCATTCTACGTGCTCAATGACAGGAAAGAGGCTAAATCACAAAGCACTGATGGTGATGATTTAACAGGAGAAGGGGCCCCTTAGCACAAAGGAGACCCAGCACGTGACTCCGAAGGCAGCAGGCATGCACGTTACCAAGGAGACGAGCTGCTCCAACTCACCAAGGCCAGTCACAGTGACAACTGGACTTACCTTCTAGAACCTTCCTGTCTTGAGCTGCCTGCATCTTGACAGGACCAGGTCTATAAACCAAAGTGATGAAGCTGGAGTGTGGACCCATGTCAGCTGCCCTATTCCACTTACCCCAGTGTTTACTAGACCCATTTTGCAGGTAGAAAAACTGAGTCCCACATTAGTAACTAGCCCAGATGACATGGCTGGCTAGGGACAACAGTAGGAATCCCCGCCAGGCCTATGGGCTCAAAGACACTGCTGAGCTGATCAGAATCCATTTTAGGAGGTCACTCTGGGTCATGCCCACCTGCCCAACACCCTACCATCTAAAGCGACAACCAATTCCACCTTGTCGGGGCCTAAGCTCATCTCCAAAGCTGGGATGCTAACCAACTTCTCATTTATTGGTTCAGTCAACAAGCACCCCTACTCTGGGCTGGGCCCTGAGCTGAGTCCTTGGCTTCAATTAAGAGACGAATAAAACACAGAATCTGCCCCAGAAGGCGACTTTCTAAGATGAGAAACCCAGCGAGAAAGCAGCTTGATGATACTTTTATTTATTTTCCCTTTTAAAATTAATTTGTTCTTATTGAAGTATAGTTGATGTACAATATTATAAAAGTTTAAGATATACTACATAAAAAAAGATATATTACATAGTGATTCACAATTTTAAAAGGTTGCATTTCATTTATAATTATAATAAAACGTGGGTTATACTCCCTGTGCTGTATAAGATATCCTTGTTTGTAACTTACTTTATTTCTTTTTTTATTTAACTTTATTTGTGGGAGAACATGGGCTTCCCAGGTGGCAGCTGCCAATGCAGGAGTCACGAGAGACACAGGTTTGATCCCTGGGTGGGGAAGACCCCCTGGAGGAGGGCAAGGCAGCCCACTCCAGTGTTCTGGCCGGGAGAATCCCATGGACAGAGGAGTCTGGTGGGCTCCAATGCAGGAGGCACGAGAGACACAGGTTTGATCTCTGGGTGGGGAAGACCCCCTGGAGGAGGGCAAGGCAGCCCACTCCAGTGTTCTGGCCGGGAGAATCCCATGGACAGAGGAGTCTGGTGGGCTACAACCTATAGGGTCACAAAGAGTTGGACACGACCGAAGCACCTGAGCACGCATGCATGGTGGCATGTGCTGTTGAGAATGCCATTTTTAATAGATATCATTTATCAATATAACAAAACTAATACTATAGGCTTATGAAATAAACAATTTGCTGATAAAACCTAAATATATATATGTGTGTGAGATTGTATTTTTCTCTAACATTTTTCTTTTTTTTAATACTTGGGCATTTGTAGTTTTCAAAAAATTCCAAGACACTTTTAAAACTGCAAGTTCTGAAAGGCAGAATGAATCTTTATTCGGAGTTTCTTCTTTGTGAAGCTAACAGGCATTTTAGTCTGCCCCTTCTATTGTGAACCGTCCCTGATAAAACACGGGTTTGGAGGTCTCCATCAGACAGCTGTGCAATAGGGCCCCCACCCCAGCAGCACTGGGCGAACCTCACCATGGGACTCACTCCTGGGTCCCCAGGCTGAAGTCTCACACGAATTGAGATCAATTTGGCCTTCTCAGTGTCACAGCTGGCCGAGTTTCCTCTCTTTCGAATAAACATTCTTCTATAAATGCCAGCTCTCTAGAGCTGACTCCCAAAACGTTAAAAACCGTCAGGGGAAGAATCCTAGTGTGAAAACCAACCTGAGATTTTAAAAATACCTTTAAAGCAACAGGCAAAAGGAGAGAGCCCCGCCTCTGTCTGTCTTGGCTATTTATCTGTTTATTTATCGGCAACACTTTGGTTTCTGATGACCATGTCAGTACCCAGACGGCACGACCAAAACCGTTCTCCACCGAGGTGGCACCGGTGCTGGCCGGGGGCGTCATGGGGGGCCTGCGTCTCACCCACCTCCACCTCCCAGGGCTCAGCTGCTCACCGCCACCCCCGACAGCCCTCCCTAAATGAGAGAAGGTCCAGAGATGAAGAGCAAGTGAAAATCCCTGAATAACCCAAACGGCAGGTAAATCACACCGGTGCCCACTGTCAGCCCCTGGCGTGATTTAGTCCGCACCGCGCTTCCCGGGAGAAACCTCCATCCTGCAGGAACTCACTCTTTAATGTCCCTTTGTTCCCCTGGGATTTCTGGATCGGCATGACTTTTCCTGAAATGTCGCTGCAAGCTGCAGCTTTTAAACTGCCGGCATCTGCAGCATTAGAGCGGCACTTATGTCCAGCCCAAACCCCACTTCTCCACCTGGCGTGGGCAAAAGACGTGCCAGCCCTGGACAAGCTAAGAAGCGATGCAAAGGGACTCCGGGCTTTTAATAAAGCAATAGGATCAACACTGCTTACGTCTGGAAGGAGCATTAAAAACAACAAACATCAGATGCCCAGATGCTTTCAAAACTGAGAGGGGGTGGAAGAAAGCATCCCTCGAGGAGAACCGCTGATGGAGTGCCCAGATATCTTACAAAAGTCCTGACGCGACATGGCCAAGCGTCCAAAACCACAGAGCAAACTGAGAGACCTCCTCCGAGACCTGTCGCTTGGCTGTTCCGAGGACCCAGCATGACGCCCCCGGGCCTGAACAAGAACCTCGGCAGAGGCGCCCCGGATGGACGCAGGTGGCCGGGTCATCATCAGCCCCGTGGTGTCTCCCTGACCCTGAGGCTCTGGAGGAGCCGGACATGCCCTGGAGAAGAGCTTCCTGTGGCCACACGGGCTTGGGGCTGCCTTTGGGGGTGACAGGGGCCGACCTTCAGCCTCGTCTGCCCCCTCCTGTGTGCACCTGGCGTTTACCTCTCATCCCAGGCGATCACGTGCCCACCGCGTGCCCTCCGGCTGGCCCTGGGTGCGGCTCGCTGGACGGCCACGGGAAAGACGTGTGAGCTGAGAGGCAGGCGGGACTCGGAGGAGGAACTCTGGGTCCACAGGCGCCGCCCTGTTCAACCCGGAGTTGCCTGCCCTTGACGAACACAAGCCCACAGGTGGGCTCAGCCAGAGAGGGAGCTTTTGGGGGAACCCCAGGAAGACCTGGGGCAGGATGCCTGACCTCTTCATCTGCATGAGTGCGCAGGAGGGCGCACGCGCTCGTGTGTGTGTGTGTGTCCGCCCGTCTCACTCCCCTGGTCCACACCACCTCTGGGCTGCTTTCCTCCACTCGGGGTGCCCCATCGCCCCCTCCTGCTGCTACCTGAGGGTCAGGGTTGCCAGGGCGTCTTTAGGACCCTGCCCTCGCCCCCTTCATCCCAGCTTCCTAGGAGACAAAACCCAATTAGCCCCGAGTCAGCCAATCGTCTGTGGACTGGGCGAGGCAACAGTTGTGTGTGTGGGGGGTCGGGGGAAGAGTGAGAACAGAACCCCAGAAGGATCTCAGGGGACCAGCATCGCAGGGGGTGACAGTCCCAGGCACGTCTGTAACCCCCATGCCTGGAAGGGACGCTCAGAGGACTGGGTGACATTGAGCAGGGAAGGTGGTTCAGACGGTAAAGAATCCGCCTGAAATGCAGAAGACCCGGGTTCAATGCTTGTGTCAGGAAGACCCCCTGGAGAAGGGAACGGCTAACCATTCCAGTGTTCTTGCCTGGAGAATCCCATGGACGGAGGAGCCTGGCGGGCTCCAGTCCAGGGTGTCGTAAACAGTCAGACACGACTGAGCGACTAAACCAGGGACAGGGGAGGCAGGCAGCCCTCGTGAAAGCCATCGATCGAGCTAACGCTCTGGGACCCTACTTGAACACAGGGCTCCCTCCCCCACGAGGAAGGGCAAGTCCCTCCAAACGGACACTCGCGTTCACTCAAGGTGGAGGGGGGTCAGCGTATCACACGGCTTAAAGGGCAGAGGCCACTGGAGCACCTGTAAAAGCCCAGGTAAGTCAGCTGGGTTCAATGACATTCAACCAACAAACAGACGCTTGCTGGCCACCAGCGGAGGGTCAGCCAAGGACCCATGGGGACGAGACGAGGTTCTGCCCATGGCGGGAGGCAGACAGAGACCCCAGAGGCAGCGACGATGCCGGTGAGGAGGGCACCACACCCCACTTCAGGGAAGGGCTGGAGCCTCCCTGGGGGAAAGGTGGGTACATGAGCCGGGAGGGGGGCGTGGGGGGCGGAGGGGGCCCCAGGCAGCGGGAGCAGCAGCTGCGAAGCCGCAGAGGTCACGGTCAGCAGGGAGGAAAGGGGAAATGAAGGACCTGGCCCACGCACCCCAGAGGGGCCGGGCACGGGGCGGGAGGGGGCGGAGGTGCAAGCGGGCGAGGCTGGTGGCACCCGGGAGCCACCCTCAGGCTCAGGGCTGCGGGTCCAAGAGCCCGGACAGGAGGAGGGAGGCGTTAGGGGGGTCTCCAGGAGCGGCAGGCACCCTGAGGCTCCCAGGGCGGTTTTCTGTGTCCTAACACGACCAAGGCCCCAGACGGCTCCTTGGCGCTTCCCACCCCTGGCTGCAGGCTTCCCTGGAAATGCCTCAGGGGCCTCTGCGCTGCCTGCCCGCCTCGGGGCACCTGGGGCTCCATCCATGGCTCAAGGCCTCTGGGTGTCTGTCACTCTGGCCTCCCTGCTCCGCCCGGACCAGAGAACCGCTTGTGTCTCTGTTCCCACCCACTTCCAGGTCTGGGAAGACACTTCCAAGGCGGGGTCCCTCTGCCCTCATCCACCCAGAAACCCTCTACTCCGCTTAGAACTCTGTCCCTCCCGTGTGAACAGAATAACCACCTCCAACTGAACTGAACATCAGCTTGAATCCTAGTAGGCAGATGGGGTCACTAGAAGTGAGATGTAAATGGGGAGACTGACAGTCTCAAACGTCACTTCTGCCTTTACTAGCCGATCTGTAGCAGGGGTTCACAGTATTTAAACCCGCAGGGTATCCGAGGACGACACTCCCCCACTAAAAGCTCCCGTGTGGCCCGCAGTGGACACTCAGTAAACACCAGCCTCTCCACCCTCCTGTCTCTGCAGAAAGCTGCCGGGCGTTTCCTGACGGACTGTGGAGGCTTCTAGCCTGACACACACGTGTGCACGTCTGCCCCCAGAAGTACGTCTGCAGAGGGACGGCAGGGTGCCGTCCACACACTGCGGGACCACAGGCAGCGGAAGTATCACAGCAAGCTGCGAGGCCGCCTTAACACAGCCTTGGCCCCAAACACCCGCCCATCCCGCTGTTTGGGTTTAGGGGCTCTGACCTCCCCACGAAGTGCCTGCACTGAGGCTCCAAGCCCCAGCGGGGCGTGTTTGGGGGTGGGGCCTTGGGAGGGAAGGAGGGCTGGAGGGGGCCCTGATGGGGTCAGTGCCCGGATAAGAAGGGACCCCGGCAACCTCTGCAGGACACAGTGAGAAGGCGGCCATCTGCGCGCCGGGAAGCGTGCCCTCACCAGGCGCTGGGGGGACGGGCATCTTGGTCTCGGACGTGCAGCCTCGGGGGCCAACAGAGACAAATGTTCTTTAAGCGCCCCGTCTGTGACCCTCTGTTACGGCAGCTGAACTGACTGACACGGGGTCGTTTCTCCTTCGAACTGATGAGCGATCCGAGGACTGACTTTCAGGACAGGTATTTCTTCAGGACGGAAATAGTAAACATCAACCTGGCTCCCCAACCTGCGCTCCTGGACCGAGCTGTCCCAGGACAACACTGCTGCTTAGTGGCCGGCATGAGGAATTAAGAGGATTACACCACAGGAGCATCCTGATGAGGGTGAAGGGGAGTGAAAGGGGCGGCTTAAAATTAAATATTAAAAAAACTAAGATCATGGCATCCGGTCCCATCGCTTCGTGGCAAACAGAAGGGGAAAAGACGAAAGCAGGGACAGATTTCCTCTTCTTGGCTCTAAAATCACTGCGGACGGTGACTGCAGCCATGACATTAGCAGACAATTGCTTCTTGGCAGGAAAGCTGTGACAAACCTGGACAGCGTGTCAAAAAGCAAAGACATCACTTTGCCAACAAAGGTCCTATTTTCTAGGACCTTCAACAAAGGTCCAGGGCTATTTTCTTTCCAGTAGTCACATACGAATGTGAGAGCTGGGCCAAAGAGAAGGCTAAATGCTGAAGATTTTATGCTTTTGAATTATAGTGCTGAAGAAGACTCTTGAGAGCCCCTTGGACAGCAAGGAGATTGAACCAGTTGATCTTAAAGGAAATCAACCCTGAATATTCATTGGGACTGATGCTGAAGCTCTAATACTGTGGCCACTTGATAAAGGTCTGACTCATTGGAAAAGACCCTGATGCTGGGAAAGATTGAAGGCAGCAGGAGAAGAGGGTGACAGAGGATGAGATGCTTGGATGGCATTATGGATGCAATGGACATGAACTTGGGCAAACTCCGGGAGATAGTGAGGGACAGGGAAGGCTGGCGTGCTGCAGTCCATGGGGTCAAAAAGAGTCTGATACCACTTGGTGATTGAATAACAACAACAAAGGCCAATCACAGCTCCTTCCATCTCCAGTTAGGTTGTTCCTGGTTTGGTGCTGGGCACTCGGACTCGAAAGATCAAAGAGACGGGCTTTACAGGGGAACTGATGCCACAACCGTCCACGCTGATACAATATGTGACAGGTGTGTGTCAAGTAACACCGGAACCAAAAGGAAAGCACCCCTGGGGGGCTGCCCGAGGCTGCAGGCAAACAGCTTGCAGATGAAGAGCTCCGGTCCTGAAGGGTGAGTAGGAGTTCACTGGGCAGAGGGGAGCTCATGGGAAGGGGAAGGGGGAGGAGGAAGGACTGTCTTTAAAAAACGAAATAAAATTTTTGCTTTTATCAATGCCACACAGCCGGATGGGCGGTCTGAAAAGTCAGATCCTTCTTCACGGTTGTTCACACCCCCATCACCTACAGGCCATCCGCACCCACCACCTGCACACCCACACCCCCTCCACACTCACATCTGCTTGCTTTCTCAGTCCTCGGCCTCCTAGTTCTATTTTTTCGTTTTGGCAGCGCTTCATGGTATGTGGGATCTTGGTTCCTCAGCCATGGATCGAACCTGTGCCCCCGGCAACGGACGCGCGGAGTCTTAACCCCTGGACCCCTGTTTCTAACCAGCACGCTCCTGGTGCTCTGCCGTGATTTCTTTCCATTTAAATATTAGTTACCAATGTCCTGCCAGGAAAGACGAGGGCTCAGCTCACCCATCACACAACCCAACACAGGCGGGTCCCGGCTTTGCCTAATCACCACCCCGTGTTTACGCGAGGTTGGCTAAGTCTATCTTCCCCACAGTCGGGAGCGCCAGCCAACTATGAGTTTCTCTCCCTCGAGTGAGTAAGAGCGACATTTAGAAATCTGCTTTTCTATTGATCTATAGTCGATGGGTCACCAGGTTCTGACAACAGCCTTCTCTCTGGGTGCAAACACTTCAGCCATCTCTCTGCCGCCTTCATTTCCAAGTGACGTGCGCCCTAGAGAATGAAATTTATGGTCTGTGAGCTTCCAGGACGTCACGGAAATGCCTGACCCCTGGACCTCTATACAGAAATTGCTTTTTTCCTTCTTGAAACTTAAGAACCGTAGTTTTATTTTTATTCCCGAAGTTCTGAGCTCTCATGAGCCCTGTCCTTGCTGTTGACAATTGCTTGCATTTGACATGTAAACGCAGGGGCCTTTCCAGTGGGGAATCTCGTATCCTTCTGTTTGGCAGCACCGTCTTGCACGATGTCTTTGCTGACTTCTGCTCTCTCAGAAATCCCAATATTCAGGTGTCAAACCTGCTCACGACTCCTGGGTTACCTGGCACCCCAACCTTCCGTCCATCTCCTCAGCGATTCTGGGCTCACAGCCTACTTGCCATTATGGCTTCATAAGCGCCCTGAACCCCCACTTCATGATGCTCTAGCCTCTCTTACCACACTGTGAGTACGGGGTATACGTTTTGAAGTCCCCTCCTGTTCTCTGAATCCCCCAGTTTCCATCTAGCGTCTTTATTTCTGCCTGTTCGGTGTCTGCCTTTCCCGTCGGCGGTTTTCCCTTAAAGACTGGTGATGATCAACTGTCTGTCCCCATTTTCAGTCTCAAGCGTCTGCACACAGGATGGAAACTCTGGATGCGGTGAGCTGGTCCTACGGTGGGAGGGTGCACCCCGGGGGGGGCCCTCATGGAGGGAATGAAGCACAGGGTGCTTGGAGGAGGGGTTCTATTCACAGAGGTGACAGCAGGCCCAGAGGCCCTGGGGCAAGCACGTGTCTGGCTGCCTGAGGAAGAGTAGGAGGCTGGATGTCTGCAGCAGAGGGCATGAGTTGGGAGCTGCGACATCAGCGAGCGACGTGCTTCCCAGGTGGTGCGAGTGGTGAAGAACCCGCCTGCCAATGTAGGTACATCTAGGAGACATGGGTTTGATCCCTGGGTTGGGAAGATCCCCCAGAGGAAGGCATGGCAACCCACTCCAGTATTCTTGCCTGGAGAATTCCACGGATAGAGGAGCCTGGTGGGATACAGTCCATAGGGTCAGAGAGAGTCAGACATGACTGAAGTGACTTAGCACACACCAGGTCAGCAAGGACCCCATGAGCCTGGGCCTACAGGCCTTGCAGGTTTAACCGAGACACCATTTCCAGTCTCACCTGCACCTCCAACATGGAGGAGCCTGGCTTCCAACACTCGGGGTCTCCAGGGTGCTGACTCCCAGCTCTGCCCACTGGTGGCAGGCCGGGCGGCTTCCCCAATGCTCTTCACCTCTTTTCTCTCCCCTTCCTGGAGCTGAGGACCAGTGACTGCCTCTCCTTTGTTCTTACATAACAGGGTCAGGCGCCCACATGCATCCCGACCTTCACACGCTCCCTGGTGACTGAGGGTCCTTTTCTCATCTCGTGAGGAGCAGCATCTGTAGACCAAGCCCCCGGCCCCAGCCCAGCCCTGCCCGTGTGTCTGGGTTGGGGGTCTCAAGGCTGGCTGCACAGTGCTCTGTCTAGGGGGACAGCCTGTGCTGTAACTTTAAACCCGTGGAACCTGGGTTCACCGCCTCCGCTGCGGTGCAAGGGTTCCGGGGAAGACCTCCGAGGACTCGACACCCCTACCTGAACCAGGCGTCCACCGGGGCTCCCTGGAGCCCTCAGTCCCCGCGTTTGATGACTCTGACCTCAAGCCAGCTCCTTCCCAGCCTCGGTCTCCACTTCATCACCCCCCTAGCCCTGGGCAGTGTTGCAAGTCAATCAGTTAATTAGGAGACTCTCCCTGTCCTGACCCCAAGCTGGATCAGTTCACGAGGCGCCCTGTACGCATGCCACAAAAAGGGCAAACGTCAGCCCTGCTTTTCACACAGGATCATGTGCGTGTTAGTTGCTCGGCCGTTCCCAACTCTTTGCTATCCCATGGACGATAGCCCGCCAGGCTCCTCTGTCCCTGGGATTCTCTAGGCAAGAATACTGCAGCGGGTTGCCATTTCCTCCTCCAGAGGGGATCTCCCTGACCCAGGGATCGAACTTGGGTCTCCTGCAGTGCAGACAGATTCTTTACCAGCTGAGCCAATGAGATCACAACAGGCGGAGGGATGGGATGGGCTGATGTCCATTTCAGTTTCCCTCTGTCCTGTGGGACCCGTGCGTCTCGCTCAGAGTAAAACCCAGAGTCCTCGCCCAGTCGTGGGGGCCCTCCCTGGTCTCCCCTCACCCACCCCCCCAGCTGGCTGACCCACTCTGCTCCTCACATTGGCCAGGAGGGTGAAGATGCCAGGGCCTTTGGGTGTTCTCGCCCACAGGCGTCTGCATGGCCCACTGCCTCCTCCCTCCTACGATCCTGGCCTCCGCTCAAACATCAGAGGTCCCGCAAGGCTCCCATCACTAAAGATGCTGGCCCCAGGAGCTCCACTCACTCTCTCTACCCACTCACTCACCCTGCCTTCTCTCTCTTCAACTAGTTTAGCAACTCTGACGCAGTATGTGTATATCTGTTTAATTGTTAATCATTAGTCTGACGAACGCACACTCCGTGAAAGCAGGGGTGTCCTTGTTCACTGATGTGTCTCCCGGCACCTAGACGAGAGCGTGGCTCTTCCTGGGAACTCGGCGTGTGCTGTCTGGAATAATGAACTTGAAACCTGATCCTTCTCTGTCACAGATAAGCACAGTCCATCAGCCCAAAACTTGGGTCTCCCGGCTTTCTGTGCCCTGATCCAGAAACACGACTTCCTCTTCCCTGTTTCTATGGGAACTCAGGGTCTGAATCCCAAATAAGAACTTTAAAAGAAACGACTTAAAAATGAGTGGCTTCCCTGACCGCACGCCCTAAGCGGGGGATCAGTGGAAGTGCTCAGAGGGATCAGCCAGGCTGCAAAGCAGAAGAGGTAGGCGGGGACAGGCAGTCAGGAGCGGCAGGGACTGGGGCAGGGGGCAACCGCAGAGCTTCCCGAGGAGACGGAGCTCCCCATGCGAGCCAAATGCCAACACACGCCAACTGCCTGGTGTGCCTGCTTTCCTCAATTATTCGAGGGTAGCTGGAAATTGTAATTTTATATGAAATTGCAGGATATTTAAATATTGGCAAAGAATCCAGCTTTTAAAAACTCTGGGCAGGCAGTCTGCACTTCCAATGTAGGAGGCATGGGTCCGATCCTTGGTCAGGGAACTAAGATCCCACATGCCACGTGACCTGGCCAAAGACAAAACAGAAAACTTAGATAAAGACGCAAAACTATGGGCAGGCCACAGTCTACGTCTCTAAGTTGAGATCCACCTCCCGGATTGCAGACTATGGCTTAAGAGCTGGGTACCCAGCCCTGTGGAAGGTCAGCAGATCACAAGACGTGAGGCAGGCACCCACAATGCCGGCTCCTGCCCCATCGAGCTGCTTCTAAACACCCCAGAGACACATACCCAAAGGAGAAAAGAGAATCCGGTCAGACTGAAAAACGTAGTTTCCTGTTGTCACTCATTGAAAGGGCTCAGATGAAACCTGGCATTTCATCACTCATCCTGCGAGGGTTTAAAGGCTGCTTCTCACGGAGCGCGGGTGGAGGGGGCTTCAAAGTGGAGAGGCTGATAAGGCAGCCGTCTTTGAGCTGGAAGAGGGGCCCTCACCAGGGACCGGAGGGCCAGCACCGTTGACCTTGGCCTCCCCTGCCTCCAGCCCCGCGAGAAACAAATGCCTGCTGTCTGAGCCGTCCTGTCTGTGGGGCCTGGTCCAGCAGCCCCGCAGACTGACCCACCACAGGAACCACAAAGGCCATGACCCCGTGGCTGTGGGGCCCAGCTCCCGCACCGTGGCATCCCTAGAGGCTTTCCTGGGTGGCAAGGAGCAGAGATGTGCCCGAGCTAGTGAGTCTTCACCGAGGGCAGAAGGGAAACCATGGGAACCAAGGAAGGAGCCTGGCTCAGGGCCGGATGGCAGGGCGCCGGGCTGAGCGGTTCAGGGCGTAGACAGCGGGAACCGGCAAGCCGGCCGCAGGCCCGCCACCAGCGGGCTCTTGTGGCAGCACCCCCGCAGTGGCTGGAGCGGAGGACCACACACCGCGGGCTTCGAGCAGCAGAGACTCACCCTGTTCTAGAAGCCACAGTCCAAAGTCAGGCTGGCGGGGCCCGACCCTGGCGGTAGGCAGGGCTGGCTCCCTCTGAAGGCTCCTGGTGAGGGTCCTCCCTGCCTCTTCCGGCTTCTGGGGGCTGCTGGAGCTCTGGGCTGGTGGCTGCGTCCCCCATCTCTTCCTCGTCTTCACGGGCCCCTCCCCTGTGCTCATCCCGTGGAAGGACCCTAGTGATGACGCAGAGCCCTCCCAGACAATCCAGACTAACCGCCACCTCGAGATCCTAGGCCACTTGGTAAGGTCCCTGCTGTACAAGGTCACAGCCGCAGGTTCCAGAGGTCAGGACCCACCTCTCCTGGGGCCCTTATTTAGCCCAGCACAGGCCCTCTGCCCTGCGGGGTGGGGCCCTTGCAGCCCTCGCCACGCGCCTCCCTCGGGGGCACCCCGTTCCTGGAACCGTCACGGTCATCTCAAGCCCTGGGCCCTGGCTCGTGCCCTGTCCCCCGGGAGAGCAGGGCCCGCTCCCCAGCAGCGGCCACGTCTCGGCTCGGGTCTGATGGCGGTCCCCTCACACCAGGGTCCTCGGGCCTGCCACTCGGCCCTGCCTTCTCGTCTTGTCACCTGTCATGACGTGCCCACCTCACCTGGGAGGCAGCCGTGCCCACGTGGGGCTGGTCCCTCCCCTCTCACCATGCTCCCTGCCCCTCCCCTGGCCCTCTGCCCCCCAGACCCAGGGCATCCCTGAGGCTCAGAGGCACTGGTCCAGGTGAGCTGAAGGTCAAGCTGGGATCGCTCTTCGGGTCCATCCTGGGTGATGTGCAGGGGTCACATGGCTGGTGGTCCTTCTGAGCCTGGGGACGGGGAGGAGGAGGACCCGGGACCACCTCTGAGGATGAGGGAAGGAGCCACCGTGTGCCTGGTGGGGATGAGGCTATATGGACGCCATCGGGGTTGAATTTACTGGCATGGCTGTGGACTCTGAACCCTCAGCGAGGTAAGCACCTCCAGAGGGCCTATGTGTGCGTGTGTGTCTGTGGGTTGGTGTGTGTACACGTGTGTCTGTGTGCATGCACATGTGTGTCTATGTGTGTGCACGTGTCTCTATGTGTTTATGTGTGTCTGTGTGTGCCTGTATCTATGTGTACATGTCCATGTGTGTGCCCATGTGTGCACATGTGCACATGTGTGTGCGTGCACATGTGTGTGAAGTGTGTCTGTATCTATGCATGCATGTCCGTGTGTGTGCAAGTATGTGTCTGTGTGTACACGTGTGTCTGTGTGCATGCACATGTGTGTCTCTGTGTTTGTGTGTGTGTGTCTGTGTGTGCCTATATCTATGTGTACATGTCCATGTGTGTGCCCATGTGCATATGTGTGTGTGCACATGTGTGTGAAGTGTGTCTGTATCTATGCATGCATATCCGTGTGTGTGCAAGTGTGTGTCTGTGTTGGTGTGTGTACATGTGTGTGTCTGTGTGCATGCACACGTGTGTCTCTATGTGTTTGTGTGTGTGTCTGTGTGTGCCTGTATCTATGTGTACATGTCCATGTGTGTGACCATGTGCATATGTGTGTGCATGCACATGTGTGTGAAGTGTGTATCTATGCATGCATGTCCGTGTGTGTGACCATGTGCATATGTGTGTCTGTGTGTGCACGTGTGTGTGAAGTGTGTCTGTATCTATGCATGCATGTCCGTGTGTGTGCAAGTGTGTGTCTCTGTGTTGGTGCGTGCATGTGTCTGTGTGTACACTGTATCCACGTGTGCACGTCCGTGTGTCTGTGCGTCTCTGTGCCTCTGATGTAGTTTAACGTAAACTCTGCGCGTCCCCCACGTCACCTCACTCCATCTGTGGCACAGAAGGCAGTCCCGCTGGGGCCCTGCCCATGGCCTGCACCAGGGAGGCTGAGGCAGGGAGCCCCACCTCGACCTTGCACTGCAGTCCGTATGGATTTCCCCACGACTCCACACCGCCGAACAGTCCTAGTCGAGTCACTAACAAGGGAAGAAGTCCGAATAGGCGCCCGGAGGAAATAGCACCCAAGGGCCTGCTGAGTCGGTTTCATCGACTTCCCAGAAAAAATACAGCACCTGGAACCCAGACGCCACCCCTCGAATGTCAGGCTGCCTTTGTCGCTGGGCCATCCCCCAACCCAGCGGCTCAGAGCTCTCGGAGAAGGACGGGAGACTCGGTCACTTGCAAGGGGTCACCGCCCTGCCCGACATGGAATGTGACCCGGGAGAATGTCTGTTCGTCTCTGGCTGTGTCCCGGGATGAGCGAGCCGAGTCAGAACTATAGGAGATGCTCGTGGGTCTGAAGGACAAGAGCTAGGCTCTGACACTTCAGGAGGGACCCAAGGTCATTCCCATGAACCACGTGTCCCCCAGAGAACCCACAGCTCCACGGCCATGTCCTGGGCATCAGAGAGCACATCACAGGAGGAAGGGCTCGAGGAGATGGAATGTATGGTGGTCTGCCAGCACCGGGCACAGCTCAGCGATTTACCGCCCGAGACCTTAGGATGTGAACACCCTCCTTCCTAGTGCTGGCCTTTCTCATCCTGTCACATCCCGAGCAACAGTAGAGGAAGGACTCGGGGCCCAAGGCCGTGAGCGACCCTCACCATCCCCTTCGAGCTGTGGACCCTGGCGTCCGCTCACCTTTCCATACGGAGGGGACGGTGGAAACCTGCGTCACGAGTGATGTGTGTTAAAGGCCAGCATCTGCGGGGCCAAGAGCTCTGCCCCCTGTGCATGACCTTCACTGAAAAGACTCCCAGCAGGGCCTTCCCTAAGCCCCCACCCCAGTCCTGCCTCTGATCCCTTCTCACAAGCCCCTCCCTGGAGGACAGCCGGACGGTAGATGCTCGAAATGACTCACTGCCTTGCCTCCTCCTGTTTTCTCCTGTCTCTCTGCTTCCTGATATCTGAGAGCAGCTGCAGAGGGCAGCCTGGGGACCAACACATCAGTGGTGCGTGGGTGCGGGGGAAGATGCTTCTCCAAACACACAGGGGCTGGAGGCCTGCCCTCAGAACCACGGAGCCCCTGCGGAATGGAGCCGCTGGCGGGCGGGAAGGGTTCAATGCCATCCTCCTGGGCACCAGCCAGAGCTCTCCAGGGAAAGACATAGAGGATGTGAACACACACACACACACACACACACAGAGATTTATTTTAAGGAACTGGCTCATGAGATTGTGAGGCCTGGCAAGTGTGAGGTCCGGGGTAGGCCAGTGTTGGGAATCCAGGCAGGGTCTCTGTATTACAGCCTGGAGCAGAATTCCTTCTCCTCTGGGAAACCTCAGCTTTTGCTCCCAAGGCCTCCAGCTGATGGGAGAGAGGCCCACCCAAATCACAGAGGGTTCACCTCCTCAACTGAGTCGGCTGACTGCCGATCTGAACCTACAGCAACTTCACAGCACGGGAGCCTAACCCCGCAGACACCACGGCCGTCCCAGCATCCACGGCTGCTCCTCTCCCCACTTCCCCACTGGCTGCACACTCTCTTCACTTAGACCTTCCGCCTCTTTAGAATTCTCTCCATCCCACTTTCCTTTAGCTTTGGAACCAGGACAAGCTTGCTTTCTTGGACTGAGCAATCTAGAAAACAAAGAATTCCCTGTCGCTGTTCACTCCATGCCAGGATGGAAGAGCAGTCACAGGCCAGAGGACATGCCTGCCTTCTCCCCAGACCAGAGCCCAGGATGGCACTCAGATGGCCTGGAGGCCGCGGACATGGCCACTAACTAGTTCAGGAAGCCTAGGCATCCATCCCTAAGTCCACGTCTCCCATAAACTGGGCATAAAAATCCCACCTCGTTGGATTGTCAAACATTAAATGAAAATGTACAGAAGAGCATTTGTGAGCTTTGAGATTCTGTGCAACTGGGAAGAGTCATCATCACTATGATCATCAATACACTAGACACCAGCATCATCACCATCACCATCACCACCACCATCACAACCACCATCATCACCATCACCACCACCATCATCACCACCACCACCACCATCACCAACATCATCACCATCACCACCACCACCACCACCATCATCACCACCAACATCATCACCAACATCACCACCATCACCACCAACATCATCACCATCATCACCACCAACATCATCACCATCACCACCATCATCACCACCATCATCAACACCATCATCACCAACATCATCACCATCATCACCACCAACATCATCACCATCACCACCACCATCATCACCAACATCACCACCATCATCACCACCAACATCATCACCATCACCACCACCATCATCACCAACATCACCAGCAGCATCACCACCATCATCATTAACATTATGACTGAACTGCATCACCCTCAAAATTCGTATGCAAGCTTTGGATTCAGGAGACCGAAAGGGAAGCCTGAGAACCTGCATTTCTCTCAAGTTCCTGAGTCCTGCTGCTGTTGCTCCAGCCTTTGGATTAAATCATCAAGCAAAGTTTGGCCAGATGAAGTCTGTCAAATATCCCATGGTTTGTTAGAAAAGCCCCTGCTCACAACAGCAGCTGAATACCATCAAGGCTTCCCAGGTGGACACAATTGAGCTCTGTTAAATGATGCGGCAAGCTAACATTCTCCCTGAAATCAACAGTGAGGGGTTCATTTTTCATCACAGGGCGGGGAAGGATCATGAATGCAACATGGATGCTGGGGACATTTTACAGGCAAGACTGCAGAGGCTGAGGTCAGTCTCTTTGTACCATGAAAACATGAGGAGGCGGAGAGACAGGGGTGACCAGCTTGTACACGCACAGTCGGAGCCCGTACTGGGTGTGCAGAGCGTGCACCCAGGCTTTGATTCTGCCCCGCCCGTGAACAATGTCTGCAGGGCACAGAGCCCTATTATTCAGGCGAAATTGTCTTCCTGAACCATTTGCGGCTCTTGATTGATTACTGTTAGCAAAATCGAGACAGATGGCCTCGGGTGTGAGCTGGGGTGGATCTGTTGCCAGTGGGGTGCACAAGCGTTCCTGCCAGGACTCCTGGAAGGAGGGGGTGTCCCCCGAGGTGGTCGCTGCCCGTGGGGACGGGAGTGGGGATTCACAAGGGGGGTTGCCAACAGTGACCTTCTGTCCCGGATGCTGCGCACGACTCACTCCGCTGGAGAGTCAGGCGGCGGTTACAAACCTCTGCCTAGAATGGCAGCAAGGGCTCTGTGCTGCCGTCCCCGTGCCAACCTGAATCAAAGGGCACTGCTGTTGTTGTTCTGCAGTCGCTCAGTCCTGTCCCGCTCTTTGTGACCCCATGGACTGCAGCACGCCAGGCCTCTGTGCCCCTCACCAACTCCCAGAGTTTGCCCAAGCTCATGCATGTCCATCGAGTTGGTGATGCCATCCAATCTCATCGTCTGCTGCCCTCCTCTCCTTTTGCCTTCAATCTTTCCCAGCCAAGGGCATTAGCTGCTGTTCTCTAAGCAATTTAAGTACTGTTTGACTTCAGAAAAAAGGGCCATGGAAATGTATCACTTAATAGCAGCAAGATATTTAAACCTAGACCACCGACCCACGGATGAGTCCCACCATGAAGTGGCAAGAGCCCACGGCTCCCTCATTATCACCACTGCAAAGAGGACATGCTCTGGGGATGAAAGCACAGTCCTCACAGACCCAACAGCACACCAGGAACTCACCTGCATGACTCATTTCACATCAAATACCTTTAAGCCACAGACGCAGAGTAAAACCCAAGCCCGCCGCTGCTCACGAGCTGAGCAAACTTATTAACGCCAACTGTTAAACACCCAGCTCCACCTGGGGATTGAGCTGACTCATTCTCAAGCCATCAGGGCCTTTCCCAGTGGCTCAGTGGTAAAGAGTCTGCCTGCCAATGCGGGAGACACGGGTGTGATCCCTGAGCTGCGACGATCCCACAGGCCTTGGAGCAACGAAGTCCAAGCCCCACCACTGCTGAGCCTGTGCTCGAGAGCCTGCACGCTGTGACGACTGAAGCCCACGCGCCTGCAGCCCGTTCTCAGCAACGAGAGAGGCCGCTGCAGTGAGGAGCCTGTGAGCACAACCAGCGAGTGGCCGCCACTAGGCAAAAACAGAGACACCCAGCACAGCCAAAAACACAGTGATTCTTACAAAGACAGCAAGCCCATCTATATCACCAATATCTCAGTGGAGGAATCCCTGACGGCTCAGTGGGTAAAGACTCAGCCTGCAATTCAGGAGACAGGTGATGCGGGTTCGCTCCCTGGGTTGGAAAGACCCCTTTGAGGAGGACATGGTGAAGCCACTCCAGGACTCTCATCTGGAAAATCCCATGGACAGAGGAGCCTGGTGGCCTACAGTCCACGGCATCGCAACAAGTCGGACACGACTGAGCGCTGACACAATGACAAGGAGAGGCTCAGCCGTCACCCAGGGAAGCCGGGGCCAAACGTGAGACCCCTCTCTGCCCAGGAAGCTGTAAAAATCCTTTCCAAACAAAAAGAGTCACAGGCACCTCAATGTTCAGTTTGAGGAGAGAGAGAGCGCACCGACTGTGTTTAGGAAGAAAAAGCATTTCTGTAACTTCAGGCATTTAGCCAAAAAAAAAAAAAAAGCTCTTTCATCCTAAACCATCTGGTCAGCTGCATCAAAATTCGATGAGCCCCACGTTTATAAAATGGGGTATTACTCAGCCATAAAAAGGGATGAAGCAGCGATACAGCCAGCAACACAGATGGACCCTGAAAAGGCCGCGCTGAGTGAAAGCAGCTGAGCACAAAAGACGCCGTATGGTATGAGCCCCTCCTCTGAAACGTCCAGGGGCGGCTGTCCCCAGGGGCGCAGGGGAAGGAGCGGGTGTCCAGGGGCCGTGGGAGGGAGGGTCAGGGAGTGACTCTTCTGGGTCCAGCATTGTTTCCCTAGGGCTGATGACAAAGCTCTTAACCACACAGAGTGATGCTCCACACTGTGCCGTGTGCCCACGGCCACTGAATTGCACGTTCTGACACGACTACAATGGTATGTTTTGTGTAATACATATTTTACCACAAAGTAAAAATCAGGACCCTGGCTTTTCAATCCACTTCGTAACCCCGTGGCCACTCCGAGCTGGGTTGTTCGCCCTCTATCCAGGACAGCAGGCCAGGTGGGGGCACAGGACGGATGCGAGCCACCCCCATCCCCCAGGAGATGGTCCCCATTCACACGACAGGCAGCAAAGCCAGCACTGCCCGCCACTGCGATGACAAGGTCCACGTCCTTCTGCTTTTCCCAAACTGCCTTCGTGAATCGCCCCCCGGAGGCATGGCTGCCTCAGCTGTTTGTTCTAATCGGAAGGAAGCCAGCATGGACAGGGAAACTGAAACAGGATCCCAGCTCCAAACGCAGACCCGGCCCCCAAAACCAGTGCGGGCACGCGGCCTGGCGTCGCGGGGGCTGGAGGAGTCTGCTTACCTGGAACGGGGTCTGGCTGTTGTAGTTCTTCAGTTCTTTATCTCCACCTCGAAACAGAAGCACGCGCGCACAGCTGTCCTGCAGAGGGAAGAAGAGATCTGTTTGCAAATCACCGCACATACATCTTCCAAAGGAGCTTGTTCACAGGGTGAGCTCACAGGAGTTCAGAGACGTGGAAACAAAGTCAACAGGAGGGCGTTTCTGCTCACTGGAGCGACCAGGAGGAGGGTAGATGGCCCGGATGCTGTCAGCTGAACTTTCACTGCTGCAAAGACTTGGGACAGCAATTCCGCAGAATCTATAAAACTTTCACATACATACACCCCATGGCCAGTGATTCTTTTTAAGACTGACTACCCATGGAGAAACCTGAGCATGGAAGAATTGATGCTTTGGAGCTGTGGTGTTGGAGAAGGCTCTTGAGAGTCCCTTGGACTGCAAGGAGATCAAACCAGTCCATCCTAAAGGAAATCAATGCTGAATATTCACTGATGCTGGAGTTGAAACTCCAATAGTTTGGCCACCTGATGCAAAGAACTGACTCATTGGAAAAGACCCTGATGCTCTAAGAATTGAAGGCGGGAGGAGAAGGGGATGACAGGTTGGATGGCATCACCGACTCAATGGACATGAGTCTGAGCAAGCTTTGGGAGTTGGTGATGGATAGGGAAGTATGGCATTCTGCAGTCCATGGGGTTGCAAAGAGTAGGACATGACTGAGTGACTGAACTGAACTGAACTGATGCAGGCAGAAGGAAATGGCAAACCACTCCAGTATTCTTGCCTGGAAAATCCCACAGACAGAGGAGGCTGACGGGCTACAGTTCATTGGGCTGCAAAGAGTAAGACACGACTGAGCAACTGAGCAATTTATAGAGAGCTATGCACACGCATATAAAATATGTACTAGTTGAAAGACCACAAGTAAACTACAAAAGGAAAGAAGAGAAAACGCGGAGATGGCAAAAATACTCTAAAATAAGGAAAAGTGGGAATCATTCTGGAATATTCTTTGTTTTCAAAACAACTTTCCATTGAAGTATCACTGATTTACGATGTTTCCGGTATGCAGCAGCATGACTGAATTATACACAGACGCACTGCTTGTCCAGATACTTTGCCATCATAGGCTATTACAGGATATTGAGCACAGGTCTCTGAGCCATACAGGAGGTCCTTGTTGTTTATCTGTTTTATATTTAGCAGGACCTGTACCTGTTAATCCTAAATTCCTGATTTATCCCTCTCCCACCTTCCCCTTTGGTAACCATGTTTTTTCCTACGTCTATGAGTCTGTTTTGTAAGTAAGTTGATTTGCATCATATTTCAGATTCCATACAAAAGTGATACATATCTTTATCTGGCTCACTTAGCATGATCATCTCTAGGTCCAGCCATGTCGCTGCCAATTGCATTATTTCTGTTTTACGGCCAAGTATTGTCCCGTGGTGTGCATGCACCCCGACTCCTTCATCCACTCCTTCGCTGACGGACACTGAGGTCGCCCCCATCTCCTGGCTGCTATGAACACTGGGGTGCAGGGATCGTTCTCAATTAGCATTTTGTCCAGATAAATGCCCAGGAGTGGGGTTGCTGGATCATTTGGTAGCTCTATTTTTAGCTTTTTAAGGAACCTCCACGGTATTCTCCACAGAACGTTCTTTGCCAAGACAGTGATAGCAAAAACAAAACAAAACCAACATACGCCGATAATAAAGTACCAACATGCGCCGATAATAAAGTACCAACATGCGCCAATAATAAAGTACCAACATGCACCGATAGTAAAGTACCAACATGCGCCGATAGTAAAGTACCAACATACGCCGATAATAAAGTACCAACATACGCCAATAATAAAGTAACTAGAAAAAAATCCAAAACGTCTAACTGGAAAATATGAGCCTCAGGACGACAACATGGCTTAACTTCATTTCCATTCTACAGTCTATATTTTAGAAAGCAATGAATAATCCTGAAAAGAAGTTACCCGTTAACAGGAGTTACTTTCTCAGGAAGGAGAAAGGGTGAGGGAGTAATCAGAAGGAATCTTTTGCTGCTATTTTCTGTACTTACACTTTCTAATGTCTTTAAGAGGCAGCCAATGTTCTTTCCTTGTGTTATGTGTACAATGAAAAGGGATCTAGTCCTGTCCATTTAGTGAGCATCTACTATTCACCTGGAGAGGCTAACCCTCTTGGAAGTCCTGATGGGGAGAGTGGGGTCAAATACCCACAGAGAAAAAGGCATGTGAAGGGAGCTCCCGGGTCGCCCAGTGGTGAGAACTCCATGCGTTCTCTGCCGGGGTCCAGGTACAATTCCTGATCGGGGAACTGAGATCCTGCTAACCGCATGGAGCACCAAGTAAAATGAAAGAGAGACCAGTGGAAGCAGACTGATGTAGAAGCGGTGATGATACGAGTCCTCTGCCTACTGGAGGCAGCTGGGCTGTTACGCATGAGCAGCTTATATTTGGGGAAGAGTATTTAGATGCTCAAGTGCCCACAGGCGCTGGCGCCTCATGCAGGGGGACTGCACTGTCTCCCACGGGGCAAGCCCCGCCCCAAGCCCATCTCCCTGGTCCACCTGCATCTACAGAGCCCAGAGCAGAGGCAACAGGTTGCCCAGGTTGGACGCTTGGTAAATAACTGCGGAATGAAGAGTCCATGAGGCAACTGACAGGGTTTTCCACCCAGGGACCTGTTTACAGGGCCAGGCCAGCAGCCCCACCCCAACCCCGGGGGACCCACTACCCTGGGAAGGGCAGGGGCCAGACCAGGACACACGGCTCAGGCGGAGGATCTGGACGAATAGTGGCCTGGAGACGAGGCTGGAGATCCGGAGACAGAAAGGGTGAGCGCTGCCCAGGGCGGGGGCTGGGTGTGGGGAGTGGTCTGGGGCAATGAAAACGTTCTAATAGTAACTGTGGGGTAGTTAGCCAATGTGTATGCAGATTGAAAAGACCCTGATGCTGGGAAAGATTGAGGGCAGGAGGAGAAGGGGATGACAGAGGATAAGATGGTTGGATGGCATCACCGACTCAATGGACATGGGTTCGGGTAGACTCTGGGAGTTGGTGATGGACAGGGAGGTCTGGAGTGCTGCGGTTTATGGGGTCACAAAGAGTTGGACACAACTGAGCAACTGAACTGAACTGAAGTAGGTTGAAAAACACCAAATTGTATATTTTAGGCAGGCAAACTGTATGGTGTGTGAGATAAATCTCAATAAAGGTGTTAAATATTATCAATAGAAAAGTAAGAAAGAGACAGTCAGAGAGATCGAGAGACACAGAGAGACAGAGATAAAGTCAGAGAGACCAGCACAGAAACAGTGATCAAGAGAGACACAGACCAAGAGAGACAGAGAGAAAGACAGACAAAGCCAGAGACACCAACAGAGAGACAGAGACCAAGGGAGAGACGAACGGACACAGACAGAGAACGCCGGCAGGAAGGTGGACACAGACAGAGAACGCCGGCAGGAAGGTGGCTCTGGGCCCGCCAGGCCCAGCCCGGAGCACGCTGGGGCCGCCCTGACCCCCAAGGCCCGGGTGAGGGCCCCCCGGGGCCTCTATCACAGGACGATGATACGAATGGGGGGGACACCCGTGCACAGAGCAAACAGGAGCCGAGGCAGCAGGACCCTTGTTCTCTGAGCCGCGGTCAGGCAGACACACGGGACAGGGTGGGGTCTGCTCACAAACCCGCCAGCCACAGGCGGGATGGCTCCGAGTTCTGCAGGAAAGACTGCTGTCGGGCGGCCGGGGTCCCGGGCCTCAGCGGCACACGTGGGTGGCTGTGGGGGTCACTGCAGACTTGGGGTGCACATTGCACAGGCCTGGATGGAGGCCGCCTTTGGGGACCTCTGGCTGGAGAGAGGGCCTGAGGACCACTGCGGGCTGGGTCTCCAAGGCAGGTAGCCCCTGGGATGGAGGGCAGCCCCCGTGGTGCCAAGAAGGACATGCGCAGGTAGAGGTTAGGAGAGAAAAAGAGGCTGGAAGGACACACGGCCGGGAGCCCGCTGCTGAAACAGTCGTGAGCACGTGATGCCCTTGGTTCAGACGGCGGGCAGGCCAGCACCACGTTGACAGGTGGAAACTGCAGGGAAACCCCAGTCTTGGTCTACACTGTCTGCACCTTTTCCATGAATCTGATTTCAAGCGGAGCTCTGAGTAACTAAAAACACTTAAAAGAAAAATTTTAAAGATGGACCTCTGCTTGGCAAACATACCTTTCACATTTGGGATACAGTTAATCCCAGGCTGTAAAACAAGAGCCCCGGGCGTTACTTCCAGGGGAGATGAGCCCTGGATGCCGGCCCAAGGTCACACACCCTGGAGTGAGGCTGGTCCTGTCACTTGATTTCGGAGCCTCACCTCCCGCCCCGCTGGTTCTGTGAATCAGCTTCTGTTGGAACTCGGGCTCCTGAATGTTCGGGTCCTGCCCCAGGCTCCTGGCCCCTAACCAGACCGCCAGAACCCACCCCACCAGCTGGGGCTTGTTCATTATGACCCGAAGTCAGTCAGCTACTTAAAACAGCAGCGTGATCTTATCTCAGTGAGCAGTGCTCTGCAAAGAGAGGAAAGAGGAAAGGGTGACTGAGAGAGCCCTGGCCCTGAGGGGACATGGGGCCCGGGGATGCGCGGGATTTGCAGGTTACCACCCGGGGTGTGGGGGGAGGGGTGCAGGTGAGCGAGAACGAACTCCGGGGGCACTGAGCCAGGGCGAGCCCCCCCAGGGCTCGGGGACCTGAAGGCTGCCTGGGGGCTCATTCTGAACTGAGTTCGCACTGGCCTAAGTGTGCCCTGGCCCAGCTCCAGGGAGGCCAGGGAGGACCCACCAGGTGACCATCCCAGATGTCCGGAGCCACTGGGGCCCATCAGAACCCAGGACAGGAGTCAGACCAGGAATTCCGTGTAACCGCTCCCCACCGCTCCGCAAGGACTTCCATTGAAAACTCCCATCAGGGAGGTTTATCTCCTAGGAAGCGAAGAATAACCCTTGCCAGGCACTGCCAGTCACATCCTCCCAGGGGGAAGCCAGCCAGGATCCCAGAAACCTCCCCCGCTCCCCCCCAGAGGGACGGCTCTGAGTCAATGTTAACCAAGCTCTGAGGCACACACCCTGTCATTCTAATGGCTGCCAGACTCGGAAGGAGGAGAGGTTTCAAAACCGAAGGGCAGGCGGTTCCCGTGACTTTATGACGACGACACATGTGTGTGTGTGTGTGTGTGTGTGTGTGTGTGTACAGACAGGTGTATGTGTCTGCACACGTGTGTGTGTGTGTGTGTGCACAGACAGGTGTATATGTCTGTGTGCACACGTGTGTGTACAAACAGGTGTGTGTGCACACACGTGTGTGTGTACAGACAGGTGTGTGTGTGTGTGTGCACATATGTGTGTTTACAGACAGGTGTATATGTCTGTGTGCACGTGTGTGTGTGCAGACAGGTGTGTGTGTCTGTGTGCACATATGTGTGTGTTTACAGACAGATGTATATGTCTGTGTGCACACATGTGTTTGTGTGTACAGACAGGTGTATATGTCTGTGTGCACGTGTGTGCTGTGAGCAAACAGGTGTGTGTGTGCGCACACACACGCTCTACAGTTCAGAAAGCACACCGATCCCACCCCTTGATTCCACCCGCAGAGCATCCTTGCGAGAGGTAGGAGGAGGCCCATTTCACAGATAAAGCAGCAGAGTTCAGGAAGGCCTGAATGAAACCTGCAGCTTCAGGAAGCAACCGAGAGGAGGTCCTGGCCCAGAGAAGAGGCTGGGGGAGCCTCGCGGCGCCCGTGCGCGGCTGCTGGCTGCCCCGTGAGTCCCCTTGCGAGGGGATCTTGAGGACACAGTGAGGTGTGTCTTCATCGTTTTAAAGGAGCCCGTCGGGTGCAGACACAGACGCACCCTGCGTGTCTTGAGGGCCAAAGCATCAGGAAGAACATCCAATTATCATCCAGGGATGACTTTTGGAGACGTGACTATAGTCGCTTAAATGTCACAGACATGAGCTACTCAGCACTCCAAATTATGAGTCAGGAATTCGTTTCCAGTTTAAATGATCCCTTAAAACGAGCCTGTCCTGGTAGACATAAATCCAGGAAGAGTCCAGATACGTGCGATCAATAAAATGGTAAAGTGCACAGCTGGGACGCTGCTGTCACCAGAGCGAGGGGTGGAACCTGGCTCCAAAGACCGAGCCTCTGTGAAGGGCAGGGCCCCAAGGACCACACCGCACACGCGCCCTGACACATGGCTTCACCTGACTACAGTGGAGCATCTTCCTACCTCCAGTCAAGGGGTCAGAGGAACCCGTCCCCAGGACCTGGGGGAGGAGAGATGCAGGCTGGGCTTTGAGCCGGGCTCTGGCATTCACAACTCAGCCGCCTGGACTAAGCCTGTGACTCCTGACCTGTACAAGGGAATGACAACCAACAGCAGCCCTCAAAGGCTCGTCAGGAGAATCTAAGGGGAATGACTGTGGGCCATCTTTCTGCATACCCTCAACGCCCAGGAGACGGTCGCCCCTATGAGGACCCTCTGCAGAGACTCCCACTGGCTACGATGCTGACAGCCACGGTGTGGGGTGTGGAAAAGGCAGAGACCAGACAGGACACAGCCTGTCTCAAGAGGCCTGCTCCAGAGAGGCAGGGCTTATTTATTTTTTAACCTTCCAGGCAAATTTGCCTGGCTTAGTAACTTTTGATATTTCAAACTCTCTCCCTCCCTCCCTTCATTATCCAGGGTAGAAAAACAAACACCAGGCTGTCTGCCCCCCTCCCTCTGGGGCTCCTGGAAAGCCAGCCAACAGACCGAGGGAGCTGGAAGATTAGATGCAGTTTGCTGCTTACAATCAAAGCCCTAATTAGTTGACTTCATAAAAGAGAGAATATTCTGATCACAGTGTGTTTTACTGGAAGTGTAAAGATGAGGTTTGCCTAAAACTGATAAAATACACAATCAATCCATAAAGTTGATGTTTTCACATTTAATGAGAATTCCGTTAAGTCAAATTAACAGCATTATAAGTGGTATCACCATCACCATCCTAATCACCACCTTCACCACCATCATCACCACCATCAGCATCACCATTTATTGTCCAGTCACTCAGTTGTGTCTGACTCTTTGCAACCCCATGGACTGCAGCACATCAAGCTTCCCTGTTCTTCACTATCTCCTGGAGTGGGCTCAAACTCATGTCCATTGAGCTGGTGATGCCATCCAACCACCTTGTCCTCTGTCGCCCCTTTTCTAACTCTTGCCCTCAATCTTTCCCAGCATCAGGGTCAGCTCTTTTTTCCAATGAGTCAGCTCTTTGCATCTAGTGGCCAAAGTATTGGAGCTTCAGCTTCAGCATCAGTCCTTCCAATGAATATTCAGGGATGATTTCCTTTAAGATTGAGCTGTTTGATCTCCTTGTCGTTCAAGGGACCCTGAAGAGTCTTCTGCAGCATCACAATTCAAAAGCATCAATTCTTCAATGCTCAGTCTTGTTTACGGTGCAACTCTGTACATGACTACTGGGAAAACCATAGGTTTGATTATCATCACCATAGTCACCACCATAATCATCACCTTCATCACCAGTCACCATCCATCATCATCACCATCATAGTCACTTTTACTGAAAATCTACCGCTTGCCAGGCATACCATATGTTTGTTTTCTATTTTAAGCCTCTTAGCAGCCCTGCCAGTTAGGTATAATTATCTCCACATTACAGAGGAGGGATTTTCTGGAACCCAGACTGCCATGTCTCCCTGCATTGCAGCTCTGTCTTGAGGCAGCTTCTTAATCCCTTTCCCTGGCTCCTGTCCTGACCCAAAGGCATCAGGTTGACACCCCGCGAGAGTCTATTTCTCAGCATCACTCTCCAGAGTGCCCTATACAACACCTCCTTCTGCTTGAAGCAGTTTCTCTCGTTGGCCCTGAGCCCAGCCTCACACATCCCGTGTGTGCAGAAAGAGGAAGTGGACTCAGCGAGGAGGCCAGCACGCTGGTGACTTGGAGAGGACAGGGCCTCGTGTTAGGTATCAACACAATTGCCAGGTGTGCATGACAGAGGCTGGGGGACCCCTGATCCCTCCGTCCACCCCTCCGTCCCCCCGAGGACGGCTCATCAGAAGGATGCTAGTGTTCACGGAGCTGTGTGTCTCTGAATTACACTGAGATGCCATCTGTACCAGCTTTTCTCGATGGCTGGGAAGTGGGCGGCACTGAGGGAAAAGATTAAAGGTCACACTAGCATCCCAGGGAGGGGCACGAGGGATTCAGGAGGCTGGATCCCAGAACACTCACCGACTCCCAACTGGACGTGCTGTCCAGAACCCACGGGCCACCCAGCGAGCCTGTGGCCCTCCATGATGGCCTCTGGGACAGAATGCAAGGCTGGGTGTCCAAAACAGGAGGGGCCCCAAAGGCATTTCTGCCCGTGCTGCTGCGGAGGGTCCGGTGGGCAGGGCTGGACGGCAGCAGGCGGGCCCAGGACCCTGGAGAGGAGACGGCCCTCACGCCTCGGCCAGGCTCCCCAGCACGCTGGGAGGAAGGCACGCGGCCTGGAGCAGGGAGTCTGTCCTTAACTTACACCTGCTGAGAGACCAGATGCAGCCTTCTGCGCCCGGGCCTGGCAAACTGGGGCCCACAGGCTAAACTGGCCCGCTGCCTGGTTTATAAATAAAGTTTTATTGGCGCACAGCCACACATTAATCTGCATATCGTCTGTGGCTAAGTTCACACGGCAGAGGCAGAGTGGAGTAGCTGTGAAGACGTCCATGTGGTCTGAAAAGCCAGAATATTCACTCAGTGACTCTTTATAGAAAAAGTCGGCTGGCCTCTCTAACCCAAGGCAAGAGAGGCAGGGTCTTCCTACGAGCCCTGGGCGGCTCTGGGTCATCCCAAAGCCATCGGTGTTTGGGATGAGGACAGGTCCAGAGGACACAGGGGGAACCCAGCCCCAGAAATAACTCAGAATACAGGTTCCCAACATTCCAATAAAAAAGGTTACACTTTCAAAGATCATCCCGTCCTCCATTATTTCAAAAGACAGAAAACAGTTTTCTGTTTAGGTTTTTTTTTTCCCCCATGATAAAATATGCTTAAAATCTACCAGGGAAAATTAAGGAATGCTTTCCCCATCTAAGGCAATAATTAAGAAGCACATGTTGGCACAGATGTTTTACCAGCCAAAGCCAAGTCTCATGATGTGTGTTTTTCTAGCCCAGCCGAGCAAGATATCCCCGCGCTAATAAATCCATTCCAGCATCCCTGTGCCTTGGAACACCTAGGGCCCCAGCTGTGTGCAAATCCCATCAATATGCTTTCATTAAAGAGCAGGCCAGCAGCTTTCAGGAAATCCCTTGAAGTCAGACTGAAATGCTTCCCCAGCCCCATCTGGCCAAGCTGCTCTCCTGTGCCAGGATCAGGGGGCACCCTGAGAGATGGCGGTTTGTGTCCCTGAGAAGGTGGGCCCAAGGGGCAAGGGGACGCCTGCAGGGAAGACAGGTAAGGCCTAATAATGGCCTGGCTCTGGGCAGCTCCCCTGGGCTGTACTGCAAAGGGCTATGGTGTGAAAAGCACAACTCACTCTTTCAGGGGCTCATCAAGGAAAGGCTTGATTGAGGGCAGGTATCTCAACTGGGTTGTGAAGAATGCATGCGAGTTTTCCAGGGCAAACTGACTCCCGTCACTTAGGAGTCTTGCTTGGAGGGCAGGGCTCGCATCCCACCCCCTGCTGCTTTCTGAGCATGCAGGCAACGCAGCTCGCCTGAGTTTTCAGTCCATCTCACCTGGGAGAGCAAGGGCTTTATATAAACTTGCTCACATCAAGGCTCCACTCGTGGAGCCAAAAAGTGAGCGGGGTCCTGAAGAGAGACCTGCACTCCTGTGTTCACAGCATCCCGTGTTCCCTGACGGATGGAACGATAAAACGTGCTCCATCTACACAAGGGGAAACTGCTGCCGCTGTTCCGTCACTCACTCGTGTCCGACTCTCTGCGACCATGGGCTGTAGCATGCCAGGCTGCCCTGTCTTTCACCATCTCCCAGGGCTTGCTCAAACTCATGTCCACTGAGTCAGTGATGCCATCCAACTGTCTCATCCTCTGTCGTCCCCTTCTCCTTCTTCCTTCAATCTTTCCCAGCATCAGGGTCTTTTCCAATGAGTTGGCTCTTCACATCAGATGGCCAAAGGATTGGAGCTTCAGCCTCAGCATCAGTCCTTCCAGTGAATATTCAGGGTTGATTTCCTTTAGAATTGACTAGTTTCATCTCCTTGAAGTTCAAGGGACTCTCAAGAGTCTTCTTCGGCACCACAATTCAGAAGCATCAATTCTTCGGTGCTCAGCCTTCTTTATAGTCCAACTCTCACATTCATATATGACCACTGGAAAAACCACAGCTTTGACCAGAGGGACCTTTGTCTGCAAAGTGATGTCTCTGCTTTTTAATATGGTGCCTAGGTTTATTATAGCTTTTGAAAGCTATGACGAGAGAACATTACTCAGCCTTAAAAAGGAAGAAAACTGTGACACAGCTACAACCTGGATGAACTTGAGGACAGTACACTGAGGGAAGTAGATCTGATTCTATGCGATTTCACTTGTAGGAGGTCCCTAGGGTTGTCAAGTTCACAGAGACAGAACGCAGATGGTGGGGGCTGCGGGAGGGGACGGGGAGAGGGCTAATGGAGATAGAGTGTCAGTTTGGGGAGATGGGAAGTTCTGCAGACGGGTGCGGGTGACGCTCGTGCAGGATGTGAACATGTTTAACGCTACTGAGATGCGTACCTTAACTGCACGCTCAAGACGGTCAAACATTTGCTCTGTTTTACTTATTTAACCACAGTGGACAAGGAATTAGGTTTCCAAGGTGTTGCTCATGGTAAAGAACCCACCTGCCAATGCAGGAGACATAAGAGATGTGGGTTCCAGCCCTAAGTAGGAAAGATCTCTTGGAGGAGGGCATGGCAACCCACTTCTTGCCTGGAAAATCTCACGGACAGAGGAGCCTGGCAGGCTACAGTCCATGGGGTCACAAGAGAGTTGGACATGACTGAAGCGACTTAGCACACAAGAAGGAATTACACGGAAAAGGCCCACCAGGGACATGTGTGTACATACGATGGAAGCCTTGTGTTGTTACACGGCAGTCCCGTTGGCGTTCAGCGGGGTGCCAAAATCATCTTGGGGGCTCTGTCAGCCGCTCCCATCCCCATTTCACGGCTCCTACCTGCCCGCCTCCAGGCCCCAGGGGAGACCCGCTCTGGGGTACGTGAGACACGGTAACTGCAGACTCTGCTGTGGGGGGTTTCTGCCCAGTTCTGACCCTACTAGCTGCGTCCAGGACCCTCCTCTCACGGCCCGTGACTCAGGTTCTCCTTCTATGACAGGGATGTGTGTCGTGTGTGCTAAGCCGCTTCAGTCATGTCCGGCTTTCTGTGACCCCGTGGACTGTAGCCCACCAGGCTCCTCTGTCCATGGGATTCTCCAGGCAAGAATACTGGAGTGGGTTACCATTTCCTTCTCCAGGGGATCTTTCCAGCCCAGGGATGGAACCTGATTTTCTATGTCTTCTGCATTTGGCAGGTAGGTTCTTTACTGCTAGCGCCACCTGGGAAGCTCGCACGATAGGGATAACCATCCTCAAAGAAGCTGGTGAAGACCTCTCCCAGCTAAGCATTGAGGGTCTGTGCTACCTTGAAGCCCTAACCCCCAGTGTGACTGTCTGGAGATGGGTCTTTACGAGGTGATTAGGTTAAATGAGGCTGTGAGGGTGGGGCCCTGATCTGATAGGATTAGCATCCTTGGCAGAAGAGACAGTGGATGGCTGGTTCTGTCTCTGCACGAGAGAGGACACAGCCGAAAGGGGGCAGGCAAACCCAAAGCGGGCAGACAGCCTTGCCCTGGAACCAAGCAGGGCAGCCCCTTGGTCTGGGACGTGCAGCCAGAACTGTGAGGAGAAAAACATCTGCTGTTTAGGCCGCCCCATCTGTGGGGCTTCATCACAGCAGCTGGGACTGGACACCCCCCTGCAAAGCGCTGGGCACAGCCCCGGCCCCGGGGCGCACAGTCATGGGGGGTGTGGGGCGCGTGCCGGCTCACTGACCTGGTTGTAGAGGGCGCAGACGTGCAGGGCGGTGTTCCCCGAGGCGTTCTGGGCCCCCATGTCGGCCCCGTAGAAGAGCAGGTGCTCCAGATGCTGCACGTGGCCGTACCTGCAGGCCTGAAACGAGAGTCCACACCATGAGCAGAGCTGCCTGGGGCGTACCCGGCTCCCCCAGAGCTGACGGGGCAGCCGGCACAGCTCACAGCCCGCTCCTGCCTCTGGACCAGGCCCCCACGACAGACCCCAGGGTGGGGAGCAGGAAGGCGGCTCGCAGTAGGACTGAGGATTGTGTTCAACAGAAGGGTGGGTCTGCATAAAGGGTCACGCATTCCTTCCACTGGGACCCGCAGGAGGGGAACCCCAGAGAGACATGCCCCAGGGGGTATTTCTTTGCTCCCTGGCCTCAGCAACCGGCCCCAGGAAACGTGGATCAGGATGCTCCGTGCCTGGCCTTGCTAATCCAAGCCCCCGGACCCCAGGATGACCCATGAGAACATCTGTGGGTGTGCGAGGACCTGTTGTGTCCTGGGGAGAGACCCCGCCCCCCTGTCCTGTCCTCCAGGCAGGGGCAGCCCCGCTAAGACTTTAACATGAACCCACCCTGAAGGGGTGCAGGCAGCAGGGGAGGTGGCCCCACAGCGAGATTTACACTTTTCTGAGCCCTTTAGGGGGTGACGTGGGAGCCAACAGGGTTCTGGGCTCCACCAAACCTGGCTCGATTTCCCAGAGCTTTCACTCGGAGCCTATGTCTTCACGTGCCAACAGAAACCCTACTCGAGGGGTTCACATGAGTCACGTGAATACGGGGCCTGAAAAGACCCCCAGTGATGCTCAGGAATAGGCCTGCCCCCCACCCCCACAGCAAGCGGGGAGAGCTGGCATTGAGGCTGGGAGTGGGCAGGGGCTGTTCAGCTCCCGCAGGGGGTCCAGAGGCTGGGGGGGGGTCTCCTGACCCTGGGCAGCAGATCCTATCTGACTAACCCCACCCCATCCAGCAGCACCGCCCGCACCGCCAGTGGTGCACAGCACCAAGGTGCTGAGGCCCCTTGTCCCTGTGTTGGGGCGACAGCGTGGACGGGGAGACACGAGAGGCCAGCGAACGGGGTCCAGACCCAGGACTGCACACACGGAGGGCGGGACACGCTGGGCAGAGCAGATAGCTGGCTCGGCCAGGACGGATAGCTGCGGGGCGTTGGGGTCGGGCTGGCACTCAGCTCGTTAGCCCTGCCTTTCTGATAACTGAGACAGGCTGAGCAGAACTTCCACCTCTGTGCCGTGCAAGAGAAGAGCGCTACACCTCGCCAATTAACAGAGGAGAGAGGACAGGAGGATACGGGGGATTAGTAATCGGATGAGCTTAAAAAAAAAAACCTTGAGAAACACCCACTCTCAACACCGGTGCCGTTTATAGAGCAGATCATCACCAGAGACAAGGCTGCTTCTACCTGCCTGCACCACCCTCCCTTTTCCTGGCGACAGCACCTGCCTATTCCTCTGGGGCCCCGACCCCGCTCCCAGAGGCCTGGGGGCCCGCCCCTCCCCACGCCTACAGCGCACCCAGAACTTTCTAGCTTCTGGCCATGGGCGTGGGCTGGGGATGCCCAAGTGACTCTAGGGAGCCGCGGAGACGGAGGCTGAAACATTTGTCAGAACGACAGAGAAAATGAAGTTCTCTCTTTCCTCCAGGAGGGTCGGCAAAAAAAGAGCCACAGAAGCTCAGAGCTGCCGGGGCCACCGACGCAGAGGAAGGGAAAAGTGGGAGCTGAAGGCAGGAGAGAAAACAAGACACACACAGACACACACACACACGCAGACACACAGACACACACGCAGACACACAGACAGACACACAGACACACACATACACACAGACAGACACACACACACACAGATACACACAGACACAGATACACACAGACACACACACAGAGACAGATACACACACACACAGACACACACACAGAGACACACACAGATATACACACACACACAGACACACACAGATACACACACACACACACAGACACACAGACACACACAGACACATAGACACACACAGACACAGACACACAGACACAGGCACACACACACACACACAGATACATGCAGACACACAGACGTAGACACACACACACAGACACACAGACACACACAGACACACACAGACGCTGCCAAGGTAACGCCCTGTGAACCCCTCTCAGCTAAAACTGTGCCTGGGGCTCTTCAAGACGTAAGCCGAGGCATAATTTTAATTTTCCCCTTATATCAGTTGGAGATTTTTGACCCTCAAATTGAAGGAGCCCTCGCCAAACCACTCTCTCCAAAGGCCTTCCAGGAAGCAAGACTGTATTTGGCTTAACTACCCTATAGTCAGAAGCGAAGAGAGCTGCATTGGCGTAAAAAAATTAACGTCACTCCACACCCACCCTCCCCCTTCCCATGGTTAATCTGAAATTGTGAGGTTTTATGCGACATCATGGGATCGTGTCTCGCTCTCCTCACCAAGGGTCACGACACGATCAATGCGAAGAGACAGAATAGCGCCGCTGACCCTGGGCAGACTGTCTGGGAAAGAACCCCTAAGGGCTTCCTCTCCACCCCTGTCTTTCTCAGAGCCCAGTGTCTGAAAACAAGCAAAACCAGAAAATTCAGACAAGTGCTGGAACAACAACAAACTCCCATAATCGCTTTTCTAAAGGATCATCTTTGCTCATCTCTTCTCTTAAACCACTGGCTGTTACATGGCTTTGGCCACCTGATGCAAAGACCTGCCTCATTTGAAAAGACCCTGATGCTGGGAAAGATTGAGGGCAGGGGGAGAAGGGGACGACGGAGGATGAGATGCTTGCATGGCATCACCAACTCAATGGATATGAGTTTGGGTAAATTCCAGGAGTTGATGATGGACAGGGAAGCCTGGCATGCTGTGGTTCACGGGGTCGCAAAGAGTCGGACACGACTGAGCGACTGAGCTGAACTGTTAGGTGACAGAAGCCGTGTTTGCTGAAGAAGCGGCCTGGCGCACAGGAAAGGGAGGAGGGAATCGGGGCGAGGCGGTGGCCAGAGGAGTGAGCAGACCGGCTGCAGTCAGTTGGCGGGCGGGGGGCGGTGAGAAACAGGTACATAAATGAAGGGAAACGGGAGCAGGTTTCCCAGTGTCAAAGGAGGGAGTCAGTGATGCAGTGCGGGAGAAAATGAGAGGAACCTCTGTGGCACTGGACCAGAAAAAGAGGTATTTCAATAGGAGATTTCGGTTCTCAATAGAAAAGCAAAAGAGTAACTGTGCAGGCATGCCTGGATGTATGTGGACACACGCCCCTAACGCTGACCTAACACACACATGCACCTGAGTTTCTGGCTTCGGCAAAAGATTGGATGAGGGTGGTGTTAACCTACAGGGGGAAAATGAGAAGTGAAGGTCTCAAGAACTGAGAAACGATAAATCAAAATTTCTGTTTTCACCAAAACAGGCTATCCCATGTTTATGAGACTCCTCTGTGGCGACGCCACCCAAGTGTTTGCATGTGCCAGTTTGGAGTTTCAGGGAGAGTCAGAGTTGAAACAAGTTGTGGAATCTGTTGGTAGATATGGACTGAAATCGTGTGAAATGGCCAATTCTCATAAAAAATGGCTGAATGATGGTGGTTTCGCTGGTTCAGTCTAAGAGAGGATATTTAAACCCGCAGGTCTGAATGTAGTCGCTTAGAAAGAGCATTTAGAGGAGAGAGAACAAGGGCAGAGCCTTGGGCACCCACCACTTAGAGGTGGAGCAGGATAGGAGGAGCTTTCCTGCTGGCTCAGCTGTAGAGAACCCGCTGGCCAACGTAGGAGATGTCCCTGGGTTGGGAAGGTCCTCTGAAGAAGGAATTGGCAACCCACTCCAGTGTTCTTGTCTGGGAAATCCCATGGACAGAGGAGCCTGGTGGGCTACAGTCCACGGGGTCACAGAGAGTCAGGCATGACTGGGAGATGAAAAAACAACCCCCTCTGAGAGGGCCTGGGGTCAGGAACAGCCCAGGAGCAGTGAGCGCACTTAATACCCAGATCTTAGGCTCTAAACACCACTCAGGACTCCAAAGAATCGGGACTCCTAGCAGAGATGGCTGATTCGAGGGCTGAGGCACGAAAAAATAAGATGAGCTTGGAATACCTTGCTGAGCCCGAAGGAAAAAGGATGAGGATGTGTCCACAGGACACACAGGCCATCCTGAAGGGGCTCCCTGGACCTGAAGTGGGATAACATTAACAGACAGTTACCTCTTGAACAAACAGAAATCCATGAAACCACATTATTATAAACAAGTGAATAAACAAACAGGAAGAGAAAGCGCCTTCTGATAATGGAAAGCCAACTAATTAGTGTGAGAAGTAAGGATGGGAGTAGGAAAATCTCCATTTAGCAGTTAATTACTTAATTCAGGCAAGAAATACCGATGCATGCTAAAACTAGCAGGTGAGAGGGAGACGGGGAAACGGGCTTTCTCAAATACTCCCTGACTACAAAGGGAAGAGAAAAGTGCAATGGAGAACCCGGCAGATTCCAGGTGAGCAGGGATCAGAGTGAACATCACCAGTGACGGCACACGGTCACCACTGCCCCCAGATTGGACCACCAGAAACACATGTCCCCTCCATGATATTCCTGCAAAAATGCCCATCACGCATCTCATCACCAGGAAACACTGAGCAAATCCACACCAGGCAACAGTCTCCACATGACCACCCTGCAACCTTCAGAAGAGGCCCCTGAGAGAACCAAGGGAAGACGGATGAACTCTGCCAGATGGAAGGGTTCCTGCAGCCTCCCAGCCTGGATCTTTTCACCGTGCGTGCCAAGTCACTTCTGTCGTGTCTGACTTTTCATGATCCTGTGGACTGTAGCCCTCCAGGCTCCTCTGTCCACGGGAGTCTCCAGGCAAGAATACTGGAGTGGGTTGCCATGCCCTCCTCCAGGGGATCTTCCAGACCCAGGGATCAACCAGCACCTCTTACGTCTCCTACATCGGCAAGTGTGTTCTTTACCACCAGCACCATCTGGGAGGCCCCGTGTCCTTTTACTGTATTTGTCATTATTGGGACAATGAGAAAAACTCAGACGTGGTCTCTGAGTACCGAGGTTTCTCTGTATTTACTCCTGCAAGCCCTCTTTAAGTTTGAAGTTAAAATATTCACTCAGTTTTAAAATAAGAGAAATTAGTACTTGTTTGACAAAAAGACCTCAAAGCTTATTAAAAATGTGTCTTCCCCCCAAGATAAGTCGTGCTAACCCTTTGTCCTTTATTTGAAAAGGGTGTTGTGCTTTCTGGCCCTTGGGAGACAGATTAAAAGGATTGACAGAGGTCAGAAAGTAGCTAGAATGTAAAACAGCACCCCCTACATTCACGTTGCTTAACTATTTTCTTCTGAGACGCTTTTTGGAAAATGCATGTGTCTGGGGCTCCATCCCACAACCACTTCCTGCAAATTTCCTGGGCAGGTGCATTCGGAGGAGACTCCCCACAGAATCTGGGATCTGGGATTCCCTCACCTATGCTGAGCGTCCCCCTCCCCCTACCACTAGCCAAACACACGATAGGCGCAAATGAGGGAAGAAAGACTTGCTCCTTCCTCCAGGCACTGCACTGCCGCCTGCTGGACACCTGCTGCGATACAGCTACAAGCCTGAATTTACAGCACGTGGAACAGTGCCCCCTGGGGCTGCGCAATGCAACCAGAGCAACGCAGAGTTCATCGCGCCGCAAAGGCTTCTGCTTGGGTCTGTGCCACAAGCAAAACTACCTGAGTCCGCATCACACTGGGGCATTTCTCCTACAGCATGTGCTTTGTAAGACAAGCTGGAGATACGACAGCACAACAGTCAGCATGCAGCGCCCACACAGACCCAGAACCACACCCGGCTGTGAGCGCCACCAGGGAACCTCCGGGGGGCCTGTCCCACTACTGTGGGGTCGGGGGAGCGCCAAGGACTTGCAGCCCAGGTCTGAGGGTGAGCAGGGCTTAGCCCTGTGAGGAAGAGGGACAGGAGGGAGCAGTGGCCCGAAGCTGTACTTTCCTTAAGGCTAAAGCTTCTCATTTGAAAATGATAAATAATAAACAGCAACCAATACAAATTAAGACCGAAAGGTAAACATCCTTAAGAAAATTGTTGCAGGAAATCAAATGAGATCTGTGTGAAGGCCTGTGAGCAAACGGGTTAGGTGCCCTCTGTCAAGCATCATTCCTTAGAGACAGAACCAGACAGGGCCAAGAGGATACGGTGAGGCTGAGTGATGGGGGCGTGGCCAGATGATGATGGGAATAGTGGGGGCGTGGCCAGGTGATAATGATGGTGATGATGGGGGCGTGGCCAGATGATGGTGGTGGGGATAGTGGGGGCGTGGCCAGGTAATGATGGCGATGGGGTGTGGCCAGATAAAGACAGTGATGACGGCCATGGCCATATCATAAAGATGTCACCACAGGGCGTGGCCAGGTGATAATGATGACGATGGGGGCGTGGCCAGCACTTATTGAGCACCTACTAGATGCCAGGCACTATAACTGTGTCATTTAACTGTCTCAAGAGCTCTTTGAATTGTTACTCAGCTAACTCTAGAGATTTAACAAAGAAGTTCAGAGAGGCTAAAACACTTGCTCAGGTGGCCCAGGCCATGCTGAGGCGGGGGGGGGGGGGGGGGGGGGGGTCCTGCAATCCCAGCCCAGAATAAGCTGTACTGACAGCTCAAGGAAGAAATCTCACATCTCCCAAAAAGAATCAGAGAAGGAGGAAGAGAAGGAGGTGCCCCATGTGGGCCGTGGGTACAGCTGCTTACGAAGGTGTGTGGAAACACGAGACTCCTTCGCCAAGCAGCTGTCCTCTCACGGGGCCCTCAGCCTCACCAGTAACACAGCCTCGAGTCCTGACAGAGCCAGCGTTCCATCCTTTCTACTGCCTGAGAGTGTGGGAGGCCCTGCTGAGCCCACTTCACAGATGGGCAAATGGAGGCCTGGTGAGCAGGGTCGCAGAGGCCCGTCGCCCCCAGCTCACACCACAGGAGGGAACCGGATGCTCCTCCAGACTGCGCGGACGCGCCAGAACTGAACGCTAGGCGCACCTGGCTGGGGTGGGCCCACCGCCACACCCCCGCACCCCTCCACCTGCCGGGGGTGGGTGCGTCAACCGGCTGAGATGGGCAGGTGTATAAGGTGACGGTGTCGAAGGGAAGGACAGTGAAAGACACTGAGAAGCAGTGAAAGTCACTGCAATGTAAAGGCAAGCGTGAGACCGTCAGAGCCTCTTCCATGACCTCCTGGCGGGATATCCCTGCCCCTCTCTCCCCTCCATCCGCAGGGAGGCCCTCATGTCCACCCCTGCACCACCGGGCTCTGATTGGCTGGCTCTGGAGGGACTCAGCCAATGGGAGGGCGGGAGGACCGAGACCCAGGTGCCTCTTCTACGCATCCTCCCTGACTCTGCCCAGCTCTGGGCGCCCTCCTCTGCAGGCTCCGCCCGCTTCCCTGAACACTGTCTCCTCTCCGTGCCCTCCGTCCAGTAAAGACGCTTCATCGGAGCCACCAGGTGGATTCTGTTTCCTCCACAACCGCAGCCGACACTCCCCCAGCCCCACTGCTGCAGGGGGTGTCTCGGAAACCTGTGCCTCATGCAAGGACATCAGGCCCTGCGCTGGGTCACCCACACTCAGAAAGCCCCTGGTCCCAGGCTCTACAGGGGGGCCCAGGCTGGGGGGCGCCCAGAGCACCCATGGCTCCTGCAGAGGGGTGCTCGCCCTGCACCCCAGCCCTGTCCGCCCGGCTGGCAGGTGAGGGCAGCTCCGCGCACCTGGTGAATCTCATGCCAGCCGTTCTCGTCCTTGCAGCTCACGGCCGCGTGCTCGTGGAGCAGCAGCTCACAGCAGCAGGGGTCGCCCCCGACCACTGCCGTGTGATACAGCGGGGTCAGGCCGTAGCTGTCCTTGTAATCCGGGGACGCGCCAAGCTCCAAGAGGGTCTGAAAAAAAAAATACACCAACGTGAGGTCACTGGTCTCATGGCCCCTTCTGCAGGATGAAGCAATCAAGAAGGAAGAGGCGGGTCATGCCCCCTGCTCCCAGGCCCAGGTGACCATTAGCCCTGGGTTCCTGTACTTTTCCTGGCCTCCTGGAACTGAAACAGCATCTGGTACCAGGCATGTACACACGCTGACACACCCGGGGGATGGAGGTGTTCTGCACAGGTGACCCTCGGGCAGTACCTGCTGCCCGGCTGACCCCCGTGGACCAGTGGAGAGTAAGGCGGGAGACGACATTTGCAGGAAAGAGTTGTACTGTTGAACCTAAAAGTACAGTGTAAACCATCTCTGTGCGCATCCTGCAGGGGCTGAAATGAGCCAGAGTTGTCACAAACATGTGATTTCCAAGGAAGCCAGCTGAACAAGGGCGGCCGCTATGAAGTTAAGAAATCTGCTTTATAGAACAGCACCATCTGGGGGCCCTCCGCCCACAGCAGTGGGTCCCCTCCCTTCCTCGCCCTGACAGAGAGCGGGCCCAGGGCCTGAGCCCGCTGTCCCGCGCTCCTCGGCACGGCAGAGCCTGGGCTGGTAGAGCGTGCTTGAGTAACAGTGTGGGGAGCGAGATGGGGCTGAGGCGCACCCCCTGCCCCGCCAGCATCGGCTCCCAGTGTCCAGGAAAGGGGCGGCAGCAGCGAGGCTGGCTCAGCGGCCTCGGGCTGGATTTGCAGCCCTTCTGTTTCAGCCGAAGGGCTCATATTTTCAGCTCAAACCCACCTTTCTAAGGAGGCAGTGGGTTTGAGCTGAAAATACGAGCCCTTCAGCTGAAAGGGAAGGGAAAGAGGACTTTTTGTGATCAGCTTGCACTTCCAAGCTCCAGTGAGAACCCAACTTTGGGGTCACCCTGGGGTGGCTGTTGTGGGGCAGGAAGGGGTTCAGGGCAGACGCAGGGGTTCAGACAAGGGGGCGTCCCCGTGTGAGATGGGCCCTGTGTTACCTTCAGGGCCAGCAGGTTCCTGGTGCGGGCGGCTTTGTGCAGGGCTGTCATGCCATCCTTGGCGCGGAAGTCCAGGTGGGCCCCGCCGTTCCGGAGGGCCTTGATCATCTCCACGGGGTCGTCCAGCTGAGCAGCCAAGGTCAGGGGAGTCTCTAGGGGCCCAAACACACGCACGTTAGAACTAGCCCAGTCATATCACCCCCACGGCCAAGTTCAAACATCCCAAAGAGTTCGACAAACTGACTTCCCCAAAGTAACACGGTCCCCACCCACCTGCTGACCCCAACCGTCCACGCAGTTCCAGCCTAGCTCTGGCAACGCTAGAGGCGACGGCGGTGACTCTCGGGGTCACGTGCAAAACTACAACGGGGGCAGAGGCAACATTCAACCTCATCGCCTCGTGGGCCCTGCGTCTGGGAAGCGGCCTCTGCCCGCAGCACAGAGAATCCCGCAGCCCCAGCCGACGCCTCCCTACAGGAGGAGCCATCCGTCAGGGCTGCAGGTAACGATGCAGAGGAAGGAGTTTCCCTGGCGGTCCAGTGGTTAAGACTCCACGCTTCCACTGCTGGGGTCGTGGGTTCAATCATTGGTCGGGGAACTAAGATCCCACGTGAGGCAGGGTGCAGCCAGAAAGTAAAAATAAATAAATAAAAACAAAATTAAAAGACTGGAAAGGCAGACACCTGCCTTTCTCATGTCAGTTTCACAACATCTACAGGCACCTTGGGAGACGCCAGGGGCTGAGCTGAAGGGAAACAAACGTGGGTTAAGACACAGGCTCGTGCCCCGCAGGGGTCTCCACTGAGCCAGCACAGAGACCCCGACAGTCATCACGATGGGAGGGGACCAATGCAAACAAGGACCAATCTACAAAGCCCGGGACAGAAGGCTGAAGTCCGCCTGCGTGGGGACAGGGGTCAGGAAGGAGCCCCACACTGGCCAGGTGGGCCAGTCTGCAGGTGGCTGTGGCCAAGGACGAGCCTCTGTCATCAGACAGCTCTGCTCACTGTCCCTCGAGTTCCCGCCATCACCCCTGTCGAGCAGACTGCATGGCCCTGATGAGGCTCTTAACTTACAGTGAAGGGCAAAGAGTAATATGACAACACGCAGGCTCCCCTGAAACACTGATAGTTAATAATGAGTCGTTCTAGCCTCGAGCAAGTTTCGAGAGTAAGAGAAGTGGGTTATCACCTGGGGGCAGAATTCCCTTCAGACCACCTGTCACCAACACATCACCCTGCACCCTGAGAAAAGGCAACTTCATCACAAATTCAGATTGACGACTCCCTTCTATTTGTAATTCCGACACTGATCTATCGGCAAAGGGGTTTGTTTGGGGGGCTTTTAAAATGCACTGCTGGAATCCCTCTGTGCCTTGACTTTTCGTGGTGAGATCCATGGGTTTAACCTGCTCCTTGTAACTTGTCTGCAGCAGGTAGACATACCCCAGAGTGTGTGAACACACAACTTATGTGTTCTCTTCCGAGGGAAATGGTATGACGCTCACAAATGCCACAGACACATCCCTGCTGAAAATCTACCAGAGGCGCCCTCTCATGCAGAGATATTTAAACAAAGGAGTTTTCTGGGATGACTAAAGGACCGTGGCGACAGTGGGGACATTCCCTATACAAAAAACATCAGCAAGGCAAGAAAATCAGGACTTGGAGAGGGTGTCTGGGAATCCAGACCGGCTGTGATCATGGACAGCGGTGTGGACACAGGGCTGATGGGCAGAAAGAAAGACTCAGAGACCCCCACCCACCGGAGACGGGAGAGGGAGGGGGCCAGGCCCTCACTGCCTCAGCCTAGCCACGCCTGGCAGAGAAAGGACACTGCAGGAGGGTGTGGGTGAGGGTGACCTGGGAAGGGCGTAAGGATGGGGTCGTCAGGAGCCGCCAGCAACCACCCTCCAAAGTCAAGTCTCTACAGCAGCTCCTCGTGTGTGATATGAGCGCACATCCGCACTGACGGCGCCCAGGGCAAGGTCAACCTTCCAAACGATTCGGGTTTTCCTTTCTTACTGACGGTCTGCACTTGGCCAGTGCCACAGCCAGGCGGTCCAAAGGAGGAATTTTTTGTTTATGCGGCACTGTTTTCATAGCTGACAACCTCAATGTCACTTTACACTGAGACCGCAGTCTAAGAGGGAGGTGCTGGTAGATGGTGACACTCCACATCACAGAGCCCTCCGGCCCGGCCGCCCCCCGGGGACCAGCGCTGGGCACGCAGGCGGGTGGAGGGGAGCAGACACCCCGTCGGGCGCTGCGTGTCTCCTGCATGAGACGGGACCTCAGCCCTTGGACGCCAACCAGGGACACTGAGTGACCCGTAACCGTGTCATAAGAATTTCAGAGACCCTCGTTGACCGACCCAGCAGACTTGGCACGCTCAGATCCAGCCAGGACCCACCCTGGCGAGGTCAGGAGAGACCCCCAGCTTAGACCCCACGTGGGTGGGTGGGAGCACCAAGGAGATGCTCGTCAACCAGCTCACTCATGCGGCCCCACAGGACTGCACTGTCTATAACCGGGTATCGTGATCCCGCCTCCAGCACGCTTGGGAACGGCAATCGCCTGACAGCCTGGTTCTTTGAAAATACTTCTGTTTTGGCATTTTGAAATCTTCTAAGTTTTAAAAAGTGCACCGGAACCTCCATGAGTATAACCTCACAGGGGACCAGTCTCTCTCATTTTGGAGGTGACTCTAAAGACAGCATCCCCTCTAACCTACAAACTGCCTGATGGAATTCTGGCTCCAGGAATGACCGGGACATGCTTTGAAAGGCAGGTTCTCGGCCGTGAGCATGGGAGGTGCCTACAAACCCAGGGGGAGGACACCGACTACAAGGCTTCCTGTCCGTCTGGATGTGGAGTGAGGCCCGGTGGCTGGAAGGCAGGCGGCAGGACACTGTGCAGGCACAGGGCAGCTGCCAACCCCTCAGCTGGTAATGTGCTCCAGCCCAGGTTCAGGGGCGCAGCCGGGACCTCAGAAGGATGGGAGCCTGGTGAGAACCTCCCAGAGGGGCAGCGCCGCCCAGCTCTGGCCTGGGCCGCCTCCAGCATGTGTTCCAAACCTTCTGGGCCTCAGTTTCCACACCTGTGTTATTGTTGTTTAGTCTCCAAGTCACGTCTGACTCTTGGCCATCCCAAGGACTGTAGCCCGCCAGGCTCCTCTGTCGATGGGATTTCCCAGGCAAGAATACTGCAGTGGATTGCCATTTCCTCCTCCAGGGGGTCTTCCTGACCCAGGGATCGAACCTGCATCTCCTGGCAGGCAGGCAGATTCTTTACCAGTGAGCCACCCAGGAAGCCCTCCTATACCAGTACGACGGGAATCAAAGTAGGACCGGCATCTCGTGGGGCTCTGGGTGGATCAGATGCCACATCTTACGACAGAGCAGTGCTTGGCCCACAGTCAGAGTTTCTCCAGGGGATTTGGCTAGAAATGGTTTTATTTCCTTTATTATTGTTTGACAAACATAGACAGCGTATTAAAAGCAGAGACATTACTTTGCCAACAAAGGTCTGTCTAGTCAAAGCTATGATTTTTCCAGTAAACAGGTATGGATGTGAGAGTTGGACCATAACGAAGGCTGAGCACCAAAGAGCTGATGGTTTTGAACTGTGGTGCTGGAGAAGACCCTTGCGAGTCCCTTGGACTGCAAGGAGATCAAACCAGTCAATCCTAAAGGAAATCAGTCCTGAATATTCATCAGAGCGACTGATGCTAAAGCTAAAGCTCCAATACTTTGGCCACCTGATGCGAAGACTTGACTTATTTGAAAAGACCCTGATTCTAGGAAAGATTGAAGTCAGGAGGAGAAGTGGGTGACAGAGGATGAGATGGTTGGATGGCATCACCGACTCAATGGACATGACTTTGAGCAAACTCTGGGAGATGGTGAAGGACAGGGAAGCCTGGCAAAGAGTTAGACATGACTGAGCGACTGAACAACAACATGTTTTTTTTTTCAGTATTTTTAAAAACCTACGCAATGCCTTCATTATCATATAATCATAAAAGTAATTTCTAAAATGAACCATGAAGCCATTGCTCACTCCCATGTCCCCCCGCCCCCTGCACAGGCACAAAGCCCACAAGACGCTTTTCTCAGCAAGAGACAGTCACGGTGCCCCCGGACACAGACCCAGTGAAACGAACATTTGCAGACCTACTAAGTGACCGGCCCTGTGAAGGGACGGCAGCTGCCCCAGGGGAGGACCAGATGTGTCTCCTCGAACTCCTACAGGACAGACGGCCACACAGACAGGCAGGACGGAGGGTGGACAGGTAGCTGGGTAGATCGGAGGGCGGGAGGGAGGGAGGGTAAGGCAAAGTGCCGGCCGATGGCATACAGACAGAGACGGCACACAGGCACGGCTAAGAATGAGTTGAACCGAACAACAGAAGACTCATATTTGGTCTCAAGGTAGACTGAGGGGACACAAACCATGACTGCATTTACCTTTGTAAGTAATTAGCCCATCACTGAATATAAAACCCATTACTGAGCTACTCCTAATTCAGAGATCACGCCCACCTCAGGCCACGGCCCATTTGCCTCGTGCAGAACAACGCCGGCCAGCAAAGCCTGACCTGGGGGTGGAACCACTGAGGTCCAGCCTGGGCTCAGCTATGATTTTGACAGAAACCCTGAACCCTACAGGCTGCGGGTTCCCCATCTGCTTTGCAAAGCTCCGCCCACACGAAGGGCCACAGGAAGCCACGGCTCTGAACATGCTTCACCCAAGCAGGCAAAGGATCCACAGTGACAGGATAGGTAAGAATCACGGTTCCAGTTTAACCTGGAAATTGAGTCCCCACGACACTCGCAAGAGGGACAGTATTCCAGTGGACTCGGGGCTTCTGCCTTCACTCACGTTCATACAACCTCACGTTCCTAAACAATCCGTTTGGTTAAAACATGCATCTCTAAAACACAACACATCCCTTCTAAGTCACACTGAAATTCTGCCACCCAAATGCAGAACTCTGGACAATGACCCAGGACACCTTCCCATCTGAGACTGTGACTGCCAAACCCAGGGGAGAAGTAGCCTAGAATGTTCTAGAAGTCCCCACAATGAAGGTGTCTCCTTGGAAGGGGAGACCTGAGAAGCTCATACAAACAAAAAAGCAGAGAGTTGAGGGCAACACTCCTGGCCCTGCCCTTCTGCCCGTATCTCTCCTCCACGTCAGCAAAACTCTGACATGGCCCCAAATGTCACGACATCACAGGCGGACATGTCCACATTTCTGTGACGAATCCAGGGACCTCGGCAACTCCTCAAAGCCCCCCAGGACCAGCGACGGGACACGTGGGATTCGGGGAGTCCTTGCTCATCACCTAGAGCAACGGCCCTCAGAGTGTGGCAGGCAAGCGCATCGGTCACGGGGCTCGTTCATGCAAAGGGTGCCGGCTCCGCTCCCAGACATGGTTGGATGGGGCTGAAGGGCTGAGACACCGCAGCTCGAGGAGTGAGCCTGGGGGGCCAAGGGCACGCTCCGCTGGAGGACACGGCTGCCCAGACTCAGCTCCACAGCGACATCACGGGTTCCCACCTCAGACACTAACAGAACCACTGTGGCGCATGACCCAAGAATTAGAGTGGTACAACCTCCCCAGGTGGCTTTTAACCTGCAGCTGAGTCTGAGACCCTCTGCTCTGAACACCCGCCAACTGCCAAACACTGGAAGCAACCAAAGTGTCCTTCAGTTCGTGACTGGGATAAACAAAACTGGGAAATCTGTTCAATGGACTATTACTTAGTGACCAGAAAGAAAAGTGTATCAAGTCCTAAAAAGATACAGCTCAATCTTAAATGCATGTTGCTAAGCAAAAGGAGCCAATCTGAAAAAGCTATGTGTTGCAGGATTCCAATTACAAGACATTCTGGAAAACTCAAAACTATGAGGATGCTCAACAGATCAGTGGTTGCCAAGGGTTCTAAAGAGAGGCAGGGATGAACAGGTGAAAAGGGCAGGGGATTTTTTTTTTTTTTAAGTTGCAAAACCATCCTGTATGATTCTGTAATGATGAATATGAGAATCAAACAGCTGTCAAAACCATAAACTCTACAAAGAGGGACGCTCAAGGTATGCAAATTTTTTAAAATAAAGCTTAAAAGTTTCATTTAGAAGATGTGGAATCCCAGGATGGAATGCAGAATGTGACAAAAGAGTCTACTTGTATTAAAAATATAAAAAACCACCTCACCGGAGGTGGGGGAATAAAGCGCTGACCTAGGTGATTGCGGGAGTGAGCAAAGGCAAAAAGAACGTCACACGAGCACTGTTCTCCAGGGGATGGAGCTGTCTTCCACTGTGGGGTGCAGGTCAACAATCTGGGCACCACTATATTTCTACCCTAGACATGAGCAGACGGCTGAGAATGGACCCAGGCTTCTCACTATCTGCATGGGCTGTTACAGTGAAGCAAGGTGTGGGGAGAGGAATGACCCTTATGGCGACCGAGGAGGACTGGGGACATCAGTGTGAACTCATGGTGAGCTTACTCTAGATTCAGATGGGTCCACACGGAAACATTTACAGACCTGTATCTATTCACGAACAGGTGCACACACGTGTCTCCTTGCTCCCTCCTCTGAGACAGCACACAAGCAACGGCTCCCCAGAGGCGATGAGCACCCTCAGCATCCAGGTCTTGGTCTTTAAGACCACCGCCCCCCAGGACTGCTGGAGGAACGGGAGAGTCTGTGACTAGGGCAGGAAACAGACAGGCTGAGTCTGGAACACCTTCTGGTGCCCAGAAGCAAGAAAGCGGTGTGAGACGACGACGAAGAAGGAAGAGGAGGGGGTCAGGGGCAGGAAGGAGGAGGAGAAAGAGAAGAATCCACGCTGACACAGGAGCCAAATGCAAGAGCCCCCAGCGGTCAAGGCTGGAACCATCCGAACTACAAAATACATTAAGTAGCACTGTACATGCGTGCGTGTGTGTGTGTGTGTGTGCGTGCGTGCTAAGATGCTTCAGTCGTGTCCGACTCTTTGTGACCCCATGGACTGTAGCTCGCCAGGCTCCTCTGTCCTTGGGATTCCCCAGGCAAGAACACTGGAATGGGCTGTCATGCCCTCCTCCAGGGGACCTTTCCAACCCAGGGATCGAACCCACATCTCTTATGTCTCCTGTACTGGCAGGCAGGTTCTTTAGCACACGCACCACCGGGGAAGTCCAAGTGGTGTTGTATGACAACTCAAATTATAATTACATATCCATGCGTCCACGCTGGTAAAAATAACTGTGATTGAATAAGTAAGTGAATGGGAGAGAAGAGACAAATGTCATCTGCTGAAGAATTCCAAGCAGTTGATGGAATTTGCTCTGCCCTGGAGGAGGCGGAGCAGAACTCCTCACCTGTGAGTGTGGGTGGGGCTCAGTGATTCTCCAGAAGACAGTCGATAAAGGAGGAAAAAGAGGAACCACAGCGAGGAAGCCTGGACGCATAGCTCCGCCAGGGGAGCAGGGTCCACACCCCAGTGACGAGCGTGCCCTTGATACCCTGTGACGAGACGGCATCCACCTCTGTGACCTTCCTCCCAAACCTGCGTGCCCCTGTCTAATCATGGCCCAAACGTCAGACAAACCTCAACAGAGGGACATGCACAAAACACCTGACCGCTTCTCCTCCAGGTGGCCAAGGTCATCGAAAACAAGGACAGCCCTGCAATGCATCATAACCAAGGGGGCCTACAGAGACAGAGGGATCCGGGAACAGAAAGAGGACGTTGAAGGAGTCCAGGTAACTTACGGAAGGGAGCAAGGGACACAGAGGACAGTCAGTAACGACCACGGAGAGACGAGCAACGTGCGGGTCTCACTTCGTGAGCCCACCTGTGATCCTTTCTGAAACACGGCGCGCTACCAACAAGAAACAGTCAGCAAGGCCTGCGTGTGCTGCTGCAGTCTCACGGAAACGCAGGTCTCTCTGAACCAGAAATCAGGCTTTCTTTCACACCTGACCAGCCACACGCGCCCAGATGTCTTTGGGGTCACGGCTCGGTGGCCCTCAAGTGGCCTCCATGGGCACTGGGTACTTGGTGCATCTCGGACCCACTGCGGACTGATGTTTACGAGGGCCCAGGACCATGTCCTCAAGGTGCTGTGACTTCTGGGGAATTTCACCAGACTCCTTCAGGGCGAGGATGAGACAGCAGGATATGGACCGAAGGACCACCATCCAAGGACCGGGATCCACCGCCCAAGGATCCTTCTGACTGCGCCGTGCGGGAGCTGGGCAGGGGCGCACGGCAGCATTGGGCACATCTTGGCCCAGATGATGAGCTACCTCCGCCTGGAAGCTAATGTCTTCACTGTAGCTCAGAAATGAGGCCAGGACTCACCGCAGGGGCTCTGCAAAACCAGCCCAATCAACGCATATTCAATTTCTACTTCTCATCAAGATTCTTCCAGGGCTGAGAGACGCTTCTAGCTTTATTACAGCCCTGTCTTCACCGTGCCTGGGCTACTTTCAAGTTTGGGAAGACAGCACCAAAAAAACCCTAAGTTTTGCTCCAGTTGTTAGTTTCACTTCCTTTTCAGGGCTCGAAACACCAGCCGTCTCATCCCAGAGGTTCCCACCAAAGCAGGAGATGAGCCAAGACCCCACTGGACGAGTCTATTTCTTTCTGCTACTCTCACTGTTACCTGATCAAATTTCCATCCGAATGGGGACCAGACAGTCGGAATAACCTGGACTGCTTTGTTTTAATTGACAGGCTGCTCCTCCGGGATTTAATTATCGCCTGTGCATCCCTTAGTCCTGAATTGCCGTTTTGCCCCACGCGGGCCCCCACGCTCAGCCTGGGAGCGCCCCCAGGACACGCAGCTCATGTGCAGGGCTGCAGCACGCGCATCGTGAGCCTCACTGCACTTCCTGCGCTTGGGAAGGAAGCCGCTTCCAGCTCTCTGCTCCAGGAGGGAAGTCTGGCTCTCGGTCGGGCTCTGCCTCTTGGCGCCTGGCTTTGAGGAAGTCACAGATCTCAGCCAGGAGCCACCAGGACACGGGTTCACCCTGGGATCATCAGAGCTGCGGAGGATGGCCGTGCAGCATCTGGAATAAAGGGCGTAGGGGGGGCGGCTCTGCCTCCCCGGGGCTGCAGTGGATGACTCCCTCCAGGAGCTTGGCGACTCTACTTAAAGCCCAGGCTCTAGAGCCCGTCCTCCACAACGAGAAAAGCCACTGCAACGAGAAGCCCACACACACCAGCGGGGGAGCAGCCCCCACGCAACTGGGGAAAGTCCACGCACAGCAACGAAGACCCAGCACAGCTGAAATTAAACAAAGAAGTAATTTCTTAAAAAATGGCCCTAAGACCACTGACTTAAAAAAAGAAAAACCAAAAACCCACTGTGTTTGATCACTGTCAGATCTGTCCACACAGAAACCTGCACGGATGTTTATAGCAACTTTCATCACTAACACTTGGAAGCCACCGAGGTGCTCTTTTGTAGGTAGATGGATAAAAACTGTGGTGCATGCAGACAGTGGAATACTCTTTGGAACTAAAAAGGCACAAACGAAGGAGGCAAGGACCGGGAGTGTGGGACTGGCAGAGGAAAACGATCACATACAGGACAGGAGAACAAGGTCCTACTGTAACAGCGCAGGGAACTATCGCTGTGTTCGATATCTTGGGATAAGCCATGACGGTAAAAGAATATAAAAAAAGAATGTCTATATGTGTAAAACTGAGTCACTTCGCTGGAGAGCAGAGTTTGGCACAACATTGTAAATCGACTATAATAAAAAAAAATGAGCTATCAAACCATGAAAAGACACGGGTGAAATGCAAATGCCTGTGACTAAGTGAAAGAAGCCAGTCTGCAAAGGCCACACACTCTGTGATTCCAAGGACATGACATTCTGCAAAAAGCCAAACTATGGAGTCAGTAAAAAGAACAGTGGTTGCCAGGGGTTAGTGGGAGGGGGGGACAGGCAGAGCACAGAGGGTTTTTCGGGAAACAAAACTCAACTCTGCTTGATGGTGGATACGTGTCCTTACACGTTTGCACAGAATCTGTCCTTACAGAATGCACAACGCCGAGGCAGCCCGAGTGTAAGAGTGGATCTGAGTTAACACTAACGCATCAACCCTGGCTCATCAGGGTGTCCCTGGCCACACGATGTCAGACGTTCGCGTGGAGAAGCCTGGGAGGTGGGTGGTTATACAGAACCCCTGTTCCTTCCATTCAGTTTTCTGTAAACCTAAAACCACTCTAAAAAAACAGCGTCGAAGGTGGCTCGGACAGTAAAGAATCTGCCTGCAATGTAGGAGACTCAGGTTCGATTCCTGGGTTGGGGAGCTCCCCTGGAGAAGGGCATGGCAATCCACGCCAGTCTTCTTGCCTGGAGAATCCCACGGACAGAGGAGCCTAGCAGGCTACGGTCCAGGGGACGGCAGAGAGTGGGACAGGACTGAGCAACTGACACTCTCACTTTCAGGGGAAAGCGAAAGTTCTGCCGTACAGAGACTAGTAGTTACAAAAAGTAAAACTGATGTAGAAAGTTACCATTTGGCAGCCTCCACGTGAGAGCTGTTGAATAATTCTGCTTTAAATGTTAAAAGTGAAAATAAATAGAATCAGTTCTAATGAGATGGATGAAATTGGAGCCCATTATACAGAGCGAAGTAAGCCAGAAAGATAAAGACCATTACAGTATACTAACACATATATATGGACTTTACAAAGATGGTAACGATAACCCTATATGCAAAACAGAAAAAGAGACTCAGATGTATGGAACAGACTTGTGGACTCTGGGAGAAGGCGAGGGTGGGATGTTTCAGGAGAACAGCATTGAAACATGTATATTATCTAGGGTGAAACAGATAACCAGCTCAGGTTGGATGCATGAGACAAGTGCTAGGGCCTGGTGCACTGGGAAGACCCAGAGGGATCGGGTGGAGAGGGAGGTGGGAGGGGGGACTGGGATGGGGAGTACATGTAAATCCATGGCTAGTTCATATCAATGTATAACAAAAACTACTGTAATGATGTAAAGTAATTAGGCTCCAACTAATACAAATTAAAAAAAAAAAAAAAGAAAGAAAATAAAGTAAAAAAAAAAAAAATGTTAAAAGTGAAAATAAATAAAAAATTATAATTTATCTACCCAGACTCACCTCCAGAAACCACCAACCCAAACCCTCTGATGACTGTTAATTATTGGGTGAGACCCTGGAACGTCCTGGAACAGGACCGTCTGCCCAGGACGGGGGCCCTGCCCTGCTCCGCCCCTGCAGGCGGGAGGCCTGGTCTCAGCCTTTGCTGGAGCCCCCTGCCCTCGAGCCTGTGCCCTGGCAGGCGCTAGTTCATGTGGATTTGGGGGAAGACGGGTTTCACAGAACTGGCTCGGTGAGTCCAGAGGCCGTCATTACGGGGCTGGGTCAGGAAACCGCAGCGTTTATTTGACCAAATGCAACCTTCTCTGCGGGTTGCGACCGGCGGGTCAAGTCTATTTCAATTTCGGGGGACAGTAAGGAACATCCTCCTCTGTCTTCCTCCTTCCTGGGTGCCTGTGGCTCCGCTGCACCTGTTCCTGCGATGACTCCGTCCATCACAACAAGGACAGTGTTTTTTTTTCGATTTGGCTGCTTTTTCTAACCTTTATTTATCTCTGGCTGCGCTGGGTCTCCGTTGCTGTGCGTGAGCTTTCTCCATCTCTGGAGTGGGGGCTTCTCAATGCAGTGGCCTCTCTCATCACAGAGCACAGGTTCCAGGGCACAGAGGCTTCAGTAGCTGTGGCTCACGGGCTTAGTTGCTCCGCAGCATGTGGAGTCTTCCCAGAATGGGGATCGAACCTGTGTCCCCCACATCGGCAGGCAGATTCTTAACCGCTGGACCACCAGCGAAGGCCAAGGGCAGCATTTTTAACGCGGGAGGCCAAGCGAATGCCCACTGACCCCCGTTTGGAAGCAACCTGGGGGTCTATGCTGACGTATAGTTAGAAGCTCCATTAGGGTCAGCTCTGGAATAAGAGTCATTTCAAACTCTTGGAACCCCGAGACGCTGGCGGGCTTGGTTCACAGTGGGAAGGAGCCAGTGGGAAGGCGTGGTGCTCAGCCCAGAAGAACCATCAGGAAACAGCCATGGATGCAGCCAGGTCAGGAGGGCCCCAGGCCAAAGGCCACCCAAGGAGAGAAGCCAGGTCAGGGACCACAGACCCCAGGCCCGGCTCAGGTCTGTGACTGTCCTTGGAGGCTCAGGTTCACGTTCAAGAACCCACGGACCCGTCTGTGGTCCAAGCCTCAGTGCCGGGAACCACGTCACCATGATGGACAGAACTCCCCCTACCCCACCATGAGCTGGGCACCAGCCTAGGTGGCCAGGCCCACAGGAGCAGCCCGCTCACCACGGGGCCAGAACCAGCACGTGCTCACTGCCTGCCCCTCAACTCCAGCCTGGTGCTCAGACCCAGGGAGTCAGAACCTCTAGTGCCCGCCCCTGCCTCCCCCCTGCTCCCCATCCAGACTCTTCACAGCGGCCACCCCCCCGCACCGCCCCCCACCTGCCGCCTGGGACACGCCCTTCTCCCCAGCCCTAGGGCCTTACCTCACCACCTCTGCCCTTGGAAGGTCAGGCCCCAGCAGGCATGGCACAGCTTCCTCCTCCAGGGGTCCCCACCCACAGAAGCCCCCTCAGCCTCGTGCCCACATCAGCCATCAGGACAGCCAGGAGCCCGGCTTGTCCATGTTGCCCCCCCTGCCCCAGCACACAGACCCCCGGATTCGCCGTCTCACCACGTCCACTGGGCTGGTAAGCTGCTCACCTTCAGCCAGGCCTCTGCACTCACGCCCTCGAGGCCTGCGATCTCTTGACCCCTCCAAGTACCCACTCACACTGTCCTGTCCCCTGGCACCTCGGACACTGCAGGTGCGTCACTGATGAGCCAGCAGCCCTGCTCTCACACGGCGCGGCTAGATTTCGGGGACAGGAGTTGACAGTGGTCCCAGCACGGCCACCTCTGCGTGGACAGGGACTGACACGGCCGGAGGAGCACAGGGGTGGGTCCTGCCCCCACGTTAGGGGTCAGAGGAGCCCCCACAGTGATGAGAGAGCTCCCTTCCTCAGCTGACAAACACACCTGCTGGTGGTTCAGGAACTGTGAGGGCCACATGTGCATGTGACGTTGACATGGGGTGGGCGGGCTGCCCCATCCCAGGAGGGGAGGGGAGGGAGTCCCTGCTTGCTGAGTCCAAGATGAACGCTCTCTGCTCAGCATCACCCACCTGCTGGGGGGAGGGGGGGAAGCCCTAAGTTGCCATGGAGACCCTCACCAGAGCTGCTCCCGGCTCTCACAACAGCCTCACTTCCGCTGGTTGAGTTCACGTGTCCCGTGGGCACAGGGCTCTCCCTGGGGTGACGATGCCTTCCCCCAGGGGACACTGCATAATGTCTGGAGGTATCTTTGGTGGCCACAGCTAGTTGGGGTGTTCCTGGCATTCATGGGTGAAAGCCAAGGAAGCCGTAAACACTCCCACGGTGCACAGACAGCCCCCAGCATGAAGAACTGCCTGGCCCCGTGGTGGAATACTATTCAGCCATGAAAAAGAAGGAAACCCCACTATTTGCAAGGATGCAGATGGACCGTGAGGGTGTGACGCTATGCTGAAATAAGTCAGACGGAGAAAGACAAACACTGAACGATCTCACTGACGTGTGGAGTCTAAAACAACGGAACTCACAGAAACAGAAAACAGAATGTTTTTTTTTTTTCCGTGGCCGCCCCGGGCAGGACGCAGGGGTGGGCAGAACAGGTGGAGGGCAGCTAAGGGCCCAGACCTCCAGCTGTAAGATAAGTAAGCCCCACGGATGTCGTGGGCAGCGTGGGGTCTACAGTTAATCATGCCATGTTGCCAGGAGGCCCCTGAGGGCCAGTGGTCTGGACTCTGCATTGCCCACGGAGAGGACAAAGACTGGACCCCTGGTTGGGGAACTAAGATCTCACATGCCACATGGCATTGTGCGGCTCAGCAAAAAAAAAAAATACTCTGCATATTTAAAGTGCCTAAGAAAGCAGATGGGTTTTCCCTGGTGGCTCAGTGGTAAAGAATCTCCTGACAACGAAGCAGAAGCAGGTTCAAGCCCTGGGTTGGGAAGATCCCCTGGAGAAGGAAATGGCAACACACTCCAGCATCTTGCCTGGAGAATCCCATGGACAGAAGAGCCTGGAGGGCTACAGTCCATGCGGTCGCAAAAGAGCTGGACATGACTGAGCAACTGAACAAGAGAGAGTAGCTCCTAAAATTTCTCATCCTAAGAAAATTTAAAAAAAAGCGGAACTCTGGGTGGGGCTGGATGTTAACTAGACGTGTTTCAGTGGTCACTCCCCAGGGCACCCACAAACCAAGTCGTTTGCACGCCGGAAATTAAGGCAAGGTTTGTGTCAACTGCTTAGCCATAAAACCGGAAACCAAAAGAGCAAAGAGAAGATTCAATAAAAGTGCCCATTTGGAACTGGTAAGAAAAACAGAAAGGCTCGTCCAGCCACAAGGTCAGTCGGCCAGAGGATGGCGGCCTGTACTCTTCTCGACCACACGTGATCCGAGGCCCCACACTTAGAGACTCGGTTTCCAGCGGCGGGAGTTAGACACCTGCGAGTGGGCGCCTGTCTTCAGGGAGGGAGACACAGCTCTGTTACGCGTTCATTCACTCATTCAGTTCAGGTCCCTACGGAGCTCCTACCACCTGCCAGGCGCTGGCCAACTGCTGGCAACTCCGGGTACAACACGGGCCCTGGGAGCAGGCAGAAAGCGCGTTTAAGACCCAGTGAAGGGTGATGCTGTGGGTGCACGTGGAGTCTCAACAAGAGCATCATCTCCTCTCCCTGAACCCACGCTTCAGGGGGCCTTCCCAAAGTCTCTCCAACCAGCCCTACCTCCGGTCTCCAGGTCGTGGAAATTCGGATCCAGGCCTCGGTCCAGCATCTTGACAATTTTCTCCACTGACCGATGCTGGATGTGATCCATGCATTTTTTCAAATTGGTCTGGAGAGAAAAGTAAAAGTGGTTTTATGGAGAAACGTCTCTACAGACCACGGGAAGGCTCCTTTTGGGATGCACGCTGGCCTCCTCTCCAGGGAGGAGAGCTACCCCTTGAAGGGGCCCCACTGCAGACCCTAGGCTCATGGGGTAGCATTGTCCTGTGCCTGGAACCCCAGGGCCAAGCTCAGAGCCCAGTACATGGAAAATGCCATTAGCCCACCCTGGATGAATGTTCTAAAAACCATCTTCACCGATTCCTGTCCTTGCCTAGAGTCACAGGACATTTCTTCACTTTCAAAAGGCTGAGCATCCTGGACCACTTTGAAAACAACACTTTTCAGGGCGCACCCCAGGTCTTCTGACTTCATCCCTGGTGACTGAGGCCCAGGGATTGGTATTTGTGCTTCTTAATCTCTAAAGCGGCAGGCTCAACGGGGAGCAAAAGGGCACAGCTCACTCGGCTTAATGCAAGCAAGTCAAGGTGAAAGAGACAGTCACTCCTCAAGAGACCAGACTACTGGGGACTCAGCCCTGATGGGGCTGCCCAGCCATACCTGCAGGGAAATAACGATCATGTGTCCATCAGACAGACAGCCCGGCCGTTTGACCGTAACCAAGGAATCCGAGACAGCTCTGTCGGATAAACTGAGGGCTCTCACTGGCCAGTCCTCCGCCTCCACTCCACAGCCCTCCTCCCAGACACCCCGAAGCCCCGGGACCCTTCAGCCGAGGGACAAAGGCTGAATCTCCACCTGGACGCTTTCTGTACACCGGGGGAATAAAAATTCACAAATATCCAAGGACAGAGGACACACTTGGTTACACTGAACACCTTCACTGCTATTTACAAATCGACGTTATTTTAAAGGCACAAACACATTTTCATCATTTTCATCTACATGCTGGAGGGTAATTAAAAAACCAAAGGACCCACACTTGGAGTCTAAACACCCCTGTGCGGGCGGATCCCAGGGCTGGGCAGAGAAAGCCCAAGGGCAGCCTAACTGTCCTGTGCCTGAGAACCGCCAGCGCTGAAAGCACAGTGGGGACACGCCAAGGGTGTGGAGAGCCAGGGGAAGGGCCACCAGCTGCGTCTGGACAGCTTGAGCACAAGAACACCACAACTGGCAGGCGACAACCCACTGAACACAGCGAAGATCCTCACGTCCCTCCTGATACGAATGGGGGCGAAAGACAACAAGGGCACCCTGCAGGGCGGCGAGGCCCCCTGTGCTCGTGGCCCCAGCTGCGCTCACCTGGGCAGGTCAGGGCTGGCTCGGGGAGGCCGTCAGGCAGCGACCCGACGCTGGCCTTGCCCGAGCTCCGCAGGAGATGCTCTGGGCTCCCTGGGGAGGGGCGGGGCGGGGGGAGGGCATCCCCGAGCATCCCTGGGCATCACCCCGCGTGCTCTGTGCTGGGCGAGGTGCCCGCCACACGCTCCAGCGCACCCTGGACACACACAGCATCCCTGGCAGGGCACAGCTGTGCCTGCAGAACAGCCCATGGACCTTTGCTAACCCTCTCCTTCTCCCCTGCCGCCCTCGAGCAGCCGTCCGGCCTCCGAGCAGCTTATGTAAACAGCACTTTAATCACAAGGGCGGCAGCAGCAGACACCTACTGCAGTGCTGGCCCCAATCTGGGCAGCAATGGCTCAGAGGGAATGGCCACCCCTCCTTCCAGAAACACGGAGGGAGGTGAGTAGAAAGCAGGGTCCCAGTCTCCTCTCTCAGTGACATTACTTCCCTTCTACACGGGCATCTACCAAGCCTGCCTCCCACGGGAGGAGACGTTGGCGGTGTCTAACGGGGCTCTGGCGGCTGCAGGGGTCCCTTCAGTCCCAACATCTCCCGGGAAGAAGAACCACTGTCTGAGAACCGCGCTGATCTCTGGAGACGCCGCCGCAGGAATGACACCACGAGCCGACACCAACACTCCTCGCTTACCTTCGTGTGCAGCTTGGCCAGCTGTTTCTCGTCTAGGTTGGTCTGTCTATACACCCGCTTCTTGTAGCGAAACTGACACAAAGAAACGGGGGAAAAAGAAAAGAAAACCAGGTAAGCATTTCACACGGCTGGCCACTGGGAGGGGAAGCTGGCCTCTTCCATGGCTGTCTCACCCACGGCAGGGGCTCCCGAGCAAACCCTGTGGTGTTAAATAAACCGTTTGTATTCGAAGCGCAGAGACTGCGACAGCGCATGAGTAACTTCTGCAGAGATGCTGCTGGAAAGTCACTGGGAGAAACGAGAGCAATTGGAGGGACAAGCACCCGGGAGCCTGGAGTCCTCTGCCTCCTCTCCCAGTGAGCCAGTCTCCCCGCTGTCAGCGAGGCACCAAATCGGGACCTACTTCTCACATCGGCCATGTCCCCAGCATCGGCCACCTTTATTAAACAAGCATTAGAAGGCCGAGGAATTGATGCTTTTGTGGTGTTGGAAAAGACTCTTGCGAGTCCCTTGGACAGCAAGGAGATCCAACCAGTCCATCCTAAAGGAAATCAACCCTGCATATTCCACTGGAAGGACTGATGCTAAAGCTGAAGCTTCAGTCCTTTGGCCACCTGATGGGAAGAGCCAGCTCATTGGAAAAGACCCTGATGCTGGGAAAGATTGAGAGCAGGAGAAGAAGGGGGTGACGGAGGATGAGATGGTTCGATGCCATCACCAACTCAACGGACATGAGACTGAGCAGGCTCCAGGAGATAGTGAAGGACAGGGAGGCCTGGCACGCTGCAGTCCATGGGGTCACATAACGTCGGACACAACTGAGCGACTGAACCACAACAGAAGCCCCAGCCTGGTGGAGCCGCCAGCCCACAGTCTCCGCCTGGGACCTCAGAGCTCAGCCTCACTCCCTCAAATGTCAGGGCCTCCGCTAACCTGGAGAAGACAGGGGAACAGAGGGCACACCCTGGGCAGGTGCAGTGACAGTGCCCAGGTGGGTGTGGCGGGGCTGCAGGCTGCTTCTGAATCCGCAGTGACCCCGCCTGATGCCCCCCGCTTCTCCCAGGTGCCCTGGATGCTTCTGTAGTAGATGCACCAGGGTGGGTTTGGGAAGATGCTGGCTGCTTGGGCGTCACTAAGTTTCTAGGTCGAAACATGGCTCCAATTCCAGCCCCACCACTGTCCCAGGGTAACCAAAAGTGGGGTCCAGCTGCTCGCCATTCAAAGCCAATCAGGAGGCCAGGTTGGTGGAAAGGGAAGTTTATTTGATTTTGGATGCTGGCAACTGGCAGTGGGGGCCAAGTGCCTCTTCAAAGGCTGACTCCCCTCCTGAACAGTCACTGGGCAAGAGCTTTCACTGACGGAGGGAGGGGGCTGCAGGCACAGTCGGCTCTGACAGGCATCTTGAAATGGGTCATCGGTGGTCTGACCAGCATCGTCTTGGTTGTTTTAGGTACAGCTCGTCTTTAGTTGCGAGGTTGGTTTGTTCCCATTTCTTTGAGGCCAGTTTCCGGAACTGTGGCAGCTTACGTCCCAGCTGGGCTTCCCAGGCAGCCTAAGTGGTACAGAACCTGCCTGCCAGGGCAGCTGATGTAAGAGACGTGGGTTCGGTCCCTGGGTCGGGAAGGAGGGCGTGGCAACCCACTCCAGTATTCTCGCCTGGAGAACTCCATGGACAGAGGAGCCTGGCGGGCTACAGACAGGGTCATGAAGAGTCAGACACGACTGAAGTCTTAGCACGCACACGTGCAAGGATGCATGTCACAGCTATAGTCTGGTCACCGTGGAGTTAACTTCTTCCACCTGGTGGGGGTTTCAGGATCTAAAAGACAGCTCCCGGGACATGACATGGCTCAGAGAATTATCTACAGTCCTTGAGGAAGAACTAAAAGTCCTTGACTTCACTTAGAGACTAACCTTTATGACTTGGTCTCCTTTGAACATCTTCCTTTATTTCTGCATGTTCTCCCTTGTCTGATTAAACTTATTCTCTGGGTAAAGTTCTTCCACAGACAAAAGGTGGGCAGAGGACATGGGGGGTCAGGAGCACATGGTCCTGCCCTGTTTCACTAGCAGCTGAGTCACGGGGCTGAACGCCTGCCTCACCGGAGCCTCCGCTTCCTTGTCAGTCACACGGGGATCACACTCAAAGCTCCCAGGGCGCCCCGGGAAGGAACGTGAGCTTCCTGGCCCAGGACCAGTGCTGGGCAAACACTGTACCCTTCCCACCCCCACTTCCTTTGATTCCCCCCTCTCACTCTGCGGAGTTTAAATAACCACGGAAGTGACATGAAGGCTCAGAGCGGGGGATGAGCTAACTCTGAAGGTCTGATTCCATTCACGTTTCCAGAGCAACCCCCTTATGGCCACCCCCCAACTCCAAACAGAAGAGCAATCCCGTAAGAAACCACATTCCTTGGTGCCACAGATCGGAACCTGTTATTTTATTTTTTTTTAGGTGCCAAAATAAACCAGTGCAATCAGAAGATCCTGTGAAACGCAGGCAGCACCCAGTTCCTGGATCATGTGTGCTATTGAGAACAGTCAGCGGCCATCCTCTTGAACCGACCTTGTGGGAAGAGACGCAGGCCGTTTTAGGACTCTGCCCCCTGGTTCTAGAGTCCAGCGGGACACCGCGTCCAGGGGACGGCCGTGAACCTCCCTGTTGCTTGTCCTCATCCAGACGAGGACGCGCGTCTTCTCCACCCGTCTTCATCCGCGGCCCTGGGGACGCGGCTGCGTGCGTGCGCCTCTGCTCAGCCGTGTCTGACCCTTCACAGCCCCACGGACGGCAGCCCGCCAGGCTCCTCTGTCCATGGGATGCTCCCTGGCAAGAATACTGGAGTGGGTGGCCATTTCCTCCCCGAGACGATCTTCCCGACCCAGGGATCGAACTCACGTCTCCTGCATTGGGAGGCATTCTTTACCACTGAGCCACCTGGGAAGCCCCTGGGAGTGACGTGAGAGACTGTCACAGTTTGCTAACTTGATGGATCTGTAGGACTTCAAGGCACTGGGTGCTTCTTCCAGTTATAAAAAAACACAGTAGGGTCGGTAACATCTCTCGGCAGGAGGGTGAGCACTTACAGGAGGATGTCCTGCTTCCAGAATCACAATCGTTTGCAACGTGTGGCTACAGAGGGACCCAGGCTCAGAAACACAAATCCTTTTCTCGCCCTTCTCTCCATGTGTCGTAGGCAGCCAACCCTGTCCTACTGCAGTGATCCAAGGCTCAGACCCACGCCGCCCCTGCTGTGTCCACCGCCAGGCCTGGCTCAGCCCCGCCCAGCAGATCATCGGGCAGGACGGTGGTCCAAGGAGATGAATGAAGGCACGTGTGAGTGATGCTTCCATGGCAACGAGAGCAGACGGCAGGGGCAGCTGCAGCACCGCCGCTCGGGCTCGCCCGTCACCAGGCTGTGTGCTCAGAGCGGTGCTTCGTGGAGCAGCCCACCCGGGCCTCAGGGCCGTGGAGAAGGCGGCCCGAAGGCTGCCCTGCCTTCACAGCTGGGAACCTGTGGCTCAGAGAGGCTGGGCGTGGGGAACACGCAGGGCCCTCGGCGGCCAGGACGGGACCCAGGCTGTCTGAGGTCACAGCCCCGGCTCCCGTGGTCCCCGGGCAGGACGTCAGAAGCGCACGTGTGCCAGCTGTTCTGGAAGCCAGGACAGCGGTTCTGGTTGCGCGGTTCTCCCCGGTTCTCCCTGGTTCTCCGCGGTTCTCCCCGGCTTCCTCCTGTTCAGGGATTTGGGGGCGGGGGTGGGATGGGCCAGCCTTCCTCAAGATGCTTTCCGATCAAGAGTAGGCTCTGGACTTCCTGTTCCCACCTGTTTTACTGTCTTTATGGAAATTATCAGCCCCTAAAGGAGCTGTGGGTTTACTGCTCCTGGCCTGTCCCCTCCCACAGAGTGTAAGCCTCATTGAACCAGAACCCTGACTGTCCCGTGTCGAGAAAGGGCTGGTGCTGAGCAGGCAGGCCCCCAACAAGGGGTTGCTCAATGTATCCCCACTTCACAGATGCAAACCAAGGCCGGGACAGGGGCCCACATGACTCCCGAGAGGCACGTCAGCTTTTCCTCCGTGGGAAACCTTCTCCCTGGCCCAGGGCACGCTGGGGATCGCAGAACCTCAGCCTCGACATCCCCATCAGGCCTGGGAACATGCAGGTGAGGTGCGGCCTGGGCCTTCTCTGACTTCAGAGACCTCGGCGTCTCTGACTTCAGAGTCACCCCCATGAGGGCACAGATGCCACTCCCGGGCTCTCGCCGTCGGCCAGGCAGAATCAAACACCATCGCTTGATAATGAGGGGCGCGTGGGGCACCTGTAGAAATGTCCACGCTCCTCCGACTCGTGTCTCTGCATTAATACCCCGTGTGGGTGGAGGGGCCACTGAGAGACAGACCGCTGTGCACACACCACTGTACACAGAACAGACGCTAACAAGGACCTGCCGCACGGTGGGGGGACGCCACTCCGCACTCCGTAACGGCCGATACGGGAGAAGACTCCATAAAAGGTGATACACGTAAATGAATGACCGACTCACTCTGCGGTACACTCGAGATTAGCACAGCACCGTAAATCAACAATACTTCAGTAAAACTCAGTTTAAAAAAACCTGAATAGACTCTGTATCCTGCTGTCGTGTGAAAACCGGATAAATCTTAATTATGTTGAATGGGTCGTGGTGCTTTTCAGGTCTACGGTATCCTTCTACTTTCCTGTCTGTTCATTCCGTTAATTTTTGAGAGCTTGATACTGAAACTCCAACTAAAAAAATCTTAATTTATCTACTTAAAAAACAATTGTAACACATTGTGGAACTGTATGTAACTTTGTTCTGTACTTTCCAAGTCTCCTGTAAATGTGTTATCATACTTTCATAATTAAAAAAAATTTTTTAATTAAATAATCTTTTAAAAATGATGTGGAAATTCCATATGTAAATCTCAGCTCCCCAGAGGCAGGGTCTGGGGACGCCCCTTCTGTGGATGTGAGACGGCCAGTGGATGCCCCCCGAACGTCACGAGGCAGCCCACCCACCCAGGAGCACCTGACCGGCCACAGGGGCTCACAGCCCACTGGTCACTCCCGAGACTCAGCTTCTGACTACAGCTGGATGGCCGCCGGCCACCCGCACCAGGGAGAGACCCAGTGGGGCAGAAGCAAAGCCCACTCTGCACCCTGAGACTCAAAGGTCCCGGAGACATGAGCTTGAGTCAGACCCACGGTTCGCTCACAGCAAGACATCCCTGCAGCAGGACGTCCCTCCAACAAGTCCGTCTGATCCACAGTGAGAAAACAAACAGCTACGCATTGCATGTGCGCCTGCTAAGTCGCTTCAATCGTGTCCGACTCTTCGCCACCCCATGGACTGTAGCCCACCAGATTCCTCTGTCCATGGGATTCACCAGGCAAGAACACTGGAGTGGGTTGCATGCCCTCCTCCAGGGGATCTTCCCCACCCAGGGATCGAACCCGAGTCTCTTACGTCTCCTGCACTGGCAGGCGGGTTCTTTACCACGGGCACCACCTGGTCTGCAGACCAGGACAGAATCACCTGTGAGCTCACGAATGCAAACTATTGATTTAAGAGTGATTTCCAAACAGGAGTCAAACCAGGAGTCTGGGAAGGCGTGTCCACCCCCGCCCCGCCCCATCGCACTGGCCCTGGGCAGGTGGCACTACCTCCAGGGACGGGATGCCCTTGCCCGTGGGCTGTGGGTACTCGCGCAGCAGCCGCTCCTCATCCAGGAACTTGCCGTCGCGCCCGTCACTGGCCGGCTGGAACAGCCCGTAGTTCAGGACGTCCTTCAGGCTCTGGTTCAGCGAGCACAGAATCCGCTGCTTTGCAACCCACACCGTAGCATCTGGGTTGAATCGAATGCACTTCTGCGGAGAGGACAAGACCCCTGGTTAGCAATGCAGGAACCCCCCGGGGCATGTGGTCAGAGATGCCCAAGGGGCCTCCATTCCATCCTGAGGGCTCCTCTGAGCTCTGGACTCCCTGGCTTTGAGGTGAAAACCATGACCTCCTTATCTCCTTGGCAAATATAAAAGGGGAAAAGCTCGGATGGAATCACTGATTCCGGGGCCCCGGCTCTCACTCGGGGACCAGCTGCGTTTTCTGACGTCACTCACCATCACCGACTGCCTTGGGCGGTTCTCTCACTTGGACAGAGTTTCTCAAACTTCCCTGCTTGTTAAAACACACACGGATGACCCTGCCCCTTCTGGGAAGAGTGTCCCATGCAGCGGGCCTGGGTCCGACCACAAAGCTGCCTTTCTCACAAGTGTCAGGGTGATGTGACCGCAGCTGACGCAGGAAACAGACTGAGGACCACGGCTCGAGCAAACCGCAGCGTGGCTGGATTTCTACAGCGATGGCTCTCCGTTGCCGTCTCGCGGACAGACAGAGGTCTCCTTTCCTCACTTCACTGACGGGAGAGCCCGGGGCACCAGCGGCTGCGCCCCACCCCCGACTGTAAAAACACTCACAGCGCCCGTCCCAAACCATAAAGGAGGCAACTAGGAAAAAGGGTTTGACTTAGAAATCGTATCCGGTGCCATGAAAGTTAATTTTTGAAAAGGTTAAATGGTACAGACGGTTCCCGCAGACCAACTGTGAATGCTTTTCAAGAACAGAACAGCGCCGCCAGGACCTGAACACGCGACTTGGTCGCAACTCCCAGGTCCCGTCCGTGAGACCCGCCCATGAGCCAGGAAAACAAGGCTAGGCCGAATCCACTTCTGACCGCAATTAAAGTTATGTTCTACTGCACAGCCATCAGCAGGGGCTCAAAACTTTGCCTACTCGCTGTGAAAGCATTCGGATAGGAAGAGGACTGACTGCGCCAGAGGCTGGAACCAGGTCTCTGCAGGGGCGCCCGCACGCCCGAGGCGGCGCCAGGGCCCTTCTCTCTCCCTGACCCTCCGCCTGGGCCACGCCTCCCGGGGGGTAAGACGATCCCGCTTTTCTCAACAATGAGGTTGGTGGAGCAGGCAGCCCAGAATCCCACTGCCAGGAAACCTGACCCCACAGGCATGGATGTGCCATCTGTCCGTCTCCAATGGCAAAGGCTGAACTGGAGAGTAAGGCTCAGAGTTCATCTCGGGGCCACGAGGTAGGTGGGGGCCCAGTTGTTCACTTCGGGGACTGCCAGCCAGCCCCCACCACCTCGGGCTGAGGAAGAAGAGTGTCTGCGAACTCCCAGTCCTTCTGAGCTCTCCCAGCTGTGAGCAAGTGGGGCTGTGCATGCCCCTGCAATTCCTGCTTGGAGAATCCTTGCTGGCCTCTGGTTCCAACTGCACAGCTCCAGTTCCCTTAGACACCAGCATCCAGAGGGCCTGAGGGTCCTTCCCTGTGGCCGGCAGAAAGGAAGCTGCCAGCAGGCGGGTGCTGAGTGGAGCACAGGCTGGGAGTCGGGCCCCGGGGAGTCCGCGTGGCATTTGTAGGTGGTCCCAGAGATTCCTGGCGCCCAGTGCCACGCAGTGGGCAGAGCTGGGAGGCCGCCTCTGTGCACTATGGTGGGTGGGCCCTGCACGACGAAGGGATGTCCTGCTCCAAAAGTGCCAGGACGGCCCCACTGAGAAACTGCTAGAAGGAACAGGAGCTCGGAGGTCAGAAAGGCTTGGGTTTATGACCCAGCTTCATATTCTAACCTTGTGATCCTGGGCAACGCAGCTGCTCAGCGGTTTCCCTGTTTCTGTGATGAAAACCATGCCAACTACACAACTGGCAGGTCTATTGTAAGGATCATACAGAACAGACGACATGTGCTGTTACGGGCTGAACTGTGTCCCTCCCAAAAAAGATAAGGGTTCCCACTCCTTAAGGAGCTCCGAGTCTATCTAGTAGGGGGTAATGATCATGACGGTACTGGTGGTGGTGGTGGCAGTGGTGATGATGGTGAAGATATGATGGTGCTGATGATGGTGAAGATGTGATGGTGGTGATGATGGTGGTGGTGATGGTGCTGGTGATGGTGAAGATGTGGTGGTGGTGATGATGGTGGTGATGATGGTGAAGATGTGGTGGTGGTGATGGTGGTGGTGATGCTGAAGATGTGATGGTGGTGGTGATGGTGAAGATGTGATGGTGGTGATGATGGTGAAGATGTGATGGTGGTGATGATGGTGGTGGTGGTGATGATGGTGGTGGTGATGACAGTGGTGATGATGGTGAAGATGTGATGGTGGTGATGATGGTGGTGGTGATGGCAGTGGTGATGATGGTGGTGGTGATGACAGTGGTGATGATGGTGAAGATATGATGGTGGTGGTGATGGCAGTGGTGATGATGGTGAAGATGTGATGGTGGTGATGGTGGTGATGATGGTGAAGATGTGATGGTGGTGGTGATGGTGAAGATGTAATGATGGTGATGATGGTGGTGATGACGGTGATGATGGTGAAGATGTGATGGTGGTGATGGTGGTGGTGGTGGTGGTGATAGTGAAGATGTGATGGGGGTGATGATGGTGGTGATGGTGAAGATGTGATGGGGGTGATGATGGTGGTGATGACGGTGATGATGGTGAAGATGTGATGGGGGTGATGATGGTGAAGATGTGATGATAGTGGTGATGGTGAAGATGTGATGATGGTGGTGATGACAGTGATGATGGTGGTGATGATGGCAGTGATGATGGTGACAATGAGTACTGCATAATACTGCATATTAATGCATAGATGTGGAATCTAGAAAAACGGTATGTTGTTGTTGTTCAGTCACCAAGTCATGTCTGACCCTTTTGAGACCCTATGGACTGCAGCCCGCCAGGCTCCTTTGTCCATGGGATTCTCCAGGCGAGAATACTGGTCTGGGTCACCATTTCCTTCTCCAGGGAATCTTCCCAACCCAGGGATCAAACTGGCATCTCCTGCACTGGCAGGCGGATTCTCCACCACTGAGCCACCAGGGAAGCCCGCAGAAAAATGGTGGAGAGGATCTTATTTGCAAAAAGCGGAAATACAGACACAGACGCAGAGAACAGCACAGACACCCAGGCGGAAAAGCGGATGGGATGAACTGGGAGATGGGACTGACGTATATATAGTATTCACAACTATGTATAAAACAGATAAGTAACGAGAACCTACCGGATAGCACAGGGAGCTCTACTCAGGGCTCTGTGATGACGTAAACGGGAAGGAAACCCGAAAAGAAACAGATATATAAATATTATATATAAATATACACTTAATATAGTTGGTTCACTTTGCTGTGTGCAGCACAGACTAACACAACACTGTAAAACAACTAGACTCCAATAAAAATTTTACATTTTTTTAGAAATAAATAAAAAGGACTCAGACAAAACTGAAAACAAATGAACAAACAAAAAAACATGGCAAGAGAATTCTATGTCAGAGAGTAACTTGCTCTCCAAATCTGTCCTGGGCCCTGGGAAGCGGAGCTGATGGCAGTGGTTGTTTTGTGAGATGTTACAGGAGTAAGAGGCTTGAAACACACAAAGCTTGAAAGAACGGTAAATATTACACTGCGTGAAATACGCGTCATTAGAGGGAGCTGTCTGGAGGCCAAGGGAAGAACCATCAACAACACAGGCTGAATTACCTATCTGTTCAGATCACCTCCTCCGCTCGCTCACAGACCTCAGCTGAGACTTAAATTCAGCTCATTCTTGACTTTCTCCAGGAAAAAGCCAGGAGGAAGAGGAGGGGGGGAGGGGAACTGACAAAGCCTTCGGGGGTCATCTTGCTGCGGGAGCCCCCGGCATCACCCCATTCCGGATACCGAGCTGGAGACACAGAGCCCTGTGCTTTCAGCAGGAAAGCAGGATGTTCTGAAAGAAATCCCTGCTTCTGAGCACGTCTTTCATTGCAAAAGAAGCACGTTTCATGTCGTCCTCAATGCGTTCATGATGCATTTCAAAGACTCTCAGTAAACAGAACCTGCCAGGAGTCATTTAGAGGTGAATCGAGGGGTGCCTGGTCTCTGAGAGCCATTCACCCGCCACTTGCGAACCTCTGCCCCCCAAACCGTGACCGGGACGGTTTCCAAATGCAATTGCCCAAATGAAATGATGCTTTTTGCTGTGGACAAAGATCCAACAGGCTGGGCTCGTGGTAGAGAATAGCCAAATGCTGTCACAGGTCACACATGAAGGGAAGTACACAGAAGGGGGAAAACCGTGGGTGACCTTGACCAAGAAGGACAGCCTGGTCCGAGGAAGGTGACGGCCAGGAGCCACACTGGTGCTTCTGAATGTTTAAACACTAACAAAGGCCAAAGTGGCCATGGGTTAGGGTTCTTCCAATCAGGATAACATTTTTCAAAGGATAAAAGTTTCAGAGCAGCCCCTGATGCTGTGATGAAGCGGTGGGCAGACCTGGTGACCTTTGAGGGGCCAGCTAGTGATCCTCTGTACCATCAAAGTCCTGGCACCCAAGAGGCACTGGCTTGGGCTCTGCCAGAGATTCCCACCCTCCCTGGAGGTGAGTTTGTTTTCCTTGTCAGTCCCCATGATTTCCGGCAAGCACAGAGCAAAGTGGAGGATCTGATGCTGGCTAAGAGGTCCTCCCAGAAGCGGTAAGAGCAGGAGGAGGATTAAGCCGTGCTGACAGCAAACTCAAGGTGCTCACCATGTGCCCGCCAACCCAGCGAAGAAAGTGCATCAAATCCATCACCTGCTCCCCATGTTCTCCTGGCGGAGATATCAGCAGCCCCAAGCCCAGAAGGGAACACCCTGGACCCTCAGGTCTGCCCCCAGCATCACACAGCTGCCAGAGGCGGGGCTGGAATGAAGGGACCTGAGGGCTGAGGAGTTTCAACTTGGCCCCACAGCACAGGATGCAGCCGTGAATTGGGAGGGTTCACTCGGGGGGCCGTGGAGTCCAGGGGAGAGAGGGAGACGGAGGAGGTGTGGCCCAGAGCACAGGGCCAGACACTGCGCCCATCAAGCGGAGTAAGAGCTCCCATCCATCCACCTAGAAAGGAGGGTGGTGAGCAGAGCATCAGAACTGGGAAACAGAACTCCAACTACAGATCAGAGGGTCTCCCCCTCGGCTTTGACACAAAAGATTAAATACTGATGGTTCGCGCCCTCTTTCTGCCCGTTCTGGACCATTCTCATCAGCCTGGGACACGACAGGGGGAGGAGGAGAGCCCTGCTTCCCCAGGGTGGTCTCTGAACCACAGCATTCCCACCACAACGTGAGCTTTACAAAGCTTCTGACAGGACGTGCAATAATTCCAGAGCCAGGCATTACTTTCTCTAAGGGGTTTAAGAGGGTGTTAACACACAGCTTAAGGAGACGAGCACACCAAGCCAGACGTCTGCCGTCCGGGCTGCAGACCCCCGAGAGCCGCACCGATCGCGCTCACAGACGAAGCGCCGGCCTCGCATCTACCCGGAGAGCCGCACCGATCGCGCTCACAGACGAAGCGCCGGCCTCGCATCTACCCGGAGAGCCGCACCGATCGCGCTCACAGACGAAGCGCCGGCCTCGCATCTACCCGGAGAGCCGCACCGATCGCGCTCACAGACGAAGCGTCGGCCTCGCATCTAACCGGACAGCCGCACCGATCGCGCTCACAGACGAAGCGTCGGCCTCGCATCTAACCGCATCTACCCGGAGGGCCGCACCGGTCGCGCTCACAGACGAAGCGTCGGCCTCGCATCTACCCGGAGGGCCGCACCGGTCGCGCTCACAGACGAAGCGTCGGCCTCGCATCTACCCGGAGAGCCGCACCGGTCCCGCTCACAGACGAAGCGTCAGCCTCACATCTAACAGGGAGAGGGAGTGCAGAATCCCTACAGCACACAAAGCTGGGTCTGGTTAAACAGGCTTTTGATTTTTTTAATGATACCTATGAAAATAAAGCTCCTCCTGGCCTCTAGCGAGCTGCCCCGGGACGTGAATGACAACCAGCCGGGTCACAGCCCAACTTTCTCACGGGCTTTCACCAGAGAGCCCCAAAGCCTTCCCCTTTGGTTTCAACAACCGATGACGCATCAATCTCCTGATTAAAACCGTGAAGTGTAAACCACTGCACTTAAGGACAGTGAGGCTGATTACCACCAAGTCACAGAGAAAATGGAGGTGGGGGGAGTCAGGGGCCAGGGGAGGGGGCTCTCCTTGGCCTTAACAAGCAATTAACGAAACCACAAAGAAAACCAGATTCCACGCTTCTGTCCCTGCCAAGTGATCCAAATGCACACTACAAAGGACAAAGCAGGGTGGCTCAGAGTAGAGAGAAATATCCAAACCACATATTTCTGCAAGGCAAAGAGAATAAGTGGATGGCCAGACAGATGGATGGATCGCTGGCTGAACGGATGAATGACTGGATGGATGGATGGAGAGAAGGATGGATGAAGGGAGAGACGCATGGATGGATGGACAGGTGAACAGATGGCTGGCTGGTTGGCTGGGCGGATGGAGGGACAGACGGATGGATGGATGGGTGAGTGGATGGATGGATGGATGGACAGATGGATGAATGGATGGACAACTGGATGGAGAGATGGACGGGTGGATGGATGGATGAACAGATGGATGGATAGATGGCTGGGTGGATGAATGGATGGATGCATGGATGGATGGGTGTATGCATGGATGGACAAATGGACAGATGGGTGGGTGGTGTAAGGAGAGATGGATGGATGGATGGATGAATAAATGGATGGATAAAAACAATAAAGACAAACCTTAAAAACATAACATCTAGTGGAAAACATAAGTTACAAATGACATGCCCAGCATGATACCAGGTTACCTATAATTTCTTTTTTTACTCAACAACACAACACCATACAGTGACCGCTGACACACACAGAAGAACAAGGGATGAGTGGGGTTCGTGACAACATCTGCCCCTGAGCAGAATGGCCAGGAGGGTGAGAGGGACACTGACTTTATCTGCAACATTCTAACCCTGTAATTAAAAAATGACAGAATGTTAACCACTGTCAATTCTGCATAATAAATCATAAAAACTGGTACGGATAGTATTATTCTTTGTCTTTTCCTGTATTTTCAATTTTCTCTAAATTAAAAAAGACACATCAATCTGGAACCTGAGGCGTTCCTTGGTCTCTTGAGGGTTTCCCTGGCTAGACTGGAGTCGGCCTTGGACCACACTCCAAGCTGGAAACACCACTCTCGAATGAAGGACGTGATCACTGTTGTCTCCTTCTGCCCACTGAATCCTCTTTGAGGACTTTTTTTAGGGCAGAACATGTACTCAAATCAGGGTCACACACACTAACTTTCTAATTATGTCTAAAATGCCAAACGAATTTCCTTGTGGTCAGCAAACAGCGGGTGGGTAAGGAAAACCTGAAGACAAACGGCAGTGAGACAGACGAAGAATGCTCTCATCTCTGCTGCCCAGGCTGTGGGCGACCCGCGGCCAGTGAATGGAGGTGTTTAAGGTCAACGGGATAAGTGTTGTTCTGCAGGGAAGACTTGTGGGGTGGGGCTTGCCTCCAACAGGAGAGGCAGACAACAGGAGGAAATAAATAGAAGCCTTCTTCCCAGGCCACGCATCACCGATGCCACCAACACAGAACCTCCAGGACAGGCAAATCCAGAGACAGAAGGCAGACCAGTGGTTGCCAGGGACTGGGGTAGGGGGCGGAGAACCCTGGGGGAGGGAGGTGGGGAACCCCTGGGGCAGGGGGTGGGGAATCCCCACCAATGGGTATGGGGTTTCTTTTTGGGGTGATAAAAATAAGATTCACTGTTGTGATGGGTGCCCTCACCTCTGAATTAACTAAAATTCACTGAATTGTACACTTTTAATGGGAAAAACGGTATGGTGCGTGCACGGTATGTGAGTGACATCTCTATTTTTAAAAGAAAAGGAGTCTTTTTGTTCCTTTCCTGAGAAGGTGCAAAGATGCAGGCAGTACATTTAAAATCATGTTGCCGCCAGTCGCCAAGGACCCTTTCTTTCCTGGCCGGAGCACACGCTCCTGCGAGAGTCACATCTGCTGTGATGACCCCAACTCTGTCATCAGGAACCTGCCCCTGTCTCCACATTCTCCCGCTGCCCCTGGCCCCAGACTCTCGCAGGGACCTCCTACCTGCCCCTGCTTCCTTCCGTCCTCCCCTGAGAGAAGCTGAGAGAAGAGGTCACGCGCTCTGCAGCAAACCTTTCCGAAGCCCTCACTGTTCTTCAGGGGGAATCACACCCCACCCCACCTCGGCCCCTACACACCGCCCTCCGCCCCGAGCACCCACCCAGCTGGCAGCCTTGACCTCCTCCACTGCTCTGACACACCAGCCCCATCCATCCCCACCTCAGGCATGCCATTCCTGCAACCCTCTGCCCAGAAGGTCCGGGCCAAAGATCTTCACAAGCTCATCTCTCATCACCTGGGGCTCAATCAGAAGTTACCACTTGTGCAGTGCAGGAGGGGGCTGAGACGAATTCATGATTCCTAAACGTGGAGCTGGTGGATCTGCAGGGGACAGGATGCCATGTACACTTGATCTGACCCTAAAACCAGAGAGACTCGCGGAGGGAGGGCGGTTCTACAACAAAGCGGCAACTGTGTTCACATTTAAAAACTCACTTTCAGCAGGTGCAGAACACTTCTGAGGAAAGAGGCATCCGCAGCCCCCCAGAGGGAAGATGGGAGAGACGGGGCTGGGGTGGGGAGACGGTGACGCGGGTTCAAAGGGATTCAGAAGGTCCAGGGCGGGACCTGTCAGTGCACTGGCTGAGGGGTGATGGCAGGCCCTGGGTAGCTCCTGGGTTCTGGCTCAGACAAAGCAATCAGAGAAGGTTCACAGCCCAAAGTGGGAACCCCCCAACTGACCATCACCAGGGGAGGGAACGAACCACATGATCAGTAAGTTACTACTTGGCGATAAGAAGAAATAAAACACAGATGATGCCACCATGAGGACAAGCCTCACGGCCATGCTGCTGGGTGAGAGAAGCCAGACGTGAAAGCCCACACGCCACGTGACGTGCTCACGTGGATCGTCCAGAAGAGGGGGCTCCGTGTGTGGAGACAGACACGGTCAGCGATTGTCAGGGCTGGAAGGGGGATGGAGGATGAGTGGCAGAGAGGAACAACACAGGTGATGGGCCGAGTCCAGACCTGGATGGTGGGTGCACCAGCTCAGCAGACTTACTGAAAACCACTGGATGGTGCCCTTCAAAGGGAGTGAACTTCATGGCCTGTAATGACACCTCCATAAGGCTGGGATTTTCTACGGTAACCACGGCGGCGGCAGGGAGAGGGATGCTGCGGGCCAAGTTTGGAGTGTCAGAGGGAAGGGGACAGCGTGGTAGCATCTGTTCTGGACCATCTGAGTCAAGGGGCCTCTGAGCTTCCAACTGAGAACATTTCAAGAGAGAAATGAAGTCTGTGCCCCGGACGGGAGGTCCAGCCGGAGATGTGACCAAGGGCAGCAGGCACTGGACAGACGTGGGTGCTAACAGGGCCTCCTGTGGGGGGCCGGGGAGAGCCTTGCCGAGCCCGGCTGTCATGAGGGATGAGAGTCCCCCAAGAAGGAATCCTGTCTGAATGAGACAAGCCCGGGAAGCAGGGGACCCTGAGTGCTGGGCTGCAGTGGCCAGGCTCGGCCAACCAGTCCCCTGGCCCGAGCCTCCCGCTCTCCGCTGACCCAGCACCTGGAAGTCCAGAGAACACGGCAGAAGGTCCATCCAACCCACCTCACCACCCCCGGGAAAAACACTTCCTAGGGAACCGAGGCCACATCTGGGAGTGGAACTAAGTCTGGAAGGAGACTCCAACCCCCGGGGAGCCCAGAGTGATGAACGGGACACCTGCCCAGCCATGCGCTCTGATGGAGCATCTGAAGGCAACCAGCCACTCCTGCACAGGCCCTTCCAGAACCTTCTCTCACGATGCATGCCCACCTCCTGGTCTTTGCAGAGCCAGAGGCCAGCCATAGGGCTGGATTCTCCACTACCGCAGGAGGAGATGGACTCAAAACTGCCAGGACAGGCTAAAGTCCATCCCTTATTCAACAACACAGGAAGCCTCAGATGTGAAAAGCAAATATGATGGTTGCCTGTGGCAACAGGATAAAGGAGGGATTAAAAACCCGATGGAGGGGGAGGTGAAACTTCTGCGGGCTTGGAGTTCTGTTTGAAGCCTCAGTGACGAGCAGGAGGGTCGAGGTCCTTGAATTAAGCCCATCTGACGGCCTGACTGGAGGCCAGTGATGGATCCAGAAGTGCTGCTATCAACTGATGTGTGGGGCTGGGTGTGGGGGGCAGGTGGGCGGGGATACGGGGTGTTGCAGGGATGCAGGATGCAGTGAAGATACAGGATGTGGGATGTTATGGGATACTGCTCTTGGGGAGAAGTTTGAGTGAGAGACAAACAGGTGAAAGGAGATGACTGTGGCCTAGGGGAGAGGAGAGCAGCTGAGACGCATTTTCCAAATTACATAAACTTGAAGACGCAACTATCTAACAGACAGAAGCACTGATTAAAGCACAAAGGCATTTTCCCAAAGTCTCTGCCAGGCAGACCAGGTCCACGGACCCCGTTTATGCGCCCAGGCGGGTGGCGGGGACTGACATGAGGGCTGGTAGCTCCCTGCATCTACTCGGTGCCAACTCTTGGGGGGAGATGGGTGAGAGGGCTGAAGCCATATACACCCAGGGGAACCCAGAGAGCTCATCCCCGTCCCCTCTGTGTTCTCCTGCGCCGTCCATGTGGCGTGACATTCAGGGAGGGCTGGACAGGACTGTGGGGGCCCCGGTGCCAGGGCTGGTTCCACGTCTATTCGCTGCACCCCAAGCAGAAAGAACACAAGAGTTACAGTTTCTAATGATGTTGGCACACGCCTTCTGCTTAAAAGGCCAGGTTAATGGACGCGTGCCAACCCTCCATCCCACAGTGAGCTCCCTGGGCATCTGCAATGCTCCGGCGAACAGCCGGAATGCCCACCCGTCATGCCCGGGAGCCCACTCGACAGCAAGGCCTAAGCACCCCCCACACCCAGGACTCTGATCCCCAGAGTGTGCAGCAACCCGAGGGGGTGTTCCTGGAAGGAGGACCAGCGCTTGCCATCCAAAGCTCAACATTCAGTCCCACTGAGACACAGAAAGAGCAGTCACTCCGGCCAAGAAGCATGTCCAGGCCCCACATGGGGAGGGACCTCCACTTAGGGAGGGACCCCACCTGGGGAGGGACCCCACCTGGGAGAGACCCCCACCTGGGGAGGCAATCCCACCTGAGGAGAGACCCCACCTGGGGAGGGACCTCACCTGGGAGAGAGCCCCACCTGGGAGAGACCTCACCTGGGGAGAGACCTCACCTGGGGAGGCAATCCCACCTGGGGAGAGACCCCACCTGGGGAGGGACCCCACCTGGGAGAGACCCCACCTAGGGAGGGGCCTCACCTGGGGAAGGACCCCACCTGGGGAGGGACCCCACCTGGGAGAGATCTCACCGGGGAGGGACCCCACCTGGGGAGGGACCCCACCTGGGAGGGACCCCACTTGGGAGAGATCTCACCGGGGAGGGACCCCACCTGGGAGAGACCCCACCTGGGGAGGGGCGTCACCTGGGGAGGGACCCCACCTGGGGAGGGACCCCACCTGGGAGAGATCTCACCGGGGAGGGACCCCACCTGGGGAGGGACCCCACCTGGGAGGGACCTCACCTGGGGAGGGACCCTCCTGGTGCAGAAGTGGCATAGCCACATGTGCCCCTGAGAAGCCGCTGGCTGGCGCTGGGCAGAGGAACCTGCTCGGCAGCATCGAGAGCCCTCCGGGCAGGATTCCAGGCCAATCTCAGTCCCGCCTCCAGGACTCACCTAGGTAAGGCCTTCTCGTGGGAACAAGGGCCGCTCTGTCCCAAGAGCTCACACCCGTGGGATTTCTAGTCTCAGGCTCCAGGGCCTTTGTTTGTCTCGGACAAAGAAAGAGAAGAGAGGTGGTCTTCAGAAGGTTCTGGAAACAGTTATGCCCCTGGGAGTGGAGTCCAGACCCTGAAAGGATCTTCCTTTGGGGAAGAATCTTCCTTTTGCAGAGCAGGTGTGTCTCCACCAGTAACTCCCAATGGTTTGGCGGTTTAGTCACTCAGCCGTGTCTGACTCTTGGTGACCCCATGGACTGTAGCCCACCAGGCACCTCCCACCAGGCTCCTCTGCCCAGGGAATTTTCCAGGCAAGAATACTGGAGTGGGTTGCCATTCCCTCCTCCAGGGGATCTTCCCGACCCAGGGATCGAACCTGAGTCTCTTGTGTCTCCCACATTGGCAGGCAGATGCTTTACCACTAGCGCCACCTGGGAAGCCCCCTGTGGGTCCCCAAAGCCCATGGCCTGAGGACAGAACACCTTCTGGGCCCCATCAGCAGGCCTGGGACAGCCTGGCCTGACGTCACACACTCACCAGGGTGCCCTCGGAACCTCTCAGCAGGCAGGCTGGCAGACGGCCCCTCCCCACTGCAAGGAAAAGGGCCTCCCTGGGTGGATGGTGCTGATGGTCGGGCTTTGACCAAGGAAAGCCATGGAGGACACTGACATCTGTAAGTCCAGCCGCTCGGCTCACCGTGTACCTGCCAGGGGACCCCAGGCTTGCAGCCCTGGAGTTCCAGCCCCAGGGACGCGGGCAGCCCACCTCGGGGAAATGGCAGAGAAGGGGGCACGTCACCCTAGGGGCTCTGTCCTCACCCCGCCCTCGGCCTTCCCGTTCAGCCTCGGGAATGGAGTCTGAATCTGAGGGGAGTGCTTCCCCAGTCTCTGAATCCTCCAGCATTGATAAACAGTAACAGGATCTAGGGGCTCAGAGGGTTAAACCTGCAGCGTGAGGATCCATCCACGCCGATGGGGGGGGTGGGGGGGTCACCAGGTCCCCACTTGAGCTCCCCGAGGGGATAAGCAGGGCTGCACCAGGGGCCAACAAGGGGTGACGTCGGTCTGACGCAATGACCCCAAACAATGAAAGCATCCAAAGTCAAAACAGGCATGACCTATGGCCAGAAACATCCCTCCTGGATGCTCCAGGGAAACCGAACCCTCCGAGGGGAGAATCCCCCGATGTTCACTGGTGGGGACAAAAATCCAGGTATTTTGTGGGTTTTTGTTTTTTCTGGCCGCGTCCTGTGGCATGTGGGATCTTAGTTCCCTGACTAGGGATCAAATCCTTGCCCCCTGCCCATTGGAAGTGTGGATTTTTAGCTACTGGACTACCAGGGAAGTATCTAAAAATCCAGACATTATGCACTACTATCCTCAAATCTTGACAGATGTGAACTCAACGTCCTTCTCTCTTCCTTCCTCTGACTGAGCCGGGGTTTGGGGGACAAAGGAGCCCCCTGGGGCTGACTACCCAGCAGAGACCCCTCCTGGCGGGGCTTCTGAGTGGGAGTGTCAGGGTGCCCCTTCACAAGAAGTGGGCAGCTCCCTGCACCAGGAAACCGCAGAAAAGAGAGCCTGGACCTTCTAAAAACACTCAGCACTCCCTGTCCCCGGGCCTGTCTGTAAAAGGGCCAACAGACAGACCCCCAAGTCTGACTCACTCTCGAGACCAGAACAAACAGAAATTCCAGTCACTGACAAACCACAGAGACAGGTCAGGAGAAACAGCGCAGAAATAAGGAAGACGCTGCAGGAAAAGAAACAGAAAAGGAAGCAGGACAGCATGTAAAAATCAGACACCAGGTTCACCTGCTCTGGAGGAAAATACACCCGACTAGAAGAAGAGAGAGCTCAGTACTTCGTGCCAGGGGAACAATAATAAGCCATGAAACCTACTCCAAACAAACAATAACTCCAAAGAATAATTTCCAAAAACAGCAAGCGCAGGGCTACAAAAACAAAGTGATCGGTGATCAATCAGAAGTCAGAATGGATGCATCTGAAAATACCGTAAAGAAAGGACAAACAGGGAAAATGACAGGTGATCAAAGGAATGAGAGAAAAGATGACGGAACGAGAGGAGGAAAAGCCGACACTGAAGGTGACCGTGTTCCCACAACGGAGAACAGCAGGGAGGTGCCCGAAAACACTGAGAGCAGAACCGCCATGTGATCCCGCAGTCCCGCTCCTGGGCGCGCATCTGGAGAAAACTGCAATTCAAAAAGACACATGCATCTCAGTGCACACTCCAGCACCATTTACAGTAGCCAGGACCTGGAAACGACCTAAATGCCCATCGACAGACATGTATAAAGAAGACGTGGCACGTACAACGGATTATTACTCAGCCATAAAAAGGATGCAGCAACGTGGATGCACCTACAGACGATCATCCTGAGTGAAGTGAGTCAGACGAAGACCACACGACATCACTTACATGTGGAATCTAAAAAAAGATTCATACACAAAGCAGAAATAAACTCACAGGCACAGAAAATAAACTTACGGTTACCAAAGAAATTAAGAGTTTGGGACCAACATATACACGCATATAAAATAACCAACAAGGACCAACAGGATAGCACAGGGAACTATACTCAATTCTGTAATAACCTTTAAGGGCAGAGAATCTGAAAGAGAATAGATATTTACGCATATTGATACATGTATGTGTGTACCTGAATCACTTTGCTATATGCCTGAAGCTAACACAACATTGCAAATCAACTTATTTCAGTAAAAAGGGGAAACTGTGTCATTGAGACAGAGAACAGCTCCCAGAGAGAGGAAGGGGAAAAGGAAAAATATAGGAAACAGACTTCTTCAGGAAAAACAGCATGGCCAGCGCCAAACACTTCCTAGGTGCTTAGTCAACTCAGTCGTGTCCGACTCTTTGTGACCCCAGGAACCGTAGCCCGCCAGGCTCCTCTGTCCATGGGATTCTCCAGGCAAGAATACTGGAGTGGTTGCCATGCCCTCCTCCAGAGGATCTTCCCCACCCAGGGATCGAGCCCAGGTCTCCGCACTGCAGACGGACGCTTTAGCATCTGAGCTACCTGGGTCAGTAACTGAAGTCAATTCTTTAGGAACCCAGTAAAGAAAAAAAATCAAGTCCTGGACAAGATACGTCTAGCACAGGTTCAGGGCAAGCAGACTATCAAACAACATCCCTATAGGTCTGGGGCGACACGAGGCAGGAACTATGGCTCAAAGGTTACACAGGAAAACCACAGATGAGCTGACATGTTCACGTACACAGTTCTTATTCTTTGCAGATCCTGTATTGGGAATTTGCCTCCTTGCTAAAACTTACTGGTAACCCCAAATCAATATGAGCAGCACCGCTGTGACCACTCGCAGACAGAGCAGACATGCCGGTTCCAAGCTGGGTCTGAGCAGAGGACCAGCTAGCTCCCTTCTGTGTCCGCTGCGATCTTATAAACAACTGTCTTTATCCGGGTCTATTTGGAGCCCTGTTTTGCATTTCGGTGCTTTTCGCTGGTGATTCTGAGGTTTAAAATGGCCCCCAGGCAGAGCTGAAGCGGGGTCTGGTGACAACGGACGAGAAGGTGGGGTCGAGCCTCAGGGAGAAGTCACGTGTCAGGTGAGCTGCCTCCAGTGTGAGTCACAGGCTGCTGGCCGTGAGCCCGGCACTAATCCTGAGTGCACCGCGTGTGTTAAATAACACTCCTGACACGGAAACGCATATGCAACAAGCTTGTGCACTGCTCCACGGGTGAGGCTGCAGCCAGAGGCGCTCGGGACCCTCACCCACTGCATCCCCCACGGGCAATGGGCCTCAATGGGCATCACGACCACCAGCGGTGAGACCAGCGGGCCGGTCACTGGGGAAGCACTGCCCCCAGGACCTCCTCCCGAGAAAACCCTGGACGGCCAGCTCCATCCACCTAAGAGGTGGGACGGAATACAGAGCAGTGACAGGAGAAGGCTGCCGTGCGCCCGGCAGCGAGCAGTGACCCTGGGAGAGGAGACCCCAGGGCTGTGAAGGCTGCACCAGGACAGGCGTCTGGTGGGGTGGACGGCGACCCCGGGCAGGGAGCCCTACACCAGCAAGAATCGGTGGGTGGGGAGGAGAGGCCTCATGTGTACACGTGTGTGTGTGTGTGTGAGTGTGTGCACGTGCAAAACAGCTGCTTGTTCTCCACACACTGACCTTTTCCTTCCCAGTCTCAGAGCTCAGCTACGTTCCGCAGCCTCCTCTGCGGCCAGGTACATGGGTCAAGCGCATGGGTCAGGTGTGTGCAGTCAGGAGCATGTGGTCAGCTGCAGGTCAAGCGCATGGGTCAGATGCGTGCAGTCAGGAGCATGTGGTCAGCTGCAGGTCAAGCGCATGGGTCAGGTGCGTGCAGTCAGGAGCATGTGGTCAGCTGCAGGTCAAGAGCATGGGTCAGGTGCGTGCAGTCAGGAGCATGTGGTCAGCTGCAGGTCAAGTGCATGGGTCAAACGCATGGGTCAGGTGCGTGCAGTCAGAAGCAACCTCCAGAGGACACAAGGGAAGGTGGGAGGAGAGATGTGGTCCAGGAGCTTCCTCTTTCCCTCCCTCTGAGCAGGTACGGGAGACCCGAGAAAGACTCCAGAGTCTGGGGAGCCTGCATCCCTGAATGGCTGTGTGGATGTGAACCACCCCCTCCGCGTCCCTGCCAATCCCCAGGGGACTGAGAAATAAAACATCTATGTGTCAGGTGCCTGAGGTTTGGAGGGCTGTTTATTACAGCAATTAGTTTAATCCACTCCCAATATACAGGGAGAGAACACTAAGTTCCTTACAGCAAAAAAAAAAAAGGAGGAAAGAAAACTGTAATCAAAAGTGAAAACCAATAAAGAGATCAGCCTTCCAGTGTTTTTTGCAATCATTTCTTTTAACTTGATAGATTCATTTGAAAACAGTCTCTCTTGTGGCAAAAAAAAAAAATTACTAAAGTTCAGCTTTTCCTTCACTGAGTTTTTCTCCTTTTACTTTCAAATTAAGTCACCTTAATGAGGCTGATAATATTATTAACAGCGTGTACTTTGAGTCTGTGCTTACCCAGGCCACCCTTTACCTGCAACCCTTTGGAGAGACACGTCTGAAACGTCCGTGAAACGTCAGCGACAACCGCTCCAGGAGCTGGCATCTGTGCTTTTCTAAACGACCTGAGGCTTTTATAATAACCACGTAACTTTCACGAGAGATGTCAGATGACACGGAAGGGAGAATGAACGCTGGGCCTGGCCTGCTGCCAGGCTGGTCCTAGGGCTCAGGTCCTCCCGCGCTCTCCCTGGAAGGTGGGGTCGTGAGAGCTCGCCCTGAGATGACCCCAGGGCGCAGGGCCCCTCCCCAGGAGCGGGGGTTTCCTAGGAGACCTGAGGCGCAGGAGACTGGGCTTGGGTCAGACCCCAAGGGTCGCACTGGCGCCACTCGGCCAGGAGGTGGCGCTGCGGGCCTCCCCAGTCCCTCGGATCCCAGCCGGGCCCCTTCCCAGCAGGGCCTTCAGCCACACAGGCTGGAGCCTCCCAGAGGCGTCTACACCCGCCCCAGCCCAGTCTACACCCGCCAGCCCCACCTCTCCACCTCCTCTCTAAACTCTAACAGGAGGGCTCCTCTCGGGCACACAAGCCCCAGGGAGACCTAAGGAGCAGAGACCACGAGAAACGAGACGCCCCGGCGGGGAGCCCATCGGCACAGGCTGAGACCCCGGTCACCTGATCCCAAGAGACAAGAAACCCACTGGGAGGGGCCCACTCGGCCGGCCGTGGGTCCAGTGCCGCCTGCCAGCCTCCGGAAAGCCCCTCCTGGGGTCACTGAGCCTTGCCAGCCTCCCCAAGGCCCCGGACGCGCATCCACTAGCCAGACCCTGGACGTGACTCCACGGGGGGCTCAGGTCCAGCCCCGCCCAGCCTGAAAGGTCCCCCACCAGGCCTGGTGCCACCCCCCGCCCCCGCCAGGCTCCACCCGCCCAGCTTCAGCGTGCTGCCCTGCCACCTGTGCTGCCCACCCCAGAGGGAGCCCCTCCTGCGTCTCCAAGGCCCCCACAACAGCACCACAGCCAGGGAGACCCCTCTCCGGCACCCGCTGTGGCCACAGGGACCTCATGCAAATTCACCACAGAAGGACCATCTCGTGTGCCTCAGACAGCACGGGGCTCAGACCTCGAGGGACGACTCAGGGCTGCCGGCGGGCAGGGCGGGGAAGGGTATGCCGGGCAGAGCTCGCAGATGCCAGGAAGCGGGAGCCGCAGTGCCAGGGGAGGTGGCAGGGCCTGCCCGGGGCGGGCAGCCCGTTTACTAAGGCACCCACTGTGCTCGCTGCCGCTGCAGGCCTGGTCTCCGTGCTGAGGCTTGGCCTCCATCCCTGCACACAGTAGGTGCAGCGAGGAGGGGGAGGAGGGCCCAGCAGGAGGGGCGGGCGGGGCGCTCGTGGGGAGGGGGCGGGAGCAGCTCGGGCCTCTGGGACCGGCGGGGCAGGGGGCGAGCAGAGGCCCCTGGAGTCCAGGTCACGCCTGCCATGGGCCGGAAGGCGGGCGGCGGGCAGGCTCACCGTTTGCTGCAGATCCTCGATGACGATGCGCAGCACCAGCGTGTGGGCCTGGCCCTCCTCCGCCCTGGCGCCACCTGGCTTCTGGGCTGTGGCCCGGATGGTGTCATAGATGGTCTCCTCCTTGGAACTGTCCGAGTCCGACTCCTCCGAGGAGTCTGAGTAGCTCCGGGCCATCTCGTCCTCGCTGGACGTGGGGCTGCGTGGCATGGCTGCGCGTGTCTGCTCGGAGAAGGGAGGAGGGAGACAGACATCAGGGGAGGTTCAGAGAGAAGCGGGGGTGTGGCGGAGACCGGTGTCCAGGGGCGTGATCGCAGGCTGGGAGACCTGCGTGGGTAATACACACACACACACACACACACCTCCACACACCCCAGCTCCTCCCGGAGCCCGAGCCAGGCAGGACCTGTGGGGCCCCGAGAGCCCTGCCCGGGTGCTCGGAAACCAGCACTTAACAGGAGCCCGGCCGCGGCTTACGGTGACGGACCAAGGGGGCGGCGGGGCGGTCTGAAGCGTTCGGGAGTAAGAGGAACAGCTCTCTGTTTTTCTTGGAGGAGCAGCAGGCAGAGAGATGCGGGCTGTGGGTCAGAAGGGTACCGAGCACCTGCTATAATAACCCCCTCTGCTTCAAACACAGCAATGATAGGTACTGTGCAAAAATAGACCCAGCAGGCAGGGCCAGGCTCAGAAATGAGAGAATCTCCAGGCCCAGGAGCACAGCGGAACCCAAAGACTGATGGGGGCAGGCTGATGGGGGAGGGCTGGGGGTCCCCAAAAGCCCGCGGAGGTTGGGAGGGCAGCTTCCTCACCATCAAGTGCAATAAAAGCCCCCCGGCAAGGACCCAGGTGAGGGGGCCGACTGCCGCCTCGTTCCACGGGCGTTAGCAGGACAGAACTGGGAGGGCAGGCTGCCCACGGGACACCCCCAGGTCTGTGGGCAGCGGTCAGAAAGGTCAGGCTAAAACCTGCCCAGGAACACCCCCAGCTCTGTAGGCAGCAGCCAGAAAGGTCAGGCTAAAACCTGAGATGACCAGGGGTCCTGGGGCAGGGGGGTGCATGCCAAACCAGCAATTGCACTTCTGTGTGAACTCTGTGAAGGACGTCAAAGGTCAAGTTCACGTGAACAAGAAAGATGTCCCAGGCTGTTCCCTGCAAAACGGGTGCCCTGGTTAACCCAGCTCACACGCCACCCTGACCATTCAGGATCTGCCTGACCAGGGTGTGGTCTCTACTTCCCACGGACAGCACAGCTGAGAGCACCATGGACCCCAACGACCCCCACAGGGCCCCGAAAGGAGCCCTGAGAAAGGACCGTTCAGACACGGCATCCTTGCTCACAAAGGCTGGAAGGATGCAGGCTCGCCTGGAGCCTGAAGTGCACACGACGTGACTGACGGGGCAGAGGCACCCACAGCGACAGGAACGCCAAAGTGGGGGGCGGGGGGGCAGAAAGGGGGTCACAGCGCCTGTGACGTTACTTGTAACTTTGGTTTCCTCGAAACAGTTCCAGGTGATGAGACAGAAAGCCAGACTTCGACAAACCTGGGACACAGAGGCTTGCAACGCTCTTCTCTGGGCATCTCTTTGTGCGTGAAATATTTCACAGTAGAAGTGGGGGGGGGGGCAGGGGGGAAGCAAGGGGGAGGGGAAGGGAGGAAGATGGTCACCTGGCCGACTACCCTAGGGGCTGGGGAGCACGGACCTGGAAGCCATTCATTTTGGGGTGACGAGCCTCAGAAAAGTCCCAGGCAGGACACAGCTCAGCCAGTGCCAACTTGGCGTCCAGTTTGAGAAGGCTGACACCCACCATTTACCTCCAGAGTTCATTTAAGGTCAGCGGACACCCATGGACATGCTTCTCTGCTGGGCCACCAGGTCCCAGGACATTCCTAGCCCCTGATCAGACACTCAAAGCCTAGCAAAGTGCAGACGCCACCCTAGAAAATGCACCCCCCACACCCAGGGAAAGGCAAGACCACAACTGGGTCGGGGGCTCCCCTACTGCCAAGAGCACCTGGACTGTCCTCGCACACGGGGTCCATAGATGCGGCTCTGCCCAACCTGCAGGGGAGCTGAGTGAGTCCTAACCCGGAGGTTTCTCAGGAAAAACCCTGATATCTGGCTCATCCTGACCACCAGCAAAATCTGGCCTGGTTGGGGTCGGCCATGCAGCACCCGGGGCTGGAGCAAGCTGCTGCGACTCCCTGGCCAGCCTGCCCTCCTCCCCAGGTCCTCCCAGAACCGAGAGACTCGCACGGTCAGAGCTCCTGCCGCCGAGCTCTCTCCCTGGCCCGTGGGCCTCAAGTCTGAGCAACTGCGAACAGATCCACCCAACACCCCAGCCTGGCCTCGTCCTCGGTCTTCTGCCTTCACACCTCCCGAGAGGGTCCCTGGTCAAACATCTCAGCCAGCAGATTACCCGGATCACCCAGGAAGGGTCTCGTTTCTTAAAGGAAAGTTACCAAGCTAGTCACACAGTCATGTCTGACCCCACAGGCTCCTCTGTCCAGGGGATTCTCCAGGCAAGAACACTGGAGTGGGTTGCCATTCCCTTCTCCAGAGGATCTTCCCGACCCAGGGTCAAACCCGGGTCTCCTGCATTGGAGAAACCAGGGAAGCCTAAAATTTCCAAAGTACATCCCATCCTCCACTAAAACTTCAGAGCACCCGGGGACTCCTGAATTCACTGACAAACGCCTCTGTCAGTTGAGCTTCATATTTTTCCAACCGGACAAGAGCACAAACTGAAGAGTGGGGGGGGGGGGGGGGGGCGGAGGCCGAGGACAGGGTCTGGCCACCCGGGTTCGACCTTAGGAAGGTCCCAGCCAGTCTGGCTGCAACTTCCACCAACACGTTCACTCCTGCCTTCGCTCATTCACCACTTACACATGAAAAAAATAAGTGCCTGGCATAATTATATGTCACATATATACTATATAAAGTAGAACACAGTTACAATTATTGTAATATGGAAATAATTGTATGTTATTATAATATAATATGATTATATACACACAATTATAATATAATACAAATATAAATTATGTACATCATTGTGTGTGCTGTCTTAGTTGCTCAGTTGTGTCTGAATCTTTGTGGCCCCATGGACTGTAGCCCATCAGGCTCCTCTGTCCATGGGATTTCTCAAGCAAGAATACTGGAGTGGCTTGCCATTTTCTTCTGCAGGGATCTTCCCAACCCAAGGATCGAACCTGGGTCTCCTATGTGGCAAGCAGGTTCTTACCGTCTGAGCCCCTAGGGAAGTACCATTATATAGTTGCATAAATATTATATACAAAATCATTTCCAACAAGGTTTCCAGGTTTTAATATCCTCCAGAAAAGGTCAACTCCATGGTGGTCCAGTGGTAAGCACTCTGCACTTTCACTGCCGTGGATTAGAGTCGGACCATAAAGAAGGCTGAGCGTCCAAGAAGTGATGCTTTTGAACTGTGGTGCTAGAAAAGACTCTTGAGAGTCCCTTGGACAGCAAGGAGATCAAACCAGTCAATCTTAAAGGAAACTAACTCTGAATACTCATTGGAAGGACTGATGCTGAGGCTCCAATCCTTTGGCCACCTGACGTGAAGAGCCGACTCACTGGAAAACACCCCGATGCTGGAAAGATTGAAGGCAGAAGCAGAAGGCGGCAGAGATGAGATGGTTGGATGGCATCACCGATTCAATGGGCATGAACCTGGCACACTCCAAGAGATGGTGAGGGACAGGGAAGCCTGGTGTGCTGCAGTCCACGGGGTCACGAAGAGTCGGACACAGCTTGTCAAATGAACAGCGATCCTACAGAACAGTATTTCTTGGGGTCATGAAGGGTCGGACACAGCTTGTCAAATGAACAGCGATCCTACAGAACAGTATTTCTTTGTCCTGGCTGCACACGGAAGCCACCTGACATCTTTTTCTAAAAAACAACGGTGCCAGGAGGTCCGATTCAACTGGTCTAGGTGAGGCCCCAATATGGACATTGTCTTTACTTTTTTATATTTATCTGCCTGCACCAGATGCTAGTTGCGGCATTTGAGATCTAGTTCCCTGACCAAGGATGGAACGCCGGCCCCCTGTATTGGGGCCACGTTAGCCACTGGACCACCAGGGAAGTCCCCCTGCTGGATGTGACCTTTAGATGCCTGGAGACTCTGAAGCTGGGAGAGACTGAGGTAAAAGGAGAAGGGGCGGTGGATGGTGAGATGGTCAGATGGCATCACAGACTCAATGGATACCAATCTGAGCAAACTCCGGGAGAAGGAAATGGCAAACCCATTCCAGTGTCCTTGCCTGGAGAATTCCACGGACAGAGGAGCCTGGCAGGCTACAGTCCAAGGGTTGCAGAGTCAGACACGACCGAGCGACTAACGGTCAGCTGCTGCTGCCCAGGGCGTGGGAACAGCCCGCGGGTCCAGATCCAGAGGTGGTTGTGAGTCAGGTCAGACGATGGGCAAACACTGGGATGTACAAACGCTGGCAACACCGTGTTTCTCCAGGGTGACTCTGCAGCCGCGGTGCCCAGGCCGGTGACCCGTTGTGGACACACAGTCTGAACAGTAAAGTATACCTGAGCCCAGGGGCGTCCTTCCACAAGACCAAAGCTGGAGGTGGGGGTCCTTATCTGGCCAGAAGGAGCCACCATTGCTACTACATCAGCTTAGAGATGATGGTCAGACATGGACGTGTCTGCCACCGAAACCCACTGGACGGGCCTGAGGGGAAAAGGCAGACCTGTGCCCACTTCTTCCCAGGACGTCCTGGGAGCTCAGGCCAAAAGCCCCAGCAGGCTGATCCTGACCTTGAAAAGGAGTGTGTGTAACTCAATCAGCTGATCCATGGGAAAAGCAAACACCTGCAGAAACACTTAATCATTAACTGTGGTTGGGGCTGCGCGTGACAGGAGGGTACCCGGGGACTCTCGCATTTTGGATAAACAACAGAGACGTTTCATCCTAAGTACTTCCTAAACACTGGGTAGGACATGGGGTGCGAGGTGCTTAGTCGTGTCTGACTCTTTGTAACCCACTGGACTGTAGCCTGCCAGGCTCCTCGGTCCATGGGATTTTTCAGCCAAGAAGACTGGAGTGGGTTCTTCCTGACCCAGGATCGAACCCACGTCTCCTTCGTCTCCTGCATTGCAGGCGAATTCTTCACCTGCGGAGCCAGCAGGGTATTTGCACTGAAACACTAGCAATCTGAAATTCGCACAGAAGTGGGTGTCCTGCATCACACGGGGCAAAGCCATGGCGGGTAGCAGGCCTTCTCCAAACTGCTGGGGGCGGGGGATGCTCCCAGGAGAGGGAGCCAAGGACGACAACTCAGTGTGGAAACCAGCTTCCCCAGGAAAAGTCAGCGGCAGGACCCGCAAGGGAAGGTTCCTCACCACCTGTGGGCAGACATTTCTAGTGTAACTCACCTCTCGGGGAAAATACCAAACTATACAAATACAAGTCGATAAAGTTCAACATCTCTCAGAATGTGTTTGCTTCACTGGCCCTGCTGGGCACCTATTAATACGGGTAAAGGAAAGTAACAGTGGAAAAGCAATTTTAACAAAAACGCCACATTTTGCTGCCGAAATGTTACAAGAAAGCACGCAAGTGTTCCAAGAAAACATAAAATCTCAAACTGTCTCCTGAGTCCCCTAACAAATTTCCTCCTGGTTCCTTCCTCAGGCACAGAGAAAATATGAAAGCTGCCCTGGGACAGAAGACACATAGTAAAAACAGAATGACTTCACCAAGGTCAAAGCTGCAAGAATCACATGTATGAAGATAACCTATAAAAAGGCAAGGGTTCCATCAGCTCTGGTTTAGTTTATATGTGTGTGTATACACATATGGGCTTCCCTGCTGACTTCAGATGGTAAAGAATCTGCCTGATATGCAGAAAACCCGGGTTCACTACCTGGCTTGGGACAATCCCCTGTAGAAAGAAATGGCTACCCACTCCAGTAATCTTGCCTGGAGAACCTCATGGACAGAGGAGCCTGGTGGGCCACAGTTAATACACACACACACACACACACACACACACACACATGTGGTTTTTTTGGGAAAAAAAAAAAGTTTTTATTCAAGTGGAATCTCAGACACCTGACGTATTTAACATACAGGAAGCAAGGTTTTGTGACTATTTATTTACAAATATACTAAACCGGCTGGTCCTCATAGCAGTGAGACCCTGCTCTCCCAGGAGCTGCTCTGGGGTTCTGTGCAGACAGAGAACTCAGGTCAAGGTCATGGCCAAGGACTGGCAAAGCCTCCACCAGAACCGGTAGGTCTAGAACTAGATTCGGGAGGGGCCCAGGTTCCGCCACTCCCTTGGAAAGTCACTAACAGAGGACGGTGAGTTAACACAGAATGACAGGGAGTGGGGGTGCAGGGCAGGTGGGCTTTGGGCAGCAGTGGGCCAGGTGGAGGTTGAAGGCGCCTGGGAAGGTGCGAGAAAAGCACGCCTGTGTCTCAGTACTCATTTAATCTGCGCTGCTCTTCCCTTTGGGCTTCCCAGGCGGCAAAGAGCCCAGAGGCCAATGCAGGAGACACCGGAGACGCAGGTTCAGCCCCTGGGGCGGGAAGATCCCCTGGGGAAGGACATGGCAACCCACTCCAGTCTTCTTGCCTGGGAAACCCCACTGACAGGGAGCCTGGCGGGCTACAGTCCACGGGGTCGCAGAGTCGGACACGACTGAGCGCGCGCACACACACTTCCCTGCAGCCGCACGTCAGAGGCAGTGAGAAGCGGCAGGGAGGCACTGCAGCACTGGTGAAGCTGTGGGGGGCGTGGGGGCTGCCCTAGAAGCTTCTGCCGCGCCGGCCCCCCAGTAACTGCGTCAGAATCTAGGAGGCGTGGTCTAGGGATCAGACCACACCCCTGAGGGCGGGGCGACACCAGGATTCAGGCCACACGCCACCTCTTCCGGCGACCCCTGCGGGACGCCACGCCCCCAACGGCTCCAGCAGACTGACCGCAGCTGCAGCCCAGATGGTGCCACGCGGCAGCCACCCCATCTGCGAGGACAGCGTCCGCTACCACACCGCAGGCCGGGGGGAGACTGCAGAGCCCGCCCACCAACGTGGCATCAGCCCACGTCCCCCCACCGCCAACTTCACGCGTTGGGGTCCTGACCTCCAGCACCCGAGAAGGTGGCTGTGTTTGGAGTTCGGGACTTTCACGAGGTGATCATGGTAAAATGAGGTCACTGGGTGGGGGGGGGCCTGTCTGACGTGCCTTTTTGTACGGCTCACGGGGTTCTCGGGGCAAGAACACTGGAGGGGTTCGCCATTCCCTCCTCCAGCGAATGCTGGGAGAGATGGAAGGTGGGCAGAGGATGACATGGTCGGATGGCATCACCGACTCAACGGACATGAACTTGAGCAAACTCCGGGAGACCGTGGAGGACAGGGAAGCCTGGCGTGCTGCAGTCCACGGGGTCGCAGAGAGTCAGACAGGACTCAGTGACTGAACAACAACAGACAGTCCAATGCGACTGGTGTCCTCATCACACAAGGAAGTCAGGACACACACACACACACACACACACACACACACACGCGCGCGCGGAGGGGCGACCCTGTGAGGACGCGGCCGTCCACACACCCGGGAGCGAGGCCTCAGGAGGATCAGCCCTGCTCACACCCGGGTCCGGGATTCCAGCCTCCAGGACCGGAGACAGGAAGTGTCTGCTGTCTAAGCCCCCAGGCTGGGGGCCTTTGCTATGGCAACCACAAGAAATGCCTAAGGGGTGAGGCCCTCCGGATGTTCTTTACTAGACACATGGACTATATTTCTGAGGAGAATCGCCATCAAGACGGGCTTTCTTCTGAAACCACTGTCTAGGTAAATTCCATGTCTGTCCCTTCCTGCATCTTCGGATGAACTCCAAGAAGGACAGCTGTCCTCTCTCCCCCATGAACTGCTGATGTCCTTTTCTGCCCGGGGTGTCTCTGCCTAGCTCCCCCAGCCCTTCCTTCACGCCTGGCTCACCAGACCACACTCACTCTCCTTCCGTCTCTCCCGGGAAGCCCCGCTGTCCACACCTCCCCGTTAACCTCTGATGATTCTCAGCTAGTGCTCTGAAAACCACGCCATCACAGACACTCCAGTCCATCCCTGGCCAAAGGAGTTTGGGAAACTAGATGAAACAAACACGGACCAATCACTTTGAAAGTCAAAGTGCTAGCTGCTCAGTCGTGTTCGACTCTTTGAGACCCCATGGACTGTAGCCTGCCAGGCTCCTCCACGCGAGAATACTGGAGTGGGCAGCCACTCCCTTCTCCAGGGGATCTTCCAGACCCAGGGATCAAACCCAGGTCTCCTGCATTGCAGATTCTTTACTGTCTGAGCCAGCAGAGAAGCCCAGTCACTTTACTGCAGGACTTACTGGTGTGCTTTCAGTGGTCGTCTCTCAGAGTGGCTGATGCAATACATTCCCCAAACCACTTAACCCCTGAATCACCTGCTCCTGGAGAGGGCAAATGTCACCTCCCGCAGTAGGCACGTCGCACGCCTGCAGGGCATGTCCCGCAGAGCCCAGCTCCCCGCCGAGCACAACCGCCCTGGACGCTCACTGGGTAGAGACAAGTAAGGCAGGGAACTGGACACACTCCTCCACCCAAAGGAAAAGGGCTCCAGGGGTATTACCGCTGCTCAACATCCTTCGGCCAAAATCGATCTCCCCAGATCAGAAAGAGAACTGCTGACGAGCCAGATGCTGAATTAAAATGTCTCCGTTGAGGATCACTGACCGTAAGGAGGAGGATCACATGCCTGACTGGCGTGTTGTGTGTGGTGACTGGCGAGTTCTGTGTGGTGACTGGCGAGTTCTGTGTGGTGACTGGCGTGTTCTGTGTGGTGACTGGCGTGTTCTGTGTGGTGACTGGCGAGTTCTGTGTGGTGACTGGCGTGTTCTGTGTGGTGACTGGCGAGTTCTGTGTGGTGACTGGCGTGTTCTGTGTGGTGACTGGCGAGTTCTGTGTGGTGACTGGCGAGTTCTGTGTGGTGACTGGCGAGTTCTGTGTGGTGACTGGCGTGTTCTGTGTGGTGACTGGCGAGTTCTGTGTGGTGACTGGCGTGTTCTGTGTGGTGACTGGCGAGTTCTGTGTGGTGACTGGCGTGTTCTGTGTGGTGACTGGCGTGTTCTGTGTGGTGACTGGCGAGTTCTGTGTGGTGACTGGCGAGTTCTGTGTGGTGACTGGCGTGCAAGGCATCGAGAGGCATTCTAGGTGGGTTAACGGAAAGGCTGGGATTTGGAACGTTCACCAGATGGACCCACTTCCCTTCCACGCAGCAGAATTCCCTTAGGACCCTGTGCTCCTTGGACTATAGGCGCGGGGCCCCCACGGCTTCCACCTCCCCTCCTCCTGGAGAGCCAGCTGCGGAGTTTGGGCTGCAGGGGGCTCCCTTCTGAGCATCTGCTGTAAATATTGTTCAGCTGCGTCCAACTCTGCAACACGCCAGGCTCCTCTGTCCTCCACTATCTCCTGGAGTCTGCTCAGACGCATGCCCATTGAGTCAGTGATGCCATCCAACCACCTCATCCTCTGTCACCTCCTTCTCCTTTAGCCTTCAATCTTTTCCAGCATCAGGGTCTTTTCCAACGTAAACAGGGCCACGCGATTCTAAAGAAGGCCTGTTTTTTTTATCACAGGCCCACATTTTGGTTTTCTTCCAGCATAAATGAAGAGATTCTGACCAACCAGTGTGCCCCCCGTTTCTAACCTCATCACAAAAGACGTGGTTCACTCATCTAACACTTTTGCAGTAGCAAGAATCCATTCACGCTGAAGAAAAGGGGTCCCTGGGATATCAGGACATGAGGACTAACAGGTCAAGACCTCCTCTGCTGGGAGGCGGCCCCGCCCAGCACCTCGAAAACCCAAGCTGTTGTTCGATAGGCTTTGTGTCCTGGGGGACCAGAGGCCTGGACTCTGACAGCCACGGGGTGGATGTCAGGGGGCTAGGAAAGGAAACCTCCTCAGTCAGGCCCCAAACATCTAGAAGATCACAATGAAGGAGCATTTCCCCGACTGGAGCAGTGAATCTGCCCCAATCCTGCAGCAGCCATCAATATAACTAACACACAAGGCAAGAGATAAGTGGGTACACTGTTTCAGGATTAAAAAGGTTGGGGGAGAGAATTGTTTTTCAGATACTCAGCTTCTCTGTGTGGAAAAGCCACGAGCACTTGGAAATAAATTATTTAAACCAGTGAAAATGCTCAGCAAGTGCTAGACAAGAAATTAATTAATACACAAAGTTAACTAAGTTGCTACATTTGCAATAAATAATTTAAAGGCATTAAAAATTCTATCAGAGTCCCAACAATAACCACAGACATATAAGAAAAATTATCTAAAGCAACCTATGCTAGACCTTTATGGAGAAAATGAAAAGGACATTATTCAGAACAACAAAATAAGAAAGACACAGGTCTTCCTATGAAGACCAGATGAATGGAGAGATCCACCATAATCATGGAAGCTAGGGCTTAAGATTTTAAAGATAATAGTTCTCCACAAAACACAGATTTGAGGCAACTTCCAACAGAAACCCTGGCAGGACTGTTCACAGAACTTATTCTGGTCGTAACGTTTGCCGAAAAGGAGAAAGAGCCGAAAATAACCAGGACAGGGACTTCCCTGGCGGTCCAGTGGTTAAGACTCCACCCTTCCAATGCAGGAGGCGCAGGTTCAATCCCTGATCAGGGAACAATCCCACATGCTTTGCAGCACGGTCAAAAAATAATTTTTTTAAAAAATACCAGGACTAACTTTGGAAACAAAGAGATGCCAAATCTCCCTAAACAGTTATAAGATGAGATCAGGAGGACTTTGCTACAGAGACAGATACAGATCAATAGGAAGAGCAGAGAACTCGGGACAGGCCTTGCAAACATGGGGATGCAATGTGTGTCCATGTGTTGGGAGGAAAAGAACCGATAAATGCACGATGTTGACATTGTGGGCTGTTCACACGCAAAGTGTCAGAAACGGAGCCCACCTCCCCACACACGAGCCAACGCCACACACGCTAAAGACCTAGGCATGAAAAAGCAAAACTACAAACGTCTGGAAGGAAAAAACACAAGATCTCCTCCTCAAGAGATGCAGGTTTGGTGCTGCTATAACAAATGACCACAGATTATTGGGATAAAACAACAGAAAGGCATTCTCTCACAGTCCTAGAGGCAGAAATCCCAAATGAGCCACACAGGGCTAATGCCAAGGTGTGGTCAGTGCTGGCTCCTCCTAGAGATTCAGGGAGGAATCTGTCTCCTCGCCCTTCTCAGATTCTGGGGCGCCCCCTACTCCCCCGCGCACAGTCTCTGCATTGCTGTCCCCTTGCCTTCTCCCTCCTATACCTGCCAAGCCCCCCTGCCTTCCTCTAATGAGGACCCCTGAGATGACAGTCAGCGCCAACCCAAATCGTCTAAAACATCCTCCCTACCCCAAGATCCTGAACTTCATCACATCCACAGAGCCCCCTCTGCCATAATATAATAAGTCCCCTACATTCAAACCTTCAGGGTGCAAACATCCAAAGATGCGACGTGCGGTCCATCAGTGGCAGGTGTGATCAAAGTGCAGCCCGCCCTCCGTCTCCTGTTCTGAGCATCCTTCAGCCCTGCCATCTCCCACCCCTTCTCCCTCCTTGAGTCAGTAACTTCTTCCCGGCTCACCCGACGCCAGCCCGTGTGCTGGCTGTTGTACTCTACGGCTGTACTTTTCAAGGTACTGTACTGTCAAGATTAAAACTGCTTTCCTTATTTTTTGTTTTTTAATGTATTATTTGTGTGAAAAGTATTATAAACCTATTACAGCACAGGACTATATACCGGTTGTTTTAGTTGGGTATCAAGGCTAACTTTGCTGGAATGACAAACAAATTGGACTTACAAATGTGTTCTCAGAACAAAAACTCATTGGTACACAGGGGACTTACTATAGGGTCCCATTCGTGGGATCCAGAGATTACAGCCTGGTATCTTTGGGGGCCAAGGCTCAGCTGACCAAAAACCTACACAGCATATTAAAAAGCAGAGACATCACTTTGCCAACACAGATGTGTACAAAGTTACCATTTTCCCAGTGGTCATAAACAGATGTGAAAGGCAGACCATTGAGAAAACCAAGCTCTGAAGAATTGAAGCTTTCGAACTGTGGTGCTGGAAAAGACTCGTGAGAGTCTCTTGGACAGTAAGGAGATCAATCCAGTCCATCCTAAAGGGAATTAACCCTGAATACTCACCAGAAGGACTGGCGCTGAAGCTGAAGCCCTAATACTTTGGCCACCTGATGCGGAGCCAACTCGTTAGAAAAGACCTTGATGCTGGGAAAGACCGAAGGTAGGAGAAGAGGGCAACAGAGGATAAGGCGGTTAGATGGCAGCACCAACTCAAAGGGCATGAATCTGAGCAAATTCCGAGAGACTGTGCAGGACAGGGGAGCCTGACACGCTCCCTGGGTTCCCCAAGAGTTAGACGGGACTTAACGACTGAACAACCACAACAGAATTGGTACTATGTTTTTCTACCTTTTTATGTTTATGATGTTTATAATTAAAAATAAAGACTTTAAAAAAAATTAAGGACTATGACATCTGCCTGTGATGGCCTCATCACCTCCTTCCTGGGGTACCAAGCACCCTCCTATTCACCAGGGAAGACGAAGGACAGAGGGCAGAATGCTACATACACATAATATATATTATTAAAATGTATTATGTAAGACACAGTAACATGTTTATATAAAACACATTACATACGCTGTTTATACATAATACTATTAAATACTAACAGACATTCAAACACTGTGGAGGAGGAAATGGCAACCCACTCCAGTATTCTTGCCTGGAGAATCCCAGGGACAGAGGAGCCTGGTGGGCTACGGTCCATGGGGTCATAAGAGTCGGACATGTCTTAACAAATAAACCACCAACACCACCTTTCAAATACTATTATTTATTTCATCGCTAAGTCATGTCCAACTCTTTTGCAACCCCATAGACTGTAGCTCGCTGGGCTCCTCCGTCCCTGAAATTCTCCAGGCAAGAATGCTGGAGTGTGTTGCCATTTCCTTCTCCAGGGGAATCTTCCTGACTCAGGGATCAAACCTGGGTCTCCTGCATCGGCAGGCAGTTTCTTTACCACTGAGTCATGGGGTAAGCCGAGTAAAAACAAATAAATTACAAAACATATTACTGACAGACAAAAACATATACAATTTTCACCCGTATATATTAAAATATATATAATACTCTGGGGTGACATTTTCTTTTTCACAGCATCCTGAGGTTGAGAAAACCTGAGGGCTGACAGCACACAGCAATCCGCCCTGGTCCTGCGCACATAAGCAAGGTCCTCTTTAACTCCTGGGCCATTTCTGCCTCAGGCCAGCCTCCTGGGCAGTTTCTCTTGGGCCAAGGCCTGAAAGTCGGGACAAAGGTCTCTAGTCCCGTCTAGTTTCTCCGGTTCTGAAAAGCCTGTTGTATTTGGGATCACACACAAAAGGCAACATCCAAACACGCCTCTGGGGCCTGCACGGTGGGTGGTCTCCAGACGCTGGGCGCCCTGCAGCCCCAGGCTCCTGAGGCTGGGGTGGGTCCCCCTGGGGAGTTCTGGCCATGCGCTGTGAGGAGGGTGAGGGGCGTGGGGACCCGGCCGGGGCACCTCCTCCCTTGCTCCCTCTGCTGGAACCCCCTGGGAGTGCAGCCGCACCCCGGGGCTCCCCTGGGAGGCGACACCCACCCAGACAAAGCACCCCCGAGGGCACGCGAGCTCTTAGGATCCAGCTCATGGTGGTGACGAGGGGGGGCTCTGTGTGTGCCCCTTCGCTATTAACCAGCCTCCTCTTTGTGCGTGAGCCGCATCTGGCTTGGCTGACGGTGTTGGCATGAAGCACTCAGCAGTCTGCCTCCAGCCTGGCCCACCTCCCAGCTGCCCACTCGGTCTGGACAAACCACAGCAGAGTCCCTGGACGGACGGCTGGCGGAAGGCAGCTCCAGCTCAACAGCAAGCTCTGGCTTTTGGAGGGCTGCCCGAGGTCTCTGCTAAACTATGGGTTGTGTGTGGGTCACCCTGTCATGTCCGACTCTTTGCGACCCCATGGACTCCTCTGTCCGTGGGATTCTCCAGGCAAGAACACTGGAGTGGGCTGCCACTGTCTTGAGTCTCTTGCGTCTCAGGCATTGCAGGCAGATTCTCTACCATCTGAGCCTCCAGGGGAGCCAAACAATGGGTTACCGGCAGCAAAGTCAAGGCAGCGAGTCTGGGAACTGGGCACATCAGACAAGGCTGCTGAGCTGAGACGTCCTGGGGAGACGAAGTGTCCCAGAGACCTGAAAACCCAGCTGAGTCTGTAACAGAAAGGCGTTCAGTTTTTCAGATCCAGCATGGGGGCCCCCAACAGCTTTCTGCACCAGGTGTCAGGCGCTGCCCTGGGGGCGGGGGGCAGGACACTCTGTCCAGGCGCCAAGCCCCTGACCCTGCAGGAAGCTTTGTGGTCACTTCCTGGGGGACGGCCATGGCTGCACCCTAGGTGGGGCTGCAGCCAGCCCGGTCCTGCGATCCCCCGTAATGACAGTGTTTAAGCTGAGGATGGGTTTTGTTTAATTCCTATCATCCCAGGCTGAGGGAACCTGCAACCATGGTTTCCAATTTCTTCTTCTGTTTTCCCAGGAGAGGATCTTAAAGAAACATCTTCCCCTCCAGGGGTTTAAAGTCACCAAGCCACACTCCCAGTGTGAGTTGGTCCTGCACGCTCTCTGGGGATGCCCCCCTAAGTGGACACATCTGTCCAACAGCTCAAGGGCCTTCCATGCCCCCTACAGCCAGAAGAATGAGGTCCAAACACCAAGCCCAGAAGTTGGGTCCGACTCACCTCAGCACAGCCTGGGGTAACCCCACAGAGAGATCACCCAGCCGACAGAGCTGCTCCTTGGAACCCCTACACTCAGCCTGTCCCGGGAGTTCCCAGCCTCACTGAGATGCAGGAACAGGAGGCTGTCCTGGGATGCCAGAGTCACTCATATTCAGGTGCCCCCAGGAGGTACACATGCCCGACCAGGGTTGAGAATCTAATGCATTTCTTAGGATGTCATCCAGCTTTCTCCCGGGAGCAGAGACCCCTTGTCGTGAGCAACCTCCCTGCAATGCTGTCCTCTGGCTGACCCAACAATCCACCCTTCCTAGTCCTCAGGACCCAGGCCAGGTCACGGAGCATCTCGGTGACCCCTGGCGGGAAGCCATGTTCAGGGAGCATCTCGGTGACCCCTGGCAGGAAATCACCTTCTCTTCGTCCTCTGCTGACCTCCACGGGAGGACGGCTCTTCCACACGCTCCAGTGCTGCACAGACGGACGGACTGACGGACAGGATGTCTGAGCTTGCAGAGAACGTGAGCAGGGGAAGTGCTTGGGTACGAGACAGGTCCACAAGCCACGTCTCTGCAGACGGCGGGGAGGCGGTGGGCACACGGGGAGGCAGCACCCACAGTGCTGCTGGGCACGGCTCTTTCTTCCTTTCCCATCCCCGCCCTACAGAGACGCGACAGTCACAACAGTGCGGGGGGCCTCCAGGGCACACATGACAATACTGAAGAATCCATGTGCGTCCAAAATGTGTATCTACGTAAGTCTAGACACGACACAGGCTTCTCGAGTGGCAGCAGTGGTAAGCACCCACCTGCCAATGCAGGAGACACAAGCAACTGGGTTCGATCCCTGGGTGGGGAGGGCTCCCCTGGAGAAGGGAATGGCAACCCACTCCAGTATTCTTGCCTGGGAAATCCCATGGTCAGAGAAGCCTGGGCGGCTACAGTCCATGGGGTCACAGACTCAAACACAACTGATCTTGCACATGCATGCAGGGAACTAGATCTCACATGCTGCAACTAAAAGACACGACATCTGAGTGGCAGAACTGAGATTCACTGTAGGTTCATAAAAAGATTCAACGACATTAAATTTTCAGAAATCTGAATTTAAATACGTCCAGTTAAAGTACTGTGATTTGAAATTACCATGGTCATTAACTTTAATATGTATTTTGCCTCAGAGTGGGTGATTAGAAATTTTAGAAGCTCTTGTGTCTACAACCCTTTGAAAAAAAGCTCATGCTTAAATTTATGTTAATTTACATTTTTATGAAAATCCATCCAGGTTCTGTACACTGTGAACATATTCAATTCTTAATTATTCAGATGATCACTCTCAATGGAACATAAATTATGTAAAAAAAAAAACCTGGATTGTAACAACATGCATAGCAATTTTGCTAAACAGAAGGGAAGACAAATACATTTTATGGAATATATAGTAATTAACAAAAGATGTTTATAACTTATCTGAATATCATTGGGCATCAACATAGTACCCAAGTGTATAAATAATAATTAACTCCAGTCACATTGGTATATTGCCAGCTATCAGTCATATAAAATGTCCACACGTTTAAACTTATGTCAGTATGAAGGTTAATCTGTGAAAAGCAGAAAGAGAAAACATATTTTATCCAACAGCTTGCCAGCTTGATTTATGATTTTTAAATAGGAAGGACGAGGCTTGTCGAACTCCATCTGGAGTCCTGCTCCAGTCCCCGAATAATGAGACAGGGCTGCTGGGAGGTGGCGTGTGGGCCACTTCTCACACCAAGCTCTCAGCAGAGTCAAGGTGTAAAAGCTCGGGGACCCCCAGGAACAAGGCAGGAGCAGCTGTTTCTTCGGGACTGTGGACTGGCCCTGTGAATAAAGTCACAGGGGCTGCAGGAAAACAGGCGCCCAGCACACGTCCCGGGGTTCAGCGCTCGTGTGCTCACTCCCTGGTGAGGACCCTCCTCTTAGCTGCAGACGGTGTCTCCTCCCGTGTCCCTTCAAGCAGAGAGGGGGTGCTCTGGGTCTCTTCTTGGTGGCGCTGGTTCAGTTGCTAAGTCATGTCCGACTCTTGCAACCCCATGGACCGTAGCCCGCCAGGCTCCCCTGTCCAAGGGATTCTCCAGGCAAGAATACTGGAGTGGGTTGCCATTTCCTTCTCCAGGGGAATCTTCCCAACCCAGGGGAGGACACTAATCCTATAGGATCAGGGCTCCACCCTCGTGACCTCGTTTAACCTTAATGACATCCAGGGAGGCCCCATCTCCAAACACGGCCACACTGGGGGTGAGGGCTTCAACAGATGAACACAAACGCTCAGTTCACACCATCTGGGAAGGCCCATCTCGGCTCCCGAGCTCCTGCACACCCCGGGCCATGCCGGAGCTCTAGGCTGGGAGGCCTGTTTCAGGGATGCAGGACGGGCGTCAGGAGAGGACCCCCATGGGTGCTCAAGTCTCCAACAGGACCCAAGCATCACCTGCTTGATGCCATCTGGGACATGGTGACTGTGTCAGCAGAAGGGGCCAGCACACTCAGGACTTCCAGCCCAGCACTCACCAGCCCCCGGAGCAAAGGAAGCTCACAAAGCACCTTGGCAGCCGCCATCCCCACCCGCCAGCTTCCTGCCTGACCTCGCTAGGAGGAAGGAAGGAAGGATGCCCAGGAGAGGCTCGGACACCAAGAACGCAGACGGGGGCCATGATCACGCTTCTCCGGGAACTTTAGTTAAAAGAAACCGCCTTTTAAAAATCCAGATGCAGATCAGAATTATCCTGGAATTTTTTGAAAAATACAAATGCCAAGATATTGCTTTTTCCCCCCAAAGCTCCAGATATGTTTCTAATGAGCAGCCATGTTTAAAAACAACTGGATTATGTGAGGATCTTTTACTTTTATCTAGTTTGTTTCACTTTTTCTATTTCATGTTCAGTGCTCCCATTTCATTCAGTCTATGTTTTCCCATTTCTCCATCTCTTTTTTTAAATTTCTTTCTCAAGGCTTATCAAGTGTAGTAGAAAAGTTTTATATATATATATATATATATATAGTAGTATGCATACATACATACTACATGTATACATATACATATTATAGGATGCATAATATGTGTATTTTAGAAAACATCAATTTTCGCCTAAGTAAAAAATTTATGACATTTTCATTCCACTTGTTTGACTTAGTACGAATAGAATGCTAGACTTCTAATTTTAAGCAAATAGATATGCAACAAGCAACAAAGGTTTACTATAGAGCACAGGTAACTATAGTCAATATCGTGTAATAACCTATAATGGATAATGATCGGAAAAATAATACATGTGTATATGTGTTACTGAATCACCTTGCTGCGAACCTTAAACACTGGAAGTCAACTATACTTCAATAAAATATACATATTAAGAAAACATAAAAGAAACTGTCTTTTAAGCATCCTCTCCCATATTTCGAATAGCTTCCTCGGAAAGCGTTCTTACACGTGACTGAGCTGTGTTATCAGCGTGTGTGTATTTCTCCGTGGGCTCCCCCACAAGAGAACGAAGCCAGGCTGCCTTCCAGAAGACTGCCCAGTTCATGCTAGGGCAACGCGCAGCTCTGCAGGTCAGGGTCTGACCCCGCACGGCAGGCAGGAAGAGGCGGGCATCGGGCACAGTGGCCCCTCCACACGCCTCCCAGAGCCCGCGCAGAGGGGGAACGTGATGGAAAATGCACGCACACACGGATCCGGGACTCTCCAGAGACACTTGTAAGGGCTGCGCTTCACAGTCCCACAGCCTCCTGGGCTGAGAAGCAAGCATGCCGTCCTCCACCCAACGTCACACAGTCTCTCCCACGTGGGAGGGGTGATGGTGACTTCCTGACGGTGTTTTATAAACCTACTTCATTAATTTTTTAAGCATTTGGACTTTTGTCAACTTCACTAACAACAAAAGGAGAATCATTCCCAACGCTCATGGAGGACACAGTTTAAAAACAAAAAAAAGGTCGGGGAGGTGGGGAAGAAATCAATTCCAGAATTCGAGACCTGGTTCTCCTTCTAGCTGGGCGGCTGGGCCTGCTGTGATCTGAGCTTTCTGAGCAGAGTGAGGATGAATGTCCCAAATGCCGCCAAGCAGGCTGACGGCTGTGCTAGTTTCAGCGTCTGCACCACTTCCTGCGGCGTGGGAGTGAGTCATCCCCCAGGACGGCAGTAACGAGGGACTACTGCGGAATCCACTCCCCTGATCAGCCAGGCCAACACCCCCGAGAAAGGCCACTTCACACCCACAGCCAAGGGGAAAGTGAACGTGTACGTGCCAGCAGCTCAGTCGTGTCCGACTCTGCAACCCTGTGGACTGGAGCCCGCCAGGCTCCGCTGTCAATGGGGTTCTCCAGGCAAGAAGGCCGGAGTGGGCAGCCATTTCCTTCTCCAGGGGATCTTCCTTACCCAGGGAGCGAACCCAGGTCTCCCGCACTGCAGGCAGATTCTTTACCATCTGAGACACTGGGGAGGCCGCTGGGAAGAGAACGGGTCCTAAATCCATTACTGAGGTCCTTACAAGAACGCCATGGGAAGATGCAGACCACAGGCAGGAGAAACAGGGAGCCGGCCAGGTGATGATGGAGGCAGAGGGATGTGTCCATGGGTCAAGGTCAAGTCAAGGTTGCCAGCCACCGCCAGGAGCTGAAAGAGGTGAGGAAGGATCCTCTCCTGGTACCTGAGTTGATGACTCCTTGATTTTGGACTGTGACCTTCAGAACTGTCAGAGAATATTGTTGCTTTAAGCCACCACCTCGCGGCCATTTACTCCAATAGCCACAGAAAACTAATACGCCAAGGATTTATACTCAAGAGAGGAGCACCATTCAAAAGCTCTTCTCAACTGATTCCTCTTTGGGCAAACCGCACACCCAAAATCTCACACCCCGTAACCTCTTCAGAATAACGAAACAATCATAGTAATAGATAATCACACTGGCATTTATATAAAGTCGCTTGGACTTCCCTGGTGATCCAGTGGTTAAGACTCTGTGCTTCTAATACAGGGGACATGGGTTCAATCCCTGGTCAAAGAAGTTCCGCATGCCTTGCAGCCAAAAAACAAAAGGCCCTTGGAAGCCACTGGCTAGTAAAGTGACGAGAGAGGAAAGCAGCAGAAGGGAGACAGGCTTTGGGGAGTTGCACAGATTGGGTCTCAACGCTGGAGCCCCTGGGCAAGGATGCAGTGAACGCATCCACCTTTAATTTCCTGTTCCTTCCGTCTGGAACTCACCCCTCCCTGCTCCTACTCCCAGCCACTCAGAAACGCCTTCCCTGACTGCCCTTTCTCAAGCTACAAAACACACACAAACACAGCACATGCTTGCCTGGCTGAAATTAACACCCTGGTTTTTGTTAAATCTGTATATTTTTTATTTTTTGTCACCATCCGGACAGCCAGGACGGAGCCTGCTATTTGTATTGCTGCTTCTTTAGCACCTAGTCCAACGGAGGACAAGTTTGAAGAATAATAAACGAACAGTCATGGGGTCCGGGACTGTAGGGGGACCTGCAATCAACACAACAAGGGCAAGACGGTTCTCTCCAGAAAATGGAAAACCTCTTGCCCTTGAACCCGAGAGGCGGGGTGACCAGGAAGCCCAGGCTGCCGACGGCGGTCGTGCAGATGCTGGAGCAGCGAGAGGGATGGGGCGACAGAGCAAGGGGAAGGCAAGCAGGTGGGGAGGAACAGAATCCAGGCCGGACGGAGGGACGTGGAGGCAAAACACACGGGGCAGAAGAGGCAAAATGGTGAGAGAGAGCCCTCCACTTCCAGGTAGACAGAGCAGCAGGTGCTGGGTTTACCCTCCTGCCTGGAACCACCAAAATATGCTCAAAATACATGATATGTGGTTTTCAAACATGCAGGACCATGATGCAAAAGAGCCAGGAAACAGACCAGGTGAGTCCTGGGGCTGCTCTCAGCTTCCTGCATTCACAGTGTCTGGGCCACGGTCCAAGAAGGGACCAAGATACGCTGGGCAAGTCCTCTGAGTGGAGGCAACAGGCTGAGAACGCAGGGGGGCCAAGGTGAGAACCGCCCCGGGGGGCCGAGAACAGGAGAGGACGGACTGGAACACAGAGGCCACGAGGGACCTGCAGGGGGTCCTTGGAGCCTTCTGAAGGATGAGATCGGCCCACACGATGTGACCAGCCTTCCAGGGGAACGGCAGGTCACAATGCCCATGGATCGCACAGGCCCAGGAACACTGCCTGCTCCCGCTGGACAGACTGGGAAACCTCCTGACTCATGGGACACAGGACACACAGAGGGCTGTCCTCAGCAGTGGGGACACCCAGGCCCCGAGTGAGTGCTGCTGTCACCCAGCGAGCAAACACAGGAAGCAGGGCCTGGACGGATCAGACTGCCTGTAACTGAATGTTAACAAGGAACATCAGCAGGACAAAGGTCAAGAACATTTACCCAAAGTCAAAAATATACATACTCAACAAGAAAAACCCACAGCTTACAAAGCTTAGCAGTAGAAATACTACTATATTAACGAAACAATAAAAAATAATCAGGTATGCAAAGGACAGGAAAGTACGAACCACAATGAGGAATACAACCAACCAGTCAAAACTAACCAAAACTGCCACAGATGTTATAATTAGCAGAAAAAGCATTAAAAATTATATTAACTGATCTCTGCATGTTCAAAAAGGCAAGCAGAGACATGAAAGATAAACCTAAATCAAGTGTTCAAAGATGAAAATGACAATATCTAAAATGAAAAATGCACTGGACAAGATTCACAGCAAAACAGACAACAGATAAAAAGATGATGAAATTGAAAATATGGTAGAAAAGCAAGAAAATAAATTACTAAAAGAGAACAGGTTATCAGAAAGCTACGAAACTTCAGTCGGCTTGACACATATAGAACCAGGGTTCCTGATGACAAAGAAAACATGAAATTATTTGCAATTTTGGCCAAAAATAATACTAATTTGATGAAAACTATAAACCCACAGGCTCAAGAAGCTCAGTGAAACCCAAGCATAAGAACTGTAAAGAAGGCTACACCAAGGCACATCATAACAAATCAAAACCAAAGATAATGAGAAAAATCATAAAAACAAGAGAAAGGAGAAATAAACAAACACACATTATATTCAGAAAACAAACTTAAGATTGACAGTGGATTCCTGGTTGAAACCAATGCAAGAGAGTGGACGATAGGGCCATGTTTTTAAAGCATTTTCCCAAAAAAAAAATCAAATGAGAATTACTTGACTAGGGAAAATGTCTTTCAAAAATGAAGACTTTTCAGACATGTAAAAGCTGAAAGAATTCAAGTCTTCCTTGCAAAAGACACTAAAGGAGAAATTTTAGGCAGAAAGAAATGATACCAGAAAAAAAATGAAATTACACAAAAGAATGGAGACAACGGGAAATGGCAATCACATGGGTAGATACACGAGTTTCTCTTATTTAAACCTATTTATATATATATATATATTTACTAATATGTATTTATCTATAAAACTACATACACATTTAGGAGTTTTTAAATATGTAGGAAAAATATATGACAACAAAAGCAGAAGAGCTGAAAAGGGGAAAAGGCAGCACATCATCATAAGGTGCTTATACTGTACACAAGCTGGTACGATATCCCTGAAGAGACTGTAAGAAGGTAAAGATGTGTGTGAGAAACCCTAAGCAACCACTGAAATAATAAAACAAAGAGTTATAGCTAGTACATCAACAAAGGAAATAATATAGAATGATGAAATTCTACTAATCTAAATGAAGGCAGAAAGAGGAGAATAAAAACAGATGGGACAAGAAGAACACGAATAGCAAGATGACAGATTTAAATCAAACTATTATCATTTTCACATTAAATATGACTCAACTCTAAGCTGTTGATAATAAATGCACATTAAAAATAAAGACGAAAGCCAATGAAAAGTAAGAGGCCAGGAGAAAACATACCAGATTAAAGCTAATCAAAAGAAAACTAGAGAAGTTACATTTTTTTTCCAGAAAACTGACAAGAAGAATGCTTCCCAAATTATTCTATGAGGTCAATATTACTACCCTGATACTAAAAAGAAAGCAGATTTATATCCTTCACAAATGCAGATGCAAAAATTCTAAGCAAAACTGTGGGAAATAAAATCCAACAATATATAATAATTCATAACCAAGGGTGGCTTATTTCAGGAATGCAAGGTTGATTTAACATTTGAAAAATCAATCAATGAAGTTCACCATATTAACAAACTAAAAATAAAAACCATAAGATCAATTCAACAGCTGCAGAAAAAGCGTTCGACAAAACCCAACCTTGATTCAGGACAAGAACTCTCAGCAAACCAGGGCTAGGAAGAACCTGACAAAAGGCGTCTCAGCAAAGCCCACAGCGAACATCACACTTCACGGTGAAAGACTGAAAAAAGCCCTCCACAGATCAGGGACAAAGTAGAGATGTCCAACTTCACAGCTTCTGCTCAATAAAAAGAAAAATAAATAAAACACGTCCTGATGCGAAGGGAAGAAATAAAACTGTCTTTATTTGCAGACATCATTGTCCATGCAGAAAATTCATCAGAATCCTCAAAAAAAAAAAAAAATCTACTAGAACTAGTAAGTGACTTAAGCAAGTTAAGAGGATACAAGATGAAGAGAAAACAATCCATTGTGGGGACTTCCCTGGTGGTCCAGTAGCTAAAACTCTGCACCTTCAATGCAGGGAACAGGGGTTCAATCCCTAGTCAGGGAACTAGATTCTACATGCCACAGCTAAGACCTGGTGCACCCAAAATAAACGAATAAATATTTTTTAAAAAAACAACCCACTGTGTTTCTACAGAGTGGCAGGAACAACTGGAAATTGAACCTTAAGGATAATACCATTTATAACACTGACCAAAAACATGATGTGCTTTGGGGAAAACCTGACAAGTGAAGGACTCACACACTCAAAAGGCCAACCCGACGCTGGGAGAAGACTTCAGAAACAAGAGGTGGTCCGTGGAGGAGAGCCCCGAGGTTCAGGCGTCAGCAATCTCTGCTCCATTTAGGGTCCCGGTAGCATGGGGCGTCCCCTGCAACATGGGCATGACAGGGAGCTCGGCTGACTTTCCTGGGAACAAATGTCATTACTTCCATCTTGCAGAAAAACGTGATGCAGAAGCAACTGGCTCTGGGGATCCTCTTCCCAGAAGTACCCCCAACCAGATCGCCCCACCGCGCCCCCACCCCCAAGCCACAGGGCGTGGGGTGTTCTTTGCTTTATTTGAATGGATGCTGCCTACTGCTACTTTTGATCAACTGGTACAGGGTGGAAGTGAAGAGAACAGAGGAAGTGGCTTCCATGCAAAAGTATGGAGGCGGTGACACGTTTGGCTAATTGATGGTCTGGGCAGTTAAAACAGCATTTCCTGCCAGGGTGGGAGCCGGAGAAAGGCAAGAAAACATCAAGTTTCCACCCTAGGCCGTCTAACAACGCTTCCTACGAGCCCACGGCTTAAGTCCAAGTCAGAAAAACAAACAGAAACAACATTCAGGTCCTAACTGAAATAGATGCAGGCCTCCAGAAGACACCTACAGATGGCATGTTTAAAGAAGCCTGTCAATCCACATAAATAAAGCACACTGCGCTTGCCCACAGGCCAACATGGGTGAAATTAATTTCAGCCCAGGAGTTATTTTTATAACTTATTAAATTAATTTCAGCCTCTAGAAAGTGCTGGAACTACAACCCCGTGGGGTTTTTACAATCTCTGGCCACCACCTGTGACACTTCAGTAGATTGCTGGAGAAAAATCCTGGGTCACCAAGGGGCTGGGGGGTGGTGGGGAGAGGGAAGCAGTGGGAGTCTGAGGTTAGCAGAGACAAACTGTTACAGGGAGAATGGATGACCACCACGGTCCACGGATGAACACCACGGGCCACGGATGAACACCACGGTCCACGGATGAACACCACGGTCCATCACGGTCCACGGATAAACACCGTGGCCCACAGATGAACACCACGGTCCACGGATGAACACCACGGTCCACGGATGAACACCATGGTCCGACACGGTCCACGGATAAACACCATGGCCCACAGATGACCACCACGGTCCATGGATGAACACCACGGTCCACGGATGAACACCACGGTCCACGGATGAACACCACAGTCCACGGATGAACACCACGGCCCAGGGATGAACACCACGGTCCACGGATGAACAACACGGTCCTACTGCATAATGCAGGGAGCTCTAGTCAGTGTCCCATAAATAAACCACAATGGGAACCAATTCTGAAAAGAATGCATACATGTGTATAACTGAATCACTTTTCTGTACAACAGAAATTAACACAACACTGCCAACCAACTATCCCTCGATTCAAAAAGGAGAAAAATCAAAAAGAGAAGCCCTGGGGGTGGGGGTGAGGACGGATGGTCACACAGCGCCCCCCTCCTCCCAGAGGACCCCCCATCACAGCCCTGTCCTGGCCGCCCCGTTATTCCTCATCACAGAACCCCCACTCTTACAGGGCAGACTGGCCACAGCCCTGCTTCCCCTCGAAAGCCCGCGAAAAAAGGAAAGTGATTTTGCTTTTAACACACATGAACGCAAAGACAGAAAAGGAGCCGCTAGAACAGCAAAGCAGACACTCCTTGCTGACCGAAGGCTGGTGAGCGTGGCGGGCACCAGGCGTGAACCGGTACCAGCTCGCAGCACGGAATTCCAGAGGGCTCGGAAGTGACTCAAGGGCTTCTCACAGTGGGCCGAAGGCAGGAAGACCGGTTCAAAGGCTGTCCGGTAGCAGCCAGACCCCTGGGTCCTGTCCTCCCACCAGGCAGCTGGGTGACTCTCCTCATCCCCATCCCATGAAAGAGAGAAAGTGGACATTCTAGAGGAAGACTCTGAATGTGGGGGGATGGAACCACACAGGGAACAAGGGTGCAACAGCAGGATTTCTGCCCCCCACCACGGCCCCTTCCCCTCACTGGGACCCTGAACTCAAGATGTCTCTGAGAAACTTAATGAACCCGAGATAAGAACTTCATTTCCAGATGTCAGGATTCCCCAGTGAAATGGTCCATCCCCTCCTTTGACCCTTCACGTGGGATGACCCACCATCGACCATCCTTCCCATCACATTGCCAACAGTCCATCTTAAATAAACAGCCGAAGACAGACCGACTGTGAGCAAATTAAAAGTAAGCTCACAAGAGGGGACAAGGTGGCAGAGGAGCGGGTGGACGTGGGGTACCGCTCTCTCCACGGGTGCACCAGGGCCACGTCCTCAGCTGTGGGAGATCGGAGAGCAGGCAGGAGTCCCTGACCCCCAGCAAGGGGTACACAGACCCTCACAAAAGGAAGGAGAGGAAAAGAGAGCGAGAGCAGGACTGGACCTGCACCCACGGGCTGGGGGAACTGAGCAGGGGTCAGATCCCCACAACGGGGCAACTGTCTGGGACAGAGAGCCAGCATCTGAGGCTGCTGGCGAGTGCCACAGCTGATCTGTGATTGAATGGAGTGACAACCACACAGACAATCCTGGCCGCGGCCAGGGACGCAAGTCCCCTGGAGCACACAGCGGCTGGGAGCTGTCGGCTCCTGACTGCAGGGAGATGGCTTGAGGAGACACGAGGGAGACCACGGTGGACCAGAGGCCGGCAGCCACGGAGGCAAGGCGATACTGCCGAGTCACGCGCGGCGAGTGAAGCCATCACTGTAGCCTCTCCCTCCCCTGGAGCCCCCTGGCACCAGCAGCTGAAAACAGAGAAAGACCCCAGAGAGGATGGCCATCTGAGCGCCTGATAGGCTGAACAGAGAGGGACCCCAGCTGGGGGGCCCTGGAGTGCCTGCTGCACCCAGCAACAGAGAAGGACCAGTCAGGGAGGCCCTCTGAATGCTGCCGGAGGCTGGAGAAAGACTAACAGAGCCATAGCTCAGACGGTGTTCCTGCATGCCACCCGTGTCCGTGACCCACGCAGCTGGCCACCTCCATGCTCACTCACGGGGGCAGAGCTGCTGAAGGCTAGAACCAACTCAAGACAGGTCCATATCTCCCGTGTCTGGGGCCACCTGCTCCCCTTCATACCTGCACTGCCAGGGCCCCTGCAGTCGAAGCGGCCATGCCACCTCCACACCTGGTCTTAACCGGGGCAGACCCACGTCCTCCAGGGCAGCCTCAGGAGCAAACCCCCTGTGGATGGCCCACACGCAGAGGTGGCGGTAAAACCACAACCGAACTCCGGGCGCGGTGTGGCTAGGAAAGAGGGTCGAAAGCCTTTCTGCCAGCCGGACAGGCTGCAGATTAAATTCACACCATCAACTAGGCAGACTGTCTACGAAGCACGTAACAGGACAATGCGAGTTCCTGCAAAAGAAAAGGTCCCAGTTCTGGCAGCGTTGGACACTGAGAGATCATGTGGAGGACAGGGCCAGGGTAGAGGGTGAGCTGTCCCCACAGAAGGCCCGGGGACCAGCCTAGTGATGGAGGGCATCCTAGCGAGGCAGAGGCGGACTGTGACTCACAGCAAGGGAAAGGATGCTGACAGCTGAGATCTGAGAAGAGCAGTTATTATTATTCTTACATTCTGATACAATGTTCTGTAGTTGGTTCTGGATTTTTTTTTTCTTTTCTCTTTTCTCCATTGCTGTGGTTATTGATTTCATTAAAATTATTAACTCTAAGTGTTTGAGAACTGTCTTTTGCCAGAAAAATCCCATAGACAGAGGAGCCTGGAGAGGTTACAACCCATGGGGTCACACACAATCAGACACACATACTTCTATTTAGCTTTGCTTTTCTGTCTTTTCTCTTCCTGCTTTTCTCTATCTCACCATGTTTGTTAGTTTGCTTGCTTTGCTTTGCTCCCCAGTTGGCGCTCCCTCTGGTCTTATTTTCTGGTCTGTTATCTTGTTTTTAACTGATCAATGCCGTTTTCGGTTTCCTTGGCTCACCAGGTCACTCTCTCGTACTGCCTTCCCTTCAGACTCTTTGGGTTTCCTGCCTGTGTTCCTTTGTTTCTGTTATTGTCTGATTTTGTATTTACCATTTGTCGGAGTGCATTTTTCATTTCTTGTTTTGTTTCATTTTCTGTTTTTGTGTGTTTGTTTTAATCCCCGTTATTGCCATAACAAAAGGCTTGTGGAACCCTGGCTCACCAGCCGGGTATCAGGCCAGAGCCTTTGGAGCGGGCGCACTGAACCTAGGACACTAGGCTCAGAGAACCCCTGACCCCAGGGGTACTGATCTGCGAGCACGCTCCTCGTGCCGCCACCCGTACCCAAGACCAGGCAGCACCCAGTGAAGACGCATCGCTCAAACCACAGGCAAGACAGAAGCACAAGCTCGGCCATCAGAAGACAGGATTCCCACACACGCCCCAGAACATACCACCTCACACAGCCCTGCCCATTGGAAAGGGAAAAAATGCACTCCCTCCCACCAGAGTGCAGGCACAAGTCCCTCCCAGCACGAAGCCTCCACAAACCGCTGGACTAACACACCCTTGGACTAACCACACCCGCTGAGGGAAGAAGCCAGGAGGAAAAAGGAATACAACACTAAGGACTAGCAAAAGCAGGCCTGAAACACCTTAAGTTAGAAAAAATGAAAAGACATAAATATTTCGCAAATGAAGGAACAAGGTAAAAGCTCACAAGACCAAATAAACAGAGGAAATAGGCAAACTACCCGAAAAAAGATTCAGAGCAATGATAGTAAAGATGATCCAAAATCTCAAAAATAGGACGGAGATAATGCAAGAATCAATTAATACACTTAACAAGGACCTAAAAAAAATAAAGAATAAACAGAGATGAACAACACAATTACTGAAATCAAAAATGCCATGGAAGGAGCCATTCACAGAATAACTGAACCAGAAGAATGGATACGTGAGCTGGATGGTGGAAATAACTGCTGAAGGGCAGAATAAAGGAAAAAGAATGAAAAGAATTGAGGATAGTCTTAGTGACCTCTGGGACAATATTAAATGCACCAACATTTGAATTACAGGGGTCCCAGAATAAGACAAAAAGAAAGGGTCTGAGAAAAATTTTGAAGAGATTATAGTCAAAAACTTCCCTAACATGGGAAAGGAAATGATAAACCCAAAAAGAAACACACCGAGATGCATACAAATCAAATTAACACAGATTAAACACAAATAAAGAATATTAAAAGCAGCAAAGGAAAACCAACAATTAACATACAAGGAAAAACCCATAGAATTAACAGTTGATCTTTCATCAGAAACTCTGCAGGCCAGAAGGGAACGTCAGGATATATTTGAAGTACTGAAAGGGAAAAATCTACAGCCAAGATTATGCTACCTGGCAAGGATCTCATTCAAAACTGATGGAGAAATCAAAAGCTGTACAGACAAGCAAATATTAAAGAGTATTTAGCACCACCAAACCAGCTTTACAACAAATGTTAAACACAAGAGAAGGAAAAGACTTACAAAAACAAACCCAAAACAATTAAGAAAATGCCAATAGGAAAATATATATCAATAATTACTTTAAATGTAAATGGATTAAACACTCTAACCAAAAGACACAGACTGGCTGAATAGATACAGAAACAAGATCCACACATATGCTGTCTACAAGAGACCCACTTCAGACCTAGAGACAGACTGAGAGAATGAAAAAAGATATTTCATACAAATGGAAATAGAAAGAAAGTCAGAGTAGCAATTCTCACAACAGACAAAATGGACCTTAAAATTAAGAATGTTACAGGAGATAAGGAAGGGCACTACATAATGATCAAGGGATCAATCCAAGAAGACATAACAATTGTGCACCCAACATAGGAGCACTCCAATACATTAAGTATACACTAACAGATATAAAAGGGGAAACTGATGGTAACACAATAGTAACAGAGGACTTTAACACTCCACTTACACCAACAGAATCACCAAAACAGAAAATAAGGAAACACAAACCTTAAATGACACATTAGATCAGACAGACCTAACTGATACCTTCAGGATGTTCCAAGTTGAGAAGAATACACTTTCTTCTCAAGTGCACATGGAACATTCTCCAGGACAGATCACTTCTTGAGTCACAAATCAAGCCTCAGTAAGTTTAAGACAATTGAAATCATATCAAGCATCTTTTTTGACTACAACTCAGTAAGAGTAGATATCAATTACAGGAAAAAAAAACTGTAAAAAACACAAACACATGAAGATTAAACAATACAGTTCTAGATAATCAACAGGTTACTGAAGAAATAAAGAGGGAAATAAAAAAAATTCCTAGAAACAAATGACAATGAAAACACGATCACTCAAAACCTAAGGGATGCAGCAAAAGCAGTTCTAATAGGGAAGTTTATAACAATACAATCCTACCTCAAGAAACAAGAAAAATAACGGACATCCAAACTTTACACCTAAAACAACTGGAAAAAGAAGAGCAAAAAGCCCCCAAATTAGTAGAAGGAAAGAAATCATAAAGATGAGGAAATGAAGGAAACAATAGTAAAGACTAATAAAACTAAAACCTGGTTCTTTGAGGAGATAAACAAAATTGACAAACTATTAGCTAGATTTATAAAAAAAAAAGGGGGGGCGGGGAGAAGAATCAAATCAACAAAATTAGAAATGAAAAAAGGAAAGGTTACAACAAATAATGCAGAAACACAAAGGATCATAAGAGGCTATTAGAAGCAACCTTATGCCAATAAAATGGATAACCTAGAAGAAAGGGACAGATTCTTAGAGAAGTTCAACCTTCCAAGATGGAACCCAGAAGAAATAGAAATTATGAACAAGCCAAACACAAGCACTAAAATTGAAACTGTGATCAAAAATCTCCCAAAAACCAAAAGCCTAGGGCCAGATGGCTTCCCAGGCAAATTTTATCAAACATTTGGAGAAGTGCTAATGTCTATGCTTCGGAAACCCTTCCCCAAAATTTCAGAGGAACACTTTCAAATTCATTCTACAAGGCCACCGTCACCCTGATATCAAAACCAGATCAAGAAACCACAAAAAAAATTACAGGCCAATATCACTGGTGACTATAGATGCAAAAATCCTCCACATAATTCTACCAAACAGAATCCAACAACATACTGAAAAGATTATACACCTTCATCAGGTTGAGTTTATCCCAGGGATGCAAGAATTCTTCAATATATGCAAATTGATCAATGTAATATACCATGCTAACAAACTGAAAGATAAAAAACCATATGATAATCTCAATAGATGCAGGAAAAGTTTTCAACAAAATTCAGCACCCATTTATGATTAAAAAAAAAAAAAAAACTTCTTCCAAAAATGAGGACAGAAGAACCTCAACATACTGAAGGCCATATATGATAAGAGGGCTTCCCTGGTAGCTCAGCTGGTAAAGAATCCACCTGCAACCCTGGTTCGATTCCTGGGTGTGGAAGATCCCCTACAGAAGGGATAGGCTACCCACTCCAGTATTCTTGGGCTTCCCTGGAGGCTCAGCTGGTAAAGAATCTGCCTTCAATGTGGGAGACCTGGGTTCAATCCCTGGGTTGGGAAGATCCCTTGAAGAAGGAAACAGCTACCCACTCCAGTATTCTGGCCTGGAGAATCCTGTGGACTATACAGTCCATGGCGAAACCCACAGCAAACATTATTCTAACAGTGAAAAAGTGAAAGCATTTTCTCTAAGATCAGGAACAAGACAAGGGTGCCCACTCTTGCCACTATTATTCAACATAGTTGGGAAGTTCTAGCCATGGCAATCAGAGAAGAAAAAGAAAGTTAAAAATCCAGATTGGAAAAGAAGAAGTAAAACTCTCACTGTTTGCAGATGACGTGATACTATACACAGAAAACCCTAAAGATGCTATCAGAAAATTACTAGAACTAATCAGTGAATTTAATAAAGTCTCAGGATATAAAATCAATACACAGAAATCACTTGCATCCTATACACTAACAATGAAAAATCAGAACAAGAAACTAAGGACTCAATCTCTGTTTACAAACAAACTCTGTTTTATCACTGCAACAGAAAGAATAAAATGGGATAAACATACCTAAGGAGACAAAAGAGAAACTATACAAAATACAGAAGCTATAAGATACTGACGAAATCAAAGATGACATAAACAGATGGAGAGGTATTCCATGTTCCTGGGTTGGAAGAATCAATATTGTGAAAATGACTATACTGCCAAATGCAATCCACAGATTCAATGCAATCCCTATCAAATTACCAATGGCATTTTTCACAGAACTAGAACAAAAGATTTCACAATTCATATGGAAAGACAAAAGAGCCTGAATAGCCAAAGCAATCTTGAGAAAGAAGAATGGAGCTGCAAGAATAAACCTTCCCAACTTCAGACAATACTACAAAGCTACAGTCCTCAATAAAGTGTGGCACCAGCCCAAAACCAGAAATAGAGACCAATGGAACAAGAGAGAAAGCCCAGAGACAAACCTACACAGGTGGCCTTATATCTTTAGGTGCCTTATCTTTGACAAAGGAGGCAAGAATATACAGTGGAGAAAAGATGGTCTGTTCAATAAGTGGTGCTGGGAAAACCGGACAGTTACAGGTAAAAGAATGAAATTAGAATACTTCTTAACACTATACACAAAGATAAACTCAAGATGGATTAAAGACCTAAATGTAAGACCAGAACTATAAAACTCTAAGAGGAAAACATAGGCAGAACACCCTCTGACACAAGCACCAGAGAGATCTTCTATGATCCACCTCCTGGAACAATGGCAATAAAAACAAAAATAAACAAACGGTACCCAGTTAAACTTAAAAGCTTTGCACAGCAAAGGAAACTATAAATCAGGTGAAAAGACAACCCTCGGAATGGGAGAAATTAATAACAAACAGAACAGGCAAAGGATTAATCTCCAAAATATATAAGCAGCTCAATATCAGAAAAACAATCCAATCAAAGAGTGGGCAGAACACCTAAACAGACATGCCTCCAAAGAAGACACACAGATGGCTAATAAACACATGAAAAGATTCTCAACATCGGTCATTATTAGAGAAATGAAAATCAAAACTACATTGAGCTATCACCTCAAGCCGGTCAGAATAGCCATCTTCAAGAAAATCTACAAAAAATAAATGCTGGAGAGGGTGTACAGAAAAGGGACCCTCTTGAACTGTTGGTGAGAATGTAAATTGATACAGCCACTATGAAAGAAATATGGAGATTCCTTAAAAAACTAGGAATAAAACTACCACATGACCCAACAATCCCGCTACTGGGCATATACCCTGTGAAAATCATAACTGAAAAAGACACATGTATCCCAATGTCCACTGCAACACTACTACAAATAGCTAGGACATGGAAGCAAGGCAGATGCCCATCGACAGACGAATGGATAAAGAAGCTGTGGTACATATATGCAATGGGTATTTCTCAGTCGTAAAAAGGAATGCATTTGAGTCAGTGCTAGTGAGGTGTAGGAATCTAGAGTCTTCTATCCAGAGTGAAGTCAGTCAGAAAGAGCAAAATAAATATCATCTATTAACACATACATATGGAATCTAGTAAGATGGTACTGATGAACCAGACAGAGACATAGAGAAAACTGTGGACAGAGTGGGAAGAATGGAGACAGGAGCATGGAAACATGTACATCACCACGTCTAAAACCGAATTTGCTGCATGATGCAGGGAGCTCAGATGGGGGTGGGATGGGGTCAGAGGTGGAAGGGAGGTTCAACAGGGATGGGACATACATACACCTATGGCTGATCATAATCTATGGCAGAAACCAACACAATATTGTAAAGCAATTATCCTCCAATTAAAAATAAGTGAAAAAAAATTTTTTTTTGAAGTAGGATCACAGAAGACCAGGGGGATAAAATTGGGGGAAACTCCAGGAAGGCAGACAAAAAGGCAAAAAGGTGGAAAACGGGAGAGAAGGGTTAACAGCCTAACAACACAACTGGGAGCAGCGCAAGGATGTCCCAGCAAGACTAAAGCAAGCTCCGGAACGGATGTGCGGAAAACGTGCGGGGCTCATCCTCCGGCCCCCTCACACCCCCTGCACCCTGTCCTTCAGAAGGACACCAGACCCATGGGGCCCAGGCCCAGCCTGATGACCCCATCCTGCTTCTCGGCAGAGAGCTTGAGAGCTGTGGCTCCCGTCTTTACTTGCTGGAACAACCCACCTCCGGGAAGCCAGCTCCCACGAGAGAAGTCCACCAACCCAAGCCCCGGAAAGCCACCCACGACACAGGGACCACATTCTGGAGGGGCGAGAGTACCGTCAGCTCATCCTTGCCCAAAAGCCCAGCCCAGAGAGTCACGAGCAACAAAAAAGGCGGCTGTCTAAGTCCCGAAGTTCCAAGGTTGTTTCTCCAGCAGCGGTAGATGACCAGAGAACATTCTAGGCCTACTTCTTGGCTAGACTGGAATTCGCTTCAAGGGAGGAGGGTCAAGTCTGCTAACTGCTGGGCAGTGCTGCTCATGGCCTTCAACCCATGTGCATTCAGAGAACACGCCAAGGCTTCGACGGACATCACGTCACCTCTGTAAGCTGCCACAGGGGTAGACATTGCATCAAAGCATCTTCTGAACAGGAGCAGAGCACTCCTCCCCATGCCAGGCCCCCGGACTCCCTCCCATCCTGAACCATCAGGAAGGCCCAGAAAAGCCCCCACGGCTCTCCACTCGCCCCACGGAAACACGTCCCCGCCCCCGTCCCTCAGGCTGAAGGTTTCCAACCGGGACCCGCATGGGTCCTCCGGGGAGGGAGGCATCTGTGCAAGGCAACAGGAAAACACAGCTATCACAGCTGACATATGAGAAGGTACAGGCACGTGAATAACAGAAAGACAGAAATAACCGTGGCCGCACGAATTGCCTTGGCAACCAGGTAGAGCCGCAGAGACCACAGTGGTCAGGAGTCTGGACAGGCCGGGTTTGGAGCCAGGATGCACAATGCTGGTGCCCAAGGATGTCGTCTGGTCCCCCCTCAGAGCCTTGCCCACTCTCGGTGACTGTCGATGGACAACGTCCAGACAGAGTTCATGTCCATTTGGTCTCCTGGGGACCCTGAGCTTTTCTCTAGCAGAAGGAGGGGGTCACCACCTTACTCCATCAAGTGGTGGGTCAAGGCAGGCGGGGGTTCTCGGAGCACGGCTCCCACCTGGATGAAGGCTGAGACCCCAGATGCTGCCAGACCATGGGGCACTGAGCCCCTGGAAGCTGCCAACCATGGGGCATGCCTGCTAAGGCCAGGACCGGTTCTCTGGTCCCGTGGACAAGATGCTCGGGTTGGGTGACGGAGGCAGCCATCAGCCATCCACCCTCCCCACCACTGTGTTCTGGTTCCTGCTCCCGAGCCCCCTCCTGACCTCGGCGTCCCCGTCTCCTGCCAGATGCCCTGTGGCTCCAAGGGTTTCCCAGGCACCGCCCACCCTGATGAATCCCATCCCCCATTCAGCAGCGTTAACCCGGCGCCTGGCATCACGGGTTGGCTGTGCGTGTGCATGTAAGTGACAAAGCACACAGACGGAGTAGCACCTGTCTTAACACGTGAGCCACCGGCGCCCGGGGAGGGCAATCACAGGTCCAGCGCTGCACAACTGAGACGCAGATTCTGAACCCGGACCTCCCTTCTAAATCCTTGACTGCTGGGCCTCTGCTCCTCTGGGGAGATGCATGAAGCAGGATAAGGCCTGGGCTTCCTCCGCTGCACAGATTTCAATGCCCAGAGCCCGGGGGAGGGGCAGGCTGCCTGGTCATAAAGACAAGAAAGCGGAAACCAGAGCCTCGGGCAGGACAGGGAGGGGCCAGGCCTGTCCAGCAGGGCGGCTCTCTGTCCCAGCCCAGCACAGACCTCATCTGCCAGGATGCTGCAAGTGGTCGACCATAAGCCCCAGACAGCAGATGTGTCCAGGTGGGGCCCACAGGCGCACGCGGAGAAGGGACACGGCCAGCAAAGCTGAGCCAACACCACCCCACCGCTGCTGTTTCTCCAGTCCAGGCTCTGGTCCGAGCCGGCCGATGGCCCCTTGCGTACATTAGAGAAAAGCTTCGTCAACACCACAGGCAGGCACCCATGCTCACACTGTGGAAGGCTGTGAGCCCCCAGCATTTAATCAACAACCAGGCCCTGAGGGTGGGGGTCAGAACTCAGTGAGGGAGCCCCAGGGACCAGGATGTCGGCGGGGACAAGGGAGGTCTGAGCCACCTCTCCGGGGAACGGATGATGGGTGGCCGCCATCCACTGCTGCGATGGTGGAACCCATGGGTGGTCGACGGTTCTAGACCAGGTGCAGCCACCACCCTCCCCGGCAGTGGGGCTGAGACGGCCCCTTGAGGCATCTCCCCTCTCCAACTGTGGATGTCCAGACAGCCAGACATTCCAGCAGGACTTGACAGACAGAACAGGGGACAGGAGATGCCCAGGGACAGGGAGACAGCTCCGGCCTTCAAGCTGGACAGAGCTGACCTCCCCAGCCTCGGCCATGTGGCCGGAGTGAACCAGCCATACCATCTTCAACTGTAAGGTGGGGGGCCAGCCCCCGTGGTACCGGAGAAGGCAAGAATTTTTTAAAAAAATTGTATGCAACGCACTCAGCACAGCTGGTACTCACTGAATGATCGCGCTTTAACTGAACGCGAAGTGAAGCTCTGTGTATCATCCCAGCTGGCTCCATCCTCGCGTGAGACTGCTCCGGCCGTAACAAAGCCCACATCCTGGGCAGCTCAAACGACAGACCATTTCCTCCTGGTCCTGGAGGCTGGACTCCCAGACCCGGGTGTGGGCGGGGCTGGCCTCCAGAGGCCCCCCTCCTGGGCGTGCAGACGGCCGTCTCCTCCCCGTGTCCTCACAGGGTCATCCCTGTCTGAGTGTCTGTGTCCTGACCGCCTCTTCTTACAGGGACTCCAGTCCTTAGATATATGTGACCACCCACGTGACCTCACTTCACCTGCATCATCTCTTCACAGGCCCCACGGGGTCGCAAAGACTGAGCACGCATGAGCACGCACCTCTCCTAACAAAGGAAGACGTTTTAGAGAAAAGAATCAGTGCGATGCCAAATGAGACAAATCAACAAGCAAAAAAATTGTAGATACGATGACCTGGAAGACAAGAGTCCAGGTACAACCAACATGATAAAAGCATCATTCACGCAGCGCTGCATGAACTTACACACACCTTGTCGTCGCTATTCAGCCACTCAGTCGTGTCCGACTCTCTGTGACCCCACGGACTGCAGCAGGCCAGGCTTCCCTGTCCTCCACTGTCTCCCGGAGCTTGCTCAGACTCACATCCATCGAGTCGGTGATGTCATCCAACCATCTCATCCTCCGTCATCCCCTTCTCCTCCTGCACTCAATCTTTCCCAGCATCAGGGCCTTTTCCAATGAGTCAGCTCTTCTTCAAATGTTTTGTATTTCACAATAAAGCCTTTTTTGTTACTCATTTGTTTCATTATGTCCTTTTTAACATTCCTCTTTTATCTTTTACAGCACATTTACCCTACGGCCCATCACTTGTAGGAAGAAAGCAGAGCAAAAATGCTTAAGGCAAAAGTACCGAGAACCACCTACATGAACTCTCACTCCAATCACTGGCTGGAACCCAGTGCCCCTGATGAACAAGGCAATGCTGTGTCCTCCCAAGCTGCCCCCTGGAACCCGAACCTTCACAAAGATGTCATAAATAAAGGGAAACTTAAGGCAAGGGTTAATGGGACTGGCTGCACCAGCTGAAATGGAAGAGCCTCGCCTTGATCAGGAAAATTACTTAATCAATCCACTTTACACTTTCCGCCTTCAGTCATTACTAGAATGTTCACTTACAAATGCAAATGGCAAGGAAATCTATACTCATTAAGACTTTCTTTTTCTTGGAGATTTTATCGAGCCATCAGGAGGCTATCGGCTCACAAAGGTGACAGAAAAAGCGAGACCCAGAGAAGGCAATCAAGCCTGCCTAATTAAGTCGTGTGCAGGGCACCCGAGAAAATAACAGAGCATCTCCTCCAAAACATTACACCTCCAGAGGGGAGCAGGCTCCGCCGAAGGTAAACATCCACTCCAAACAGAAGCCATGTAGTTCACTCTTCTTTGCATGTGTGCTAAGTTGCTTCAGTCGTGTCTGACTCTTTGCGACCCCATGGACTGCAGCCCGCCAGGCTCCTCTGTCCACGGGATTCTCCAGGCAAGAAGACTGGCGTGGGTTGCACTTCCTCCTCCAGGGGATCTTTCTGACCCAAGGATCGAACCCACGTCTCTTTATGTCTCCTGCATTGGCAGGAGAGTTCTTTACCACTAGTGGCACCTGGGAAGCCCTCTCTTCCTTACTACCTTAAAAAGTCTAGAGAACCAAGCCTGGTTGTTTGGAAAGTATTAGGAAGAGAGGGAGGGAGGAATAAAATCCTTCTTGCGGCTGTCTCATTAGGTGATGCTCAGAGAGAACTCCGGAGCAGAGGCTGTGCCAAAGCCAAACACACTTAACGTCCAAGTCACACAATCCGCTCGGATCAGATGTGACAGGGACTCTCAAGGGAGGGGACGGGTGTGGGACTCCCCCTGGCACTCCAGCCAGATCCCAACACTGCTTCACACAGCCCTGCAGCAATCCCAAGTCCAAGGACTTAATTTTTTTTGCCAGAAAGAGATGCCCATTCCCTGGGTTTACCTACTGTCCACAGAATGAGGCCATCCCCAGAGCGAGACTCCTCCTGACCCCACACAGCAGAGGGACCACGGTCACCATCACAGGGGAGAACTGAGCCGTGGAATTCCTGCCGGTTCCCCAAGGTCAAGGGGCCCCGCCTGGCCATCAGGACCAGAGTCCCGGCCCAGCTGGGTGCCCATGTCCCCCCCATGTCCCTGCCTCCACAGGGAGCCCTCCGCCTGGAGGTCCCTGTCCCTTTCTTGACCCCTCGGCGCCTGCAGGACTCTGCTGGGGCTGCCGAGATGAAGCGCCGCAGATGGGGTGACAACGGACATTTCCTGTCTCTCAGCTTCTGGGCTGCAAGTGCAAGATCACTTTGTCAGGTTCCACGCGGGACCTGCCAGGGAAGGAGCTGAGGTCCCTCCCCTCGGCCTGTGGACGCCGTCTTCACGCTCACCTGGCTTCTCCCGATGGGCACGTCTGTCTCCAAATTCCCCCTGCTCATGAGGACAGGAGTCACACTGGAAGAGGATCCACCCTAGGTTCCCCGTTTTACCTGAATCACCTCTTTAACAGCCCAGCTCCAAATACAGTCACATTCTGGATATGGGGATGGGGGTGCTTCCCTGGGGGCTCAGACAGTAAAGAATCCCCCTACAAAGAGGGAGAGCTGGGTTCAATCCCTGGGTCAGGAAGATCCGCTGGAGAAGAGAATGGCAACCCACTCTAGTATTCTTGCCTGGAGAATCTCATGGACAGAGGAGCCTGGCAGGTCCATGGGGTCAAAAAGAGTCGGACACAACTTGGAGACTAAACACTTTCTGGATATGGGGATTAGGATACTAATGCATGAATTTGGGTGACATAGCCCAGCCTATGACAGCACTGTCCCTGGAGTGACCAGATCAAAGGGCAGCCCCGTTTCCGTGTTACATGGACTTCACTGCAGAGAGAGAACCCCAAAGTCTTATAACATGAAACAGATCCCCAGAAACTCCAGGGTGGGCGTCCAGACAATTCACAGGCAAAGCTTCCCCAGGTGGCCCCCCCGAGGCTGCACCTGAGGCCTGTCCGCAGGTGCCTGGGCCTCAAGTGCCCTAAGAAGCGGGCACCGTGGGAGTCAGCGTGGGCCCTGACTCCAGCACTGTGCCGGGCGGCCAGGGCTGGGAGTCCACTCGGGGACCCTGGAGCCCCGACCCTCCACCTTCAGCTACGCACAAACCACCTTCACTGTCATGATCTCAGGCCCCAACGCTGCTCACTCCCTGGTCGTCTTTGAATTACCCCTCTTTTTTAAATTCAAATTTTATTTAGAAAGGAAAACCAGAATCAAGCCAGTAAACATGACCTAACTGCTGGATCCAAAGGGCAGATGAGGGTGGGAGGGGGTTGATGTCAAGGAGAGGCCCGGCCAGAGAGACGCAGAAGAATGTGGAACCCAGGCCCGGTAATGCTGTAAGTTACATGCAGCTGTGAAGGGCCTGAAGATGTTTGAAATCGCCATCAAGTGTTTTCAGAGCCAGGCTGAAAGTAATTAGAGGCTTAAGAGAGCCCCCCCCCCCCAAAAAAAAATACAGAATAGCTGCAAGCAACTAAGGGAGTCAGCCACAGACTTCCTTAGGAACTAGGATGGAGGATTCGAAGTGTTCACAATTCCCCACCTTCTGCACTTGAGCGGGCCCTGGGCTACTGGACTGCAGAGTCCAGGCCTCAGAATCAGGCAGGACTGGACAAAGCCACAGGGGCCTGGTCCCAGCCAGACGGCCTGGTGATGGTCAATCCCGGGCCTGAGACGAAAGGGCCACACTGCCGGGCTGGTCTTTGGGCCAGTGCTCTGTAACCCCCGAGAAGCCTTAAACCTAAGGGCGAAAAGAAAAAAAATACCAAAAGCACCTAACCAGTATCATACTGGGTTGGCCAAAAGGTTCCTTTGGGTTTTTCTTAACATTTTAAATCTGTCTGGGTTTTTCTGTAACATTTTAAATCATCTTAAAGTGAAATTAGGTTTCACTTTCCCACCCTGGACCTGTTTATACTCGTCATCCCAATCAAAATTGGCAACAGAATGGCAGGTTTAGTCATAAGACTTTGCACCCAAAGTATAATTTTAAGAAAGTTCAAAAATATCTAGAATGTTTCAGAGAACGTGAGTTCCCCTGATTTTCAGTATAATTAGGTTACACTTTACTAATCAAAGTAATAAAAGAATGATTTTCATCCCTGAAACAGAATTTTTGTTAAAATTCATGGGCATTTGAGTTTGTGAGATCCCACTGTCACCAAAGGCCCACTCTTTTTCCACTTTTTAGCTGCACCTCACAGCACGTGAAACCTTAGCTCCCAACCAGGGATCGAAGCTGCGCCCTCTGCGCTGAAGGTGCATCTTAACCACTGCTCCACGGGGAAGTGCCGAAGTCCCACTCTTCTCAGGGGGTTATAGAATCACCTCGGGATTCATAAATAGAGTAACAGCCGTAAATCACGTTTATGAGCCTCAGGAAAGCTAAGTCTTAGGCTGTGTACCTTGAATAAACTCAATATTAACTCTAAAATCAGAAATAACTGAAGGCTCTCTTTGCTTCACGGGAAGCCTTTGTTGGGGAAAAGAACAGGAAACTTGTAGGGGCAGACTGCTTGCCAACAAGGAAAGCCAGCTGTCCCCTGAAAACACACAACCTCAAAGCTGAGAATTACGCTTTACTCGGTGGGCTTTCTGAGGACTTAAGCCCGGAAAAACAGCCTCTTAGATCACTGAGGGACCGCCCTGAAAGGTAAGGCAGAGCCAGGTTATACAGGCGTTGTTGAAACAAAATCAAGTAACTGGAACATCAGAAGATTATGAAGAAAGATAACCAGACAGCTCAGGTTAATGAAATTAGCGGTTTTCCCTGAACCGGAAGATGCAAGAGTCACTCCTTTGACACGAACCTCAGCTGTCTGGAGCCAGCATACTGGCCCCTCAGGTTGCACCGCCCGAGGTGATGACACTTTTGCCCACAAAGTGCTCGTGTGAAATCTGAAATTCCGCTTGGGGAGAGGCAGCCCTGGAGCGTAAAGCTGTGGTCTCGGTTCCACACCCACAGGCCCCGGGGCAGGCTCATCCTGCCGGGCGCAGCTGTCTGTGGCATCGCAGCAGCACTGGCGATGACGCACCATTTCCCTGATCCCACCCCGGGGTTCTGCCGCCTGCCCGGCCCGCCACGGCCGACCTGGGGCCCACGCTCCCGCGTGTCACGATCAGGGGCCAGCCTTGGTACTGCCACTCGCTGTGTTGCCTTTGAGAAAGCCCCTCGACCTCTCTGAACCTCCCCCCTTCACCTGTCACACGAAGCTGTAGTTCTCGTTTTCCTGAGTTCAGACGATCGTCTGAGTTCCAGACGATTTCTGCACAGTCGCTTTGTAAACTACAAGTTCTGTTTCTGGCTAAAGCACAAAGGCCATCACGGAAGTCAGACTCAAATAAATGTAAATAGTTGATGAAAACGAGTTCTTATCCGGATATGAGAGACTCAGCAACAAACTGCTGTCCCTGAGTCAAAGCAGCCGCGTCTGCGGGCAGAAGCCTGGCGCCTCGACTGAGCGGACTGGAGCGGAAGGACAGGCAGCAGCCGGCCTGCGGGCGCCCCCAGCCAACGGGAGGGCAGTTCACAGCATCCTTTCCCCCCGGCGGTGCTGCCCCTGTTAAGAGGCGCTCTGTGGAAAGAGAGGGCCCCAGGCAGCAACAGGTGACCCAGCTCCTCTGCATGGTCTCTGGGTAACAGCCTGCAGGTGGCGCAGCCTCGGGAGGGAGGGGGGCACAGTGTGACTGCGAGGGTCCCCAGTGCCAGCCCTCCAAGGATGCCTCCAAAGCGGGTCGGCTCTCCGGCGACCCTGGCAGGACGTCACGCCTTGGCGGGCAGATCCAACGCCCTGTGGCTGTAAGAGACAGCTGGCGACCCAGTCCAGGATGAGCAGACCACGGGCGAGGGCTGCACGTAACCTGTTATCGGGAACGGGGTCGCAGGCACCAAGGATGCGAGAAAACAGCAAAAGTCCGGGGGGCAGACCTCTCCCCCTCCCCACAGAGAGAATGGCATCTCACTTCAAAACAGATTATTCTTCCTCAAGGCGTGCAGTTTTGTTTTCTCATTTGTCTTTTTTAATTCATTTATTTTTGTGTGTGGCAGTTTCAGGTTCACAACAAAATTGAGAAGAAGGTACAGAGACTTCCTGTGTACCTCCTACCCAACCCCACCCCCCAGAGGTACAGCTTGCCCACCATCGACGTCCCCACCAGAGCGGTCCATTGGTCACTGATGAACCTAGGCTGACATGTCATCATCACCCAGAGTCCACAGTTTAAACAGGGCTCACTCTTGGTCTTGTATCTCCTGTGAGTTTGGACAGATGTTTAATGTATCCACCACTGCATCATCACGGAGAGAGCATTTTCTGCCCTGAAAACCCTGAGGGAGAAATGCTCTCTCAACTCACCCCTCTCCACACTCCCACCCCTGGCAGCCAATGATGTTTTCACTGTCTCCACAGTTTTGCTTTTTCCAGAATTTTATCTAGTCGGAGCTGTACATTGCAGGCTTCCCGGGTGGCACAGTGGTAAAGAATCAGCGTGCCCATGCAGGAGACGCAAGACTCAGGTTCAATCTCTGGGTCGGAAAGATTCCCTGGAGTAGGAAATGGCAACCCCCAGAAGCCTAGCAGTCCGCGGGGCCACAAAGTCAGACAAGACTGAGCATGCATGCACGCACGCACGCACACACACACATGCACACACACGTGCACACGCGCGCACACATGCACACACGCACGCGCACGCACATGCACTCATGCGCACGCACACGCGTGCGCACACGCACGCACATGCACACACACGCACACACATACACACACGCGCGCGCACACACGCACGCACACACACGCACACGCGCACGCACACACATGCACACACAGTGGGCAGCCTTTTCAGACTGGCTTCTTTCACACTGTCATAGCATGTAAGGTTCTTCCGTGTCTTTCCGCGGTGTGACAGCTCATCTCTTCCTAGAGCTGAGTAACATTTCATCAACTGGATGGACCACGGTTCATCCACCCACCTATTACAGGGCACCTCGTGGCTTCCAATTTTTGGCAATTATAAAAATCTGTGTTCCGGTTTTTGTGTGGATTAAGTTTTCAACTCTGGGTTAACGCCCAGGAGCACGGTCACTGGAACAGGTGGTAAGACTGTTCAGTTTTGTACGAAGCGGTCGGATTGTCTTCCGCGCCGCGGCGCGCACCGCCAGCAGCAACAGAGCGACTCTCCGCAGCTGCACACCCTGCCCGCAGCTGACACGAACACTCCAGGTTGGGCCATTCGCCTACACGTGTGGTGGTATTTGGGGCTTATTTTAGCAATTTTTATACAGAAATAAAGTTCACCATTTAAAGAGGACAGCTCAGTGGTTTTCAGGTGCTTCGTACGAGCATCACCAGGCCATTTCTAATTCCAGGCCATTTCTATCAGCCAAATGGAGACCCCAACCCATCATATCCACTCCCCATTTCTTCCTCCTCCAAATCCCACCCCAGCCAGCCCCGCCCCTCCCCACCATGAACCCCACTGTCTCATTCAGAGCACTTCACATACCTGGAATCACACAGCGTGAGACCTCTTATGTCTGGCTTCTTTCACTTGGCATAATATTCTTGAGGTTCATCCATGTTGTAGCGAGTGTCAGGGCTTCATGCCTTTCCATGGATGAATGATGTTCCCTTGTACGGAGGGACCACGTGTGTTTATCCATTCGTCTGTGGATGGCTGTCAGTGTTTTTGACACTTGGGATCTACTGGAAGTAATGTTACTGTGAAGAGTCACACGTGTCCATGTCTCCTGGGCAGACATGTGGGAACGTGTCCATGCCTCTTGGGTATGTGCGCACGAGTGGAGCCGCTGGGTCCACTTAACTCCTTGAGGACCTGCCGCCTGCCCTCCTCCACGGGCAGCCACATTTCCTCCGTGTCCGCGGCGTGGCTACAGCAGTCCCTCTTTCATCAGTGGCCATTCAGTCTTCAAGCTCTTTGCCCCATGCTTATCCAGTATCGCCCCCATCTTACCAATAAGGAAACAGAGACATAAAGAGATAGAACAAATACCTAAACCAGAGAGCCAAGACGGGGCAGAACCAAGATGTGATGCTGGACCCAGAGTCCACTCTCTGAAATACTGCTGTGCCGTGAAGGGTGAACACAGCTGGTCAGGGTTGTCCAGACCCTTGATGGGACTCCTGGGAGGGCACCTCTGAGCCCTTGAAATGTCCTCCTGAGAAGAGTGACTGTTTATACGAGGCCATGAGCCACAACAGGTCATTTATACTGAAAACATGGTTTATGGGGAGGGCCTCGGGCTTGACCGAGGGGCTGGAGGCTAAGCTCCGCCTGCGGGTGGTCTGCCATGCCTCTGTGACCGACCCCCAGGAAAACCCCTGGACTCCCTAATGCTCCCTGGGCAGGATTCCTGGTTGGCGGCAGCTCACACGTGCGGTCACACAGGGCTTCTGGAAGAGTCGAGTGTTGCTGCGAGAGTCCTCTGGGACAGGACAGCTGGAAGCCGGCCCCCGGCCCCCCGGCCCCTGGCCCAGGAGCCTGTGCACCGGCTGATTCCACCTGTGTCCTCTCTCTGCAACGAAGTGTGACTACAGCAGCTTGGCTGAGTCCTGCGAGTTCTTCCAGAGAATCTCTGAACTTGAGGGTGGTCTGAGGGTCCCTGAATAGCCGGTCCTGTAAGTGACTGAAGTTCTCAGGAGCAGGGCTGCATAGGAGAGGTGGGGAATCTGATACCTGGATTGATGTACTGGCAGGTAGGTCACTTGCATAAAAGTAAAACAGGTAAATCTAAAAAAAGAATCAAATACCACAGAGAGGAAATCTGGAGAAGCCTGCTCCCAGAGTAACCGGAGGACGAGGACAAGCACCCTGGCTTGTGGGCACGTTTCCTGGCTCGAGGTGGCTGCAGGAACAACGTCCCCACCCCCACAAGGCAGGTAACAGGATCCGACTCGCTTCCCATCTGCACTGCCTGGAACAGTGGCCAACTCCCAGGTAAGGTGAGCCTGTGCGGGGATGGACCGGTCCCCATGGACAAGTTCTCAGGTGACAGGCTCCCCACGTGAAGACGAGGACACGGTGCTGCCTGGGACGGCAGACACAGGTGTGCATCACATACACTGGGTGTCTGCCCCCACCAGCCACCGCTGCACTTTTAGGGCAAGCCCCACCCAGGTCTCACCTGGACCCCTCAGCTGCGGCCTGATCAGAGACACAGAAGCAAGCCCAGGGGTGTGCTTCCTGTCACATGAACTAGTTCCCTCCCTGGACACCGCCACGGAGACAGTCCTGGGCAGGATGCAGGATACAGATGCCACAGAACCAGCATCTCCTCAGGAAGGGCGCCCCCTCCACTGCTGGTGAGGATGCAGAGATGCAGCCTCTATGGAGAAGAGTGTGCAGAGCCCTCAGAAAACAGAGTTACCACGGGACCCAGCAATTTAGGTTCCTGCCGGCTCAGTGGTTAAAGCGTCTGCCTGCAACGCGGGAGACCCGGGTCTGATCCCTGGGTCGGGAAGATCCCCTGGAGAAGGAAATGGCAACCCACTCCAGTATTCTTGCCTGGAGAATCCCATGGAGGGAGGAGCCTGGTAGGCTACAGTCCACAGGGTCACAAAGAGTTGGACACGACTGAGCTACTTCACTCACTCCCTTAAAAACAGAAATATCGTATGATCCAGCAATCTGACTTCTGGGCAGACAGCCAGAGAAAACTTCCATTCAAAAAGATACATACACGCCTATGTTCACAGCAGCACTATTCACAATAGCCAAGACACAGAAACAACCTAGATGTCCATCAACAGATGAATGGATAAAGATGTGGGACATTTATACAGTGGAATATCACTCAGCAATAAAAAAGGAATGAAATTTGGGTCATTTGTAGAGACAGGGATGCACCTAGACTCTATCATACAGAGTGAAATTAAGTCAGAAAGAGAAAAACAAATATCATACATTAATGCATATACGTGGAATCCAGAAAAATGGTACAGATGATCCTAGTTCCAGGGCAGGAGTAGAGACACAGACGTAGAGAATGAACGTGTGGACACAGCGTATATATGACTGACATTTAAACACTACCAGGTGTGAAACAGGCAGCTGGTGGGAAGCGTCTGTACCATAAGGAACACGGAGCTCAAATCGGGGCTCTGTGACGACCTCGATGGGTGAGGAGGAGGGGTGAGAGGGAGGCCACAGGAGGAGGGGCTACATGTATACACACAGCCGATTCACTTCACTGACGGCAGAAACTAACACGGCACTGAACCCATTATATTCCCAAAGAATTAAAGGATGTGCAAAAGAAATGCCCAATGGGCCTGAACTACATTCCAACGTCCTAGTCGCCGGATTGAATATCACTTTGAATCCATTTCGTGACTATGAGACAGCTCTGGTGAGTGGAGCCGCTCTCTCTAAAAACACCCAGGGAGAAGGAGCGCTGGAAGGCGGCTGTGTACCTGCCATCCGGGTGGAAGGAATAAACACAAAAGAGGAACAGGAGCGTAAATATTCAGAGAACGCAGAACAGCAGCCTGTCCCTCCATCCCCGGCTGTGCGCCTGACACACAGGTAAATTGCCCTGTTTTTCCATCCATGGCTATGGGACCACAGCAAAATGACAGAGACCGGCTCGCTACCTAGGCAAACAGGCGATAGTTTGTAATAGAATAAAAATGTCAACAGCAAAAAAGAGAAAAGGAAGCAAAGGGGACAATTTGCATCCATGCAAACACCTTGAGTTTTATTTCCAACCGTCCGAGATACGAAAAACGTCATTCAGTGGAAGGCTGATGTGTTTGTTTTGGTGAGCTACAGTCTCTCTGACTTCTCCCTTGTTCGTTCCAAGGAAAGGTGAAGTCAACGAATCGCTGACTCCCCGCAGTTATAAAGCCACACGGCAGCTGACCCTTCCAGGAGAGCTGGACCACAGGCTGGCATCAGCCCCTGCCCAGCCGGGGCTTGTGTGAGACCCTCTGCTGGGCGAATCCCAGGTCTGCAGAACAGCAGGGAGATCCAGACACCAGGTTCTCCACCGGATTCCCCCCACACAGCCCCTTGGAGCCCTGTTTCACAAGAGCCACCCCCTTGTGAATATGTGGCTAACGCCCAGTGTTACCAAACCTAGAAAACTCCTGATTTGGCGACATGACTTTTTTCATTTGAAACTGTTATTGCCGCTCTGTTGTTTAGTTGCTAACTCATATCTGACTCTTTCACGACCGCATGGACTGTAGCCCACCAGGCTCCTCTGTCCATGGGATTTTCCAGGCAAGAATACTGGAGTAAGATACACATGTAAATTTACAGTCACAGGAATATCACTTTGCTTGCATTCAGTCTCATCTAACTTCTCTCTTACCAGGAAGCTGTCTCTATGAGCCTCAGTAAATCCGGCCCCACCCAGAGACCAGATCTAAGTCATTCCCGTTGGGCTACTTCCACTCACTTGGCACAGGCTCAGAGCAAGGGAGAGACCCAGCCTCTGCCGGGAGAACCCAGGACACACACAGCCTGCTCCACTCAGAGAAACCACCCTCCACACCTCGATGCGGGCAAGCCCTGAGCCAAAGATCTCACTCAGCAGCCTCGGGCCTGGAGGTAAAAATATCTCAGGGAACAGAGACAGCAACACGTGAGAACACGTAACCAGCGCCTGGGATCCTCAGACACACGACACACACCCTGGGGCCAGGGCGGGAGCCCCGCTGACCTGAGGGCTGGCCCGCTGCTCGGGGCCAGGGTTTAGAGGCCTCCCAGGAGGCTGCAGCCCCGGAGGCCTCCCTGCCCCAAGGAAGCTCCGTGAGGCTCCGTCGGGACAAATCGTCTCCTTCCAGCTCTCCAGCACACAATCTTGGACTCAGCATAACACGCAAACATGTCATCAATTATTTTTTTTAAACAGCTTGGTGAAGATATAATCCACATGCCATACAACTCACTTGTTCAGTCGCTCAGTCATGTCCGACTCTTTGCAACCCCACAGACTGCAGCACCACAGGCTTCCCTGTTCTTCACTATCTCTGTGAGTTTGTTTAAACTCATGTCCATTGAGTCAGTGATGCCATCCAACCATCTCATCCTCTGTCATCCCCTTCTCCTCCCACCTTCAACCTTTCCCAGCATCAGGGTCTTTTCCAATGAGTTGGCTCTTCACATCAGGTGGCCAGGGTATTGGAGCTTCAGCCTCAGCATCAGTCCCTCTAATGAATATTCAGGGTTGATTTCCTTTAGGATGGACTGGTTGGATCTCCTTGCTGTCCAAGGGACTCTCAAGAGTCTTCTCCAACACCACAGTTCAAAAGCATCAATTCTTCGGCGCTCAGCTTTCTTTATGGTCCACCTCTCACATCCACACATGACTACTGGGAAAACCACAGCTTTGACTAGACAGACCTCTGTCAGCAAAGTAATGTCTCTGCTTTTCAATAAGCTGTCTAGGTTTGTCATAGCTTTTCTTCCAAGGAGCAAGTGTCTTTTAATTTCGTGGCTGCAGTTACCATCTGCAGTGATTTGGGAGCCCAAGAAAATAAAGTCTGTCACTGTTTCCATTGTTTCCCCATCTATTTGCCAGGAAGTGATGGGAGCAGATGCCATGACCTTCATTTCTTGAATGTTGACTTTTAAAACAGCTTTTTCACTGTCCTCTTTCACCTTCATCAAGAGGCTCTTTTGTTCATCTTCACTTTCTGCCATAAGGGTGGTGTCATCTGCATGTCTGAGGTTATTGATATTTCTCCCAGCAATCTTGATTCCAGCTTGTGCTTCATCAGGCCTGGCATTTCACATGATGTACTCTGCATGTAAGTTAAATAAGCAGGGTGACAATATACAGCCTTGATGTACTCCTCTCCCGATTTGGATCCAGTCCGTTGCTCCACGTCCAGTTTTGCTGCTTCTTGACCTGCACACAGATTTCTCAGGAAGGTACCATTCAGCGGGCTCTCCTGTGATCATGGAGTTGGGTAGACCACCACCTCTGCCCATATTAAAACAGCTACACAGTCTCAGGAACACCATCATTCTCAGCCATCACCTCCCAAATTCCCAGCCCCACCACCCCTGGCAACCACTCATGACTTTTTTCTATCTCTACAAATTTGCCTTTTGGGGGCATTTCATATAAAATGGAATCACATGCTATAGAATCATTCAACTCTCTTTTATCTCTTTTCTTCGATTCTCTTTTGTGAAAAGCCTTGTCCTTGGGCAGAGCTAGCACTGCCCACAGTTCCATGAATTCTACGCCTGAATCACCTCAAAATATGAGACTATAATACACTTGAACCTCTCAGCTTAGTGTCCATCTCAAAAAGGTTTTTGCTATGGGATTTCTCTGATGGTGCAGCACTTGAGAATCTGCTGTCCAATGCAGGGGACATGGGTTTGATCCCTGGTCAGGGAACTAAGCTTCGTGATGCTGCAAGGCCGTGCACTGCAATGAAGACCCATCACAGCCAAAATAATAATTGAGAAAAGGTTTTGTCATGTCCTCAGCTTTCACTGAGGTCAAACAGAGTATGAAAACTACTGGGGCGTTTTTGGTCAAACCCCAACTGAAAACACCACTTGAGAGCATTCCTCCTAGACTAGAGCACTAAGGAAACCTGATCTCCAGGTGAACTCAGACTAGAAGAGAGAGCTCTGCTAGCGCAGCTTTCCCTTTTCCCCCTGGCTGCTAGGAGGCTCAGAGAGAAAAAAGCACATGTGGCTGCGAAGCCACACTGTCCTCCCAGGAGCTGGTCATAGCTTGATGGTTCTGGTGGAGTTTTACTGGTCTTTAACCCAATGTTAACAGTCCATGGAGTCCCAAAGAGTCAGACATGACAGAGCAACTAAACACAGCATGACCCGACATTAAAGCAGAGCTCTTTCAGTGGGGCCTGCAGCAGAATCAGTTAGTAAACTAACAAGGCAGATTCCTACTGAACTGGAGGAGGTCTTAGAACCTGCGATTTCAACAAGACGCCCAAGAGTTCCCGGTCCTTGGCTCAGGTTCCGAGTCAAAAGCAACATGAAAGACACACCCCTTTTCCTAGGACTGAGATGACCCATGTGGGTCAACAAACCCAATTCTTCCTCATCCTCGATCGTCCTCAGCCCAGCAGGGAGCATCGGTGAGTTGGCCCAGGTGCTGTGTGCAGGGGCTGTGGTAGACGTGGCCGGCTCGCACACGCAGCTCAGGGGAAGGGCTCCGCCTGCCGAGATGACGGCGCGGCCCCCCCTCGGCCGAGAGATCTGGAAGGATCTTCATGAGCCGCGCGGACCCCCCTCGGCCGAGAGATCTGGGAGGGTCCACGTGAGCGGCGCGGCCCCCCCTCGGCCGAGAGATCTGGGAGGGTCCACGTGAGCGGCGCGGCCCCCCCTCGGCCGAGAGATCTGGGAGGATCTATACGAGGAGCACAATGACCAGCACGGCCTTCCCGAGACCGCATGGCCTCCATCGCAGTCCTCAGAAGAAACCAGCAGCTCCCGTGGAGACTCCGGTCCACCTGGACCGGTGCGGCCTTCTCGACATCGCACTCCAACCCCAGGGCTCTGAGAAGCCCAGCGTCGTTCCGGCATCAGCTCTTCAGGTCCCCCTCCTGACTCGGGGGGATGTTCCCCTCCCCACCTGTCTCAGTGGGCGACCAGGTCTAACGTGGCTGGAGGAGGTGGGGGGCAGAGGAGCAGAAGGAAACCCAGGGGCGCTGGGCTCGTTCCCCCAAATGGCCCCGAGATGCCCAGAGGGTGCAGCTGCGTCCTGGGCAGGCCCTGGGAGCTGGGGGCAATGACAGGTCTCAGAGAGTGTGCAAGGGTGGAGACGGGGAACCCTCCTGGGAGGTGGGGTCTCCTGACAGTCAAGGGCACGGGAAACAGGCCCACGGACAGTGTGGAGCCGCGTGTTCCCATGAGGGGTGGGCATGGCCTGGCAGGTTCCCCAACCCCTTGGGCCTCCTGGCTCCCTCTGCTCTGGTGAGAGGTGAAGGTCCTGGGGTGGCCGGAGCAGAATTTACCCACCCAGAAAGACCACAGGCAGGAAGCGTGTGGGCAGGGCTCGGGGTGCCCACTTGACCTCCAGGCCTTGCAAGCGGGTGGAAGCGCTGAAAGCGGACATCGTGGGGGACACTCGGGGCACTTCTGTGGGGGTCAGCAGTGAGAGCCCGGCGTGCGGACCTCAGGCTCAGTCTGGCTGAGAGGGGAGGTGCTCAGGGCCTTCCTAAAGGAAATCAGTCCTGAATATTCACTGGAAGGACTGGTGCTGAAGCTGAAACTCCAATACTTTGGCCACCTGATGGGAAGAACTGACTCATTTGAAAAGACCCTGATGCTGGGAAAAATTGAAGATGGAAGGAGAAGGGGACGACAGAGGATGAGATGGTTGGATGGAATTGTCGACTCAATGGACACGAGTTTGAGGGGTCGGTGATGGACAGGGAGGCCTGGTGTGCTGCAGTCCATGGGGTCGCAAAGAGTTGGACATGACTGAGCAACTGAACTGAACGCCTCTCCCAGCAGTTTACCTGGGGCGCATCCTGCAGAGAGTGACAGGGTGATGGCAGTCCTGCCCACACCAGTGCCAAGCCCACTCCCCAAGATTTCAGCTGGGCCACTGTGACCTGGGGAAAGGGCATCACGTCTTCCCGTGGTGACTAGCTAGCCATCAAAGTAAGTCTGTTCAAATCCTGAGCCCCAGCCGCACGCGAGGCCCCACTTCCCTTCCTCCTCACTGAAATGTGACCCTGTCCCCCGACCACAGTGAAATCGGGATTCACGTGGCATATGACTGTCCAGAACCTGCTGTGACAAAGGGCCGCAGGCTGGGAGACACAAATGTATCCTCTCCCAATCCTGGAGGCCGAAAGTCTGGAACCAGGTTCACGGGACGGAAATCCAGGCGTCACAGAGCTGGCTCCCTCCCAAGGCTCTCGGGGAGGGGCCTTCCTGCCTCTTCCGGCCTCCAGGGGCTCCAGGTGTCCCCGCTCACGGCTGCACCCCTCCGGCCCCTGCCTTCACAGGGTCTCCTCTGTTCAGACCTGCCTGTCGTAAGGCCTCTTGTGATGGCATTAAAGGCCCAATGAGATAACCCTGGGTAATCCATACGTCACAGGACGCTTAGGGTTCATGGTGAAGGGCAGAGAAGCCTGGCGTGCTGCAGTCCATGAGGTCACAAAGAGTCAGACGTAACTTAGCAACTGAGCACAACTTCATGAAAACGTAATCTCTGCATCCATTCAAGGTAGCACCTTCAATCACGGGTGAGAATTCACAACACTGTGCGTTATTTCCATTACTCTGAAGTGAAACCCTCTGCCACGTTATGTAACATCCTGGCTGCTCCCTAAATTACCACCCAAGGGTCATTTTCCATGTTTTTCCAAGTGGCAAAGGAAGGGATTGCTTCCAAGGCCTGAAACCCAGAATCCCTGAAATCCACACCGTTTTGCTACATGATGACCATCTCCACTGCAAGGGGACGCAGTGGCCAGGACAGGGGCCATGGGGCGCCCATGCAGGGGCGTCCACGATGAACGGCGGCCTCTGGGACATCCGGAGGTCGCTGAAAGGCAGGGTCCCTTTGTGGGACACCTGAGGATGCAGGAAAAACAGCTGAGAGGAAGATGAAGCACGCAGACAAACCTGGGCCTGATGGAGAATTCTGCCTCCATTCCCCCAACCCCCTCGGGACGCAGCACTTCCTGAGCTCACGAAGACTGACCCCCGAGAGATGGAAACTCCCCTCCTCCATCCACAGCACAAGACCACCATCCTTCTCCAGCTGAAAGGCCTTGGGAGGTTCCCCTGAGGCTCATCCCTCTGTAAACACCTAGCCCCCCGAGGCCCCCTGTCCTGGAGATGACCAACTCTGCGGGTGAAAGGCGCACTGGCCGGCAGAGCAAGCTGACAGTGCATCCACTCCCAGCCTAAAGGGCCGCCCAGTCCAGCCGTTCCTCTTCTCTTCCCCTGGTGTATCAATGACCACGATCACAAAGATGGATTCTTAGACCACAGCTCCCACCACTTAGGGCCAGCAGAGAGGAGTTCCCGAAGAAGCGCTGGAGGCCCAGCCCTGACGCAGGGTTCCCGACCCCGGGCCAGGGACAGGCAAGCGCTCGGGTCAATCGGTCAAGGGTCCTTTTCTCAGAAAGGAGACAGGAGAAGGTGAGTGGGCCTTGGTACAAACCCAGCCTCAGGGAGGTTCGACCTGGTCATAAGCCAACAAGCCCCCACCCAGCCTGGGGCAGACGGCCCCCCAACAAATGCAGAAACATGCTGCTGGGGGGCTCTGTGCCCTGCCCCCGGCTGCCACCATAAAGACCCTAAGCAAGGCCCAAGTCCAGAGCTCGCGGGTGGGGACAAGGCCACGCAGTTCAGCCGAGTGCTGGACCTTCCCTCAAACCTGGACACCTCCTTCTCCGAGCCTGCTCCGCCGCTAGAGGAAAGGGTAGCCACAGCCTCCACGAGAGCCACCCATGGTGTGCACCCACCTGTCAGCTCTCCGTGGAGCCACGCGAGTGAGCAGCTGTGGAGATCGGCGCCAGGGGCTTCCCCACGAGGGAACTGCATCCAGCTTCTCGGACGGTCAGAGGACGAGGGGACTGCAGGCTCTGCCCACTTGGCCGGAACAGCGGGCCTGCAGTCCTCCCAGAACCCCGTCACCGCCCGCCTGCCAGGACAGCAACCACGTGCACTGGGGGGAGGGCGGGAGCAGGGGCCAGAGAAGCAACTCGCGGCACACGGAGGGACCACGGCCTCATGGGAGGGCTTGCACAAGGACAGCGCAAGGGGCTGAACTGGATCTCAGGCAGGACTGGAGGCCCGGGAAGCCAGTGGTAGCAGGTGCTCCCCCACCCTAAAGCGGAAGGTGACCAGGGCTGGGGCAGCGGCCCTGACATTCTGCTCCTGCCTGGGGTACTCGTAACCCTAGGATGTTCTTCTCCTTCTTATCAGGATCTGGGAAGGTGCAATGGGTCTCAGTGTTCTTAAGCAGAAAGCAGCGATATACAAGCAAACCATAAACAGATACACAGCACGTCCATGTATTAAAATCTCGTTGGGGTGGACAATTTGAAACAAGGGTTTAAAATGTCTCCTTGGATAGGTGATACATTTTTTAAAAAGCCTGAAAAACATGTCCAAGCGGGAGTGGACCTCACAGACCTGCCTCTCTGGTCCCCAGGCTGGGCGGCCGGCTGTGACACCACAAGGAGCGCAGGGTGTGCAGAGCCACAGCCGGGCAGAGCCTCTCGGGACCAGCAAGGCCCGGAGCAGGGGGTCTCACCGCTGGGGGCCCAGCCCCTCACCCGAGGACGGCAGTTGGGGCCCCTGCCTCACGAGGTCAGCGTGGTAAAGCCCAGCGTCCAGGCAACACTCAGAACAAGCCCATTTTAAGCACAAATTACAGATAAACGACTCCAGAGGAGCACATGGTAGATGGTCAACATGCAACCAGCAATGGGCGTCAGACTGCGAGCTCAGAGCACATCTCAGCTCCACCGAACCACAGGCTGCAGGCTTCCCTCTGTGGTCCCCGCGCCGGACACAAGCAGGCATCTCCTGGCCTATGAAACAGTGGAGGCAGGGCGCCGGTCACACCTCCTCCCCCACCTACCCTGAGCCGTGCCAGCTGAGTCCAGCCAGGACATCTCGGAGCAGAGACGAACAGCCAGACTGGGGTCTCAGCCACAGTCCCGCTGAGTCCCCCCAAGGGCACCAAGGGCAGGTGTGTTCCTCCAGCACCCAGGACAACCCCCCCCACAACTCTGCCACAGGGACTGGAGCCCTGGCCACGAGGAACCGCTGTCCTCCGGCCGGGGTGCCAAAGCGGGGAGGCAGTCCACACCATGGCACTGAAGATGTTCTAACTCACCAGAGGCGCTGGCAGACTGGGCACCGCCGGAAGGCTTCTCAGAACCAGAACCGACCGCGCTCCAATGGGTCAAGGCAGGGAGACAGGAGACATGTCCAGAGCTGAGAGAGACAACCAGGGCGCCGTCAGACGGAGGCTCCACGAGGAGGCAGAAGTCACAGCTACAAGCGCTCTGAGGCCTGCGAGCTGAAAAGCATCAGCTGCATTTCTGCTTCCTGAAAGATGGCACAGATGCACTTCCCCCACTCCTCCCAAAACCTGCAACAAAAACCGCAGGACGTTGTATAAGAACCAAACCAAAGACTCGGAGGGGTGGAGAGAAGGCAGGCGGGTCAGGGACCAGGGACCCAGGGAGCGGCACAGCCGTCGGTCCTCTGAGTTGGGTTTTTGCCTCGTGTCCCAGATTGGGAGCTGAGAAGCCGATGGTCAGACCACCAGGTGCTGCTCTTCAGCTGCTCGGTCGTGTCCGACTCTCTGCAGCGCCCTGGCCTGCAGCACGCCAGGCTCCCCGTCCTCCACCACCTCCCGGAGCTCGCTCAGACTCGTGTCTGTTGAGTCAGCGATACCATCCAACCATCTCATCCTCTGCTGCCCTCTTCTCCTCCTGCCTTCAATCTTTCCCAGGATCAGGGCCTTTTCCAGAGAGTCAGCTCTTCCCATCAGGTGGCCAAATGACTGGAGCTTCAGCTGAAACACCAGTTGAAGCAGGGGGGAAAAGCTGCAAAGAATGACTACTCTCTCCAGGAAAAAAAACCAGGAAAATGGCAGCAAAACAGGAAAAAAAAACGTTCAGGCAATCACTCCGCTACTTCACCCAGATGTCACAGAAGAACTTCGGCCCCCACCCTGAGTCCCAGGAGCAGAGGCCAAGGGGGCAGCCTGGACGTCCCCTCGAGTGGCCGTCACAGGCACTCAAACCTCCACGGGGAGGGAGGGGGCAGATAAACCAAGCTGTGGAGCTGGAACTTTCTTCCCCACCGAGCAGGCACGCATCCTCCTCCAGTTCCACTGTATTAACACAGACACCACGTGGAGACTGGACTTCCACATGCACACAGCATCCCTCCCTCACCTCAGTGGTCAGAAGAGTGTTAACAGAGAGTAAGGACCTTCCCCATCGCCAGCAAGTGAGGCCACCCCCACCTCGTATCCGTGGAGACCACATGGGGAGCAGGTCCCCTCCCCCACAGGCAACAGCAAGGAGCCTCCCCACTGGGGTATCAGCGGGGCTCAACCAAGGACCCTGGACGTCTGCCTTCAGCGGGCTGAGAGTGACGTCTGAACAAACGGGCTAAACCGGCAGGCTCGATGAGACCGACGGTCTCGCGGCAGAATACAAAACTGTGCACATGTCCACTGAAAACCATTCGTCATCCCCCAATCCAGGAAGATCTCAAATGCGTGAAAGCCAACCGGTGGATGACATCACTGAGCGGACAGAGATGTTTGTGCTGAAACTGAGTCTGAAGCGGCAAAAACAAAAACGCTTCAACAAGTTAACTGTGAACACACTGGAAACACGTAAAAACAGAAAACCTCACTGAATAAAAGAACAGAAAATCTCAACAAGGAAATACAGGTCTTCCTTGATACATGATGGGGTGCCATCTGGGTAAATAAGTAGGAAATACCGTAACTCGAAAATGCACGTAATACACCCAGCTACTGAACGTCACAGCTCAGTCACACCTCCTTTCAGCATACTCAGAACACTTGGACCAAATGATCTAACACAAAGCCTGTTGTATAACGACGTGCTGACTATCTCACTAAATTTACTGGGAACTGTCCTGAAAGTGAAAAGCAGGATGGCCGTCCGGGTACAGAGTGGTTTCGCGTTGGTCGCTCACCCCTGTGACCACGTGGCTGAGCCACAGCTCACTGCTCCCGCCACGACAGAGGATGGCTCCACGTGTCACAGGCCCAGGAAGGTCAACATTCAAGATTCAAAGTCCAGTCTCTACTGAATATGTATCATTTTCACACCATCAAAAAGTCATGCTGCTGGACAACGGAAACTAACACAGCGTTTTAAATCAACTAGACTCCAGTAGAAGGGCTTCCCTGCTGACTCAGTGGCAAAGAATCTGCCCGCCAATGCAGGAGACGGAGGTTGGATCCTTGAGTCGGGAAGATCCCCTGGAGAAGGAAATGGCAACCCACTCCAGTATTCGTGCCTGGAGAATCCCATGAACAGAGGAGTCTGGCAGGCTACAGTCCATGGGCTCACGAAGAGTCAGATATGACTGAGCAGCTAAAAACAACAATGCTCCAGTAAAAATTTTTTTAAAAGAAAACAGAGAAGGGAAAAAAAGAAAAAGAATAATTGAAAATTGAAGTCTAAGTTCCCATCTCAGGAAGCTAGTAAAAGGTGAGGAAAATAAATCCAAAGCAAAGGTTTGAAGGAAGGAAGAAAATAATCAAAGGAGTAAAGATAAATAAAACAAAACCAAAAAAACAATAGAGAAAATCAATGAAATGATGAGCTGGCTCTTCATAAAAGTCAATAAAATTGACAAAACTATCCAAAAAAGACAGAAACGGCTCAAATTACCAATTCCAGGAATGTAGCACAGGATATTACTATAGACCCTGCAGGCACTGAGGGTAAACAGCTCCACACGCTTAAAGTACACCATTTAAATGAGAGAAACCAATTCTCCAAGCAATGCAAAGTTACAGCTCATTCTGTATGAAATAGGTAATCTCAGAAGCCCTACGGCTATTAACAAGATTGAGTTCCTCATTATAAAACACACGTTTTTGTAAGAAAGAGGAAATCGCCACACCCAAATAGTTTCACCAGAGAATTCCATGAAATGTTCAGAGAGTTAGTATCAATTCTATAAAATATCTGGAGTAGGAAATGGCAACCCATTCCAGTATTACTGCTGGAAAACTCAGTGGACAGAAGAGCCTGGCAGGCCGCAATCCATGCGGCTGCAGAGACTCAGACACGACTGAATAACTGAGTACACACTATACAGTATCTTCCAGAAAACAGAATCCAATCTATTTTATGGAACCAATATGATACTGACACTGAAACCAGGCAAAGAGACAATCACAGGCCCATATCCCGCAAATATAGATGGAAAAACAATCCTTAGCAAAATACTAACAAATAAGAGCTAAGCAATTACCATACAAGAGAAGAATTATAGATCAAGACAAGTAAGGTTTATTTCTGGAATGCTAGGCTGGTTCAATCTCTTTTTAAAAGAATTAATTTATGTGATACGCCACACCAATAGGTTAAAGAAGGAAAATCACACAGTCAAAGCAATCAATGCAGAAAAAGCATTCGACAAAATTCAACATCTGTGACAAATTCTCCCCCGCAAAAAAGGAAGAAGGGAAATTCTTCAACCTGATCAAGAGAATCTGCAAAACTTCATGTAATCAGCTAACATTATTCCAAATAGGGAAAGATGAAACGCTTTCCTTCTGTGACGAGGAACAAGGATGTCTGCTCTAGTCATTTTCACTCTACACAGCAGTAGATGCTCCAGGCAACAGAAAAGGCAAGAAAAGAAGATATAAAGCGTACAGATCAGGAAAGTGAAAGTGTTAGTCGCTCGGTCGTGCCCGACTCTGCGACGCTGTGGACTGTGGCCCGCCAGGCTCCTCTGTCCCTGGGATTCTCCAGGCAAGAATACAGGACCGGGCTGCCGTTTCCTACTCCAGGGGATCTTCTCGACCCAGGAATCGAACTCAGGTCTCCTGCAACACAGGTGGATTCTTTACTGTCTGAGCCACCAAGTAAGCCCCCTGATCAGGAAGATAGAAATAAAACTGCTCCCATTTGCAGGTGACAAGACTGTAGAAAATCCCAAGGAATCTCCAAGACAACACTTCCTACAAATAATAAAAGAGTTGAACAAAGTCACAAAATACAGGATCAACATATAAAAGTCAAATGCATCCCCCTATACTAGCAATGAGAAGGCAATGGCACCCCACTCCAGTACTCTTGCCTGGAAAACCCCATGGATGGAGGAGCCTGGTGGGCTGCAGTCCATGGGGTCGCTAAGAGTCGGATATGACTGAGCGACTTCACTTTCACTTTTCACTTTTATGCATTGGAGAAGGAAATGGCAACCCACTCCAGTGTTCTTGCCCGGAGAATCCCAGGGACGGGGTCGCACAGAGTCGGACACGACTGAATGACTTAGCAGTAGCAGTAGTATACTAGCAATGAACATGTGGACAACCAAATGTATAATCCAATACCATTTGTAACTTCTCAAAAAAACATTTAGGTGTGAATCTAACAAAACTTTTACGCTGAAGTCTACATAAATCAGTGAAAAATAAAAGAACATCTAAGGATTTAGGCTTTCCTGGTGCCTCAATAAGTGCAAGTCGCTCAGTCGCGTCCGACTCTTTGTGATCCCGTGGACTATACAGTCCATGGAATTCTCTAGGCCAGAATACTGAAGTGGGTAGCCATTCCCTTCTCCAAGGGATCTTCCCAACCCAGGGGTTGAACCCAGGTCTCCTGCATTGCAGGCGGATTCTTTACCAGCTGAGCCGCCAGGGAAGCCCTCAGACAGTCAAGAATCTGCCTGCAGTGCAGGAGACCTGGGTTCCATCTCTAGGTCGGGAAGCTCCCCTGGAGAAGGGAATGACAACCCACGCCAGTGTTCTTGCCTGGAGAATCCCGTGGACAGAGGAGCCTGGTCGGCTACAGTCCACAGGGCTGCAAAGAGTCAGAGATGACTGAGTGACGAACACTTTCACTTTCACTTTTCAAGGAAGCAGAGAGGCAAACCCCGTTCATGGGTTGGAAAATTCAACACACTCAAGACATCAACTTTCCCCAAATTGAAAACACTTGGGTGAAACACGATCTCAGCAAGATTTTTTTTCTTTTGGTAGATACAGATGGTATTATTCTGAAATTTATATGGGAAAGCAAAGGACCTAGAATTACTAAAACAAATTTGAAAAAGAATAAACTGAGAGCCTTCAGTTCACCCAATTTTAAGACTTACAGCTAAAGGAACCAAGGCGCTGGCATTCTGGGGGACAGGCAGGGACACAGGCCAACAGAATTCAACAGAGAGCCCAGAAACAGACCCACACAAAGTCATAAAAGCAACTCAACAGAGGAAGGTGGCCCCCCAACAAAGGTGCCGAAGCAACTGGACACTGATAGCAAATGAGAGCCATTAACCCGAGCCTTAATGGCTGGAGCTGCAGAAGGAACCGGCAACCCGCCCCAGGATTCTTGCCTGGAGAATCCCACGGACAGAGGAGCCTGACAGGCTACAGCCCATGGGGTCGCAAGGGTCGGGCACGACTGAGCAACTGCACCAGCACCACCAACCCGAGCCTCACAGGATGACCCAGCAATCCCACTCCTGCGCACACACAGACGAGACTTATCCAGAAAGATGCATGCACCACCACCCAAGTCCAGAGAAGCACTATTCACAACAGGCCACACATGGAAGCAGCCTAAATTCCATCAACAGGGGAATGGATAAAGAAGATGTGGTACATATATACAGTGGAATATTACTCAGCCATAAAAAAGAGTGACATAATGCCATTTGTAGCGACACAGATGCATCCAGAGACAGTCATGCTGAGTGAAACGGGTCAGACACAGAAACACAAACATCAGGATAGCACTCACATGTGGAATCTAAACGAAGGACGCAAAGGAACTTATCCACAAAACAGAGACGGACCCACAGACATAGAGAACAAACTATGGTCACCAAGGCGGGAAGGGGTGGGGAGAGGACAAATTAGGAGCTTAGGATTAACAGATACACTGGCTTAGCCACTCAGTCGTGTCCAAGTCTTGTGACCCCACGGACCATAGCCCGCCAGGCTCCTCTGTCCCTGGGATTCTCCAGGCAGGAATACTGGAGTGGGGTGTCGTTTCCTTCTCCAGGGAAGATGGATATACTATTATGTAGTAAAACAGATGAACAATGAAAGCATCCTGTATAGCACAGAGAACTGTAGTCAATATTTTTAATAATCCATAATGGAAAAGAACTTGAACAAGAACTAGACATGTATCCATCTTATCCATCTATGTTTAACTGAGGGCTTGCCTGGTGGCTGAGTGGTAAAGAATCTGCCTGCCAATGGAGGAGACACAGGTTCAATCCCTGGGTCAGGAAGATCCCCTGGAGAAGGGAATGGCAACACATTCCAGTATTCTTGCCTGGGAAATCTAATGGACAGAGGAGCCTGGCAGGCTTCAGTCCCTGGGGTCGCAGAAGAGTTGGACACGACTTAGCTTCTAAACAACAATAATGGATAACTGAGTCACTGTGCTGGACACCTCACACTAACACAACAGTGTCAATCAACAATACTTCAATTAAAAAAAAAAAACAACTCTAAACAGATCATTGGGGCCTTCCCTGGTGGCGCGGGAGTTAAGACTTGAGCTCCGAAGGCAGGGGGCATCAGTTCAATCCCTGGTTGGGGAATAAGATGTCACATGCTATATGGTGCAGTGTGAAAAATTGAAAATAAGTAAACAATAAATTAAATTTTTTTCAGTAAAATTTAAATTTTTTTAAAAGCATGAATCATGGACTTAGATGTAAAATGCAAAACTATGAAACTTTGGAAAAGAAATTCTCACAGGAGAAAACCTTCAGGCTCTAGGGTTAGGAATGCCAAACGGATGCCAAAAGCATGTGCCACACACAGAATAACTGATAAATCAGACCTCATCAAAATGAAAACCTTTCGTTCTGTGAAAAAGAGGATACAAATACAAATCACAGATGGGAAAAAATATCTGCAAAGCACACATCCAACAGAGGACTAGTGTCCACGGTATAAAGAGCTCTCAAAACTTATAAAGAGGATTAAAAAAAAAAAACAGACCATCCAATTAAGACAGGGACAAAAGACACGCAGAGACATTTTACAAAGGAGGGCAGCCAGGTGGCAAAGGGGCACGGGAGATGCTCAAAACGTCATCAGCCACTAAAACAAAGAAACTAAAACCTACGTCCCTACACCATCCCGGCCAGTGGAAGACACAGTAACACCAAACGCTGGTGAGAAGCTAGACAAGCTCTCACACTGCTGATGGGAGTATAAAATGCAAGAGCGATGCAGGAAAACAGTGCAGCAGTTTCCTAAAAATCCAAACATGCAGCTACTGTGCAACCCACAGACGACACTTGTGGGCGTTCACCCCAGGGAAATGAAGACCAACATCACACAAAACCCACAGCATTAATGCTCGGAAAGTGGAAGTGAGAGTGTCAGTCGCTCAGTCCTGTCCAACTCTTTGCGACCCCATGGACTCTGGCTGCCAGGCTCCTCTGTCCATGGGGTTCTCCAGGCAAGAACACGGAGCGTATCCACCTCCTACTCCAGGGGACCACCAGGGAAGCCCCTCTGCAGAGTTCTGATGACAGAGGAGCCAACTCCAGAGAGCTGTTTACTGTATAATTTCATTTCTGTATAATTACTGAAACAAAATTATAGAGACGGAAGACAGATTAGTGGTTGCCGGGGCTGAGAAGCAGGTGAGGCAGGAGGGAGTCTATGAGGCTATAGAAGTCCAGCATGAGAGACCCTGGCCCTGATGGCAACACTGTGTCTGGACGGCGACACGGCCAGCATCCTACTAAATGTCATCCTTGGGTTCTGCAGGACACGACTCGTGGGGCCAGCTGGGTAGACGGTACAGAGGGTGGTTCTGTATTCTTTCTTACAACTGCAATTATTTTTAAAATACAGAGGTTCTTTCTATGTTATAAACTACATTGTGGAAAACAAAACAAATGAAATTACACACAGTTGCCACGCGACCGAAGATACATGATTCTATGTCAAGGCATATACCTAAAATTGATAAGAACATTAGGTCCAGGACTTCCCTGGTGGTCCAGTGGTTAATGATCCACCTGCCAATACAGGGGACATGGGTTTGATCCCTGGTCTGGGAAGATTCCACATGTCCCTGAGCAACGGATAAGCCCACGTGCTATGGAGCCTGTGCTCGGCGAGATAACCCACCGCCATGAGAGCCTGAGCGGCCCTGCTCGCCACAACTAGAGAAACGCCCTGGTAGCAATGAAGACCCAATGCAACCAAAAATGAATTTTTAAAAAAATTTTAAGCTTAAAAAAAGGAACATATGACCGCAACAAAACCTGAATCCTAATCTTCGTAGCCGCTCTCTTCGTCACAGCCAAAAAGCAGAAGTAATCCACAGGTCCACCAAGCCACGAGTACATAAATAAAATGTCAGCCAGCCATGCGACGGAGCCACATTCAGCCCGGATGCAGACACAGCACACACCTGGATGAACCGCCCAGATAGGATGCTGAGTGAAGGAAGTCAGTTACAAAGGTTCCACTGACATCAAGTGCTCCGAGCAGGCACACCCAGGGAGACAGAAAGCAGGTTGCCAGTGGGCCAGGAAGGTGGGGATGGGAGTCAGGGGCAAACTGTTAGCAGGTACAGGGTTTGTTTCAAGGGAGACAAAAATGTCCCAGAATTACTTGTGGTAATGGCTGAGCAACCCAGGAATCTACTAAAAATGCAGTGCATTCAACCCTTCGTGTGGACTGCATGGTGTGCGAACTACATCTCAAATTGTCCGGGGGAAAAACAGCAAGCAGCGACTGGGTTCTAGGAAATTTTAAAAGCACCCACTTTACAGTGACCTCCCTGTCCCTGCTGGAGAATAACTAAATTATTGAACTGTTTTAAAATGTTAGCCTTCAGCATTCTGCAGCTATTTTTAGAAGTGCTCATCATTTCTGGAGAGATGGAAATCATAATTGTGAAGCGTCCTGAAACAGCTCTGTGGCCCTGAGGCCTCACCCCGGGCACAGAGTGGCCCGGTGTCCTGGGCTGGGAGTCAGGAGGCACCAGCCTGTGCCCTGGACAGAGCCGGCCGCTCCGCCCCCAGGGGCCCCTCCGCCCGAGCAGAGCTCCTGGAATCCAGCTCCCGGGCCCGCAGCTCTGCTCTGCGGCACCCCGAGAGTGTTCCAGCTAATTCTGTGGGACGGGAACGCATGAGGGTCACCCTGGAGCCCTGGGGAGTGACAGAGCGGGCACAGAAGGCTTCCCCGAGGGCCCCCGTCAGAGGAAACGTCACCACCTCTCACCCAGAAAGGCAGCGGGAGCAGCCCCATAACTGCAGGCCTTCTTGAGAGAGTGGAACCTGGTTCTGCCAAAGGTGAAAAGAAGCTGTTTCATCAAAAACTAAAGGACAGGAATGGACCCAGCAATACCACTTCTGGGCATATACTCAGAAGAAGCCAAAACTGAAAAAGACACATGAATGGATGTGAGAGCTGGACCATAAAGGAAGCTGAGTGCCAAAGAATTGATGCTTTTGAACTGTGGTGTTGGAAAAGACTCTTGAGAGTCCCTTGGACTGCAAGGAGATCCAATCAGTCTATCCTCAAGGAGATCAGACCTGAGTGTTTATTGGAAGGACTGATGCTGAAGCTGAAGTTCCAATACTTTGGCCACCTGATGTGAAGAACTGACTCATTGGAAAAGACCCTGATGCTGGGAAAGATTGAGGGCAGGAGGAGAAGGGGACGACGGAGGATGAGATGGCTGGATGGCATCACCGATTTAGTGGACATGAGTTTGAGTAAACTCCGGGAGTGGGTGATGGACAGGGAGGCCTGGCGTGCTGCGGTTCATGGGGTCGCAGAGGCGGACACGACTGAGCGACTGAACTGACTGCCTGAGCAGCATCACTGACAACAGTCAGACAGCGGGAACAGCTCGTGTTCACCGACAGGAGCTGGTGGTGCTCAGGCGTGTCTGACTCCGCGACCCCCTGAGCTGTAGCCCGCCAGGCTCCTCTGTCCACGGATTCTCCAGGCAAGAACACTGGGGTGGGTTGCTGTTTCCTACTCTAGGGGATCTTCCTGACCCAGGGATCAAACCCACGTCTCTTGCATCTCCTGCACTGGCAGGCGGGTTCTTTACCACTGAGCCATCAGGGAAGCCACAACAGGAGACCAGAGGAAACGTTCTCCATCCAGAGAAGGGAAGAGAACTCAGCCGCTAAGACGGACGGCGCCCTGACGCGGCCACAAGGTGGACGAACGCGGGGAGCGTTCTAATCACGGAGAGAAGCCGCCATGAACGCCCTCCCGTCGTACCAGCCGCTTACATGCAACGTCCAGAGTAGGTCAGTCCACAAAGGCAGAAGAAAGCAGACAGATGGCTGCTGGGGGCTGCAAGGATCGGACTGTTCCTGGGAGAGGGGTGTCCTTTTGGGGTGACAGAACCAGAACTTTCTGTACTAAATGCCACTGAACTGTACAGTTTTAAATGGTTGGTTTTATGTGTATCTCACCTCAATAATAAAAAAGAACCTCATTCACACAAGCTCACAAGGATTCAGAATCCACTTTATGGAGAGAGGGAGGACAGAAAACCTCAATACAAGGCAAAACGCCAACATTCTCAGGGATGAGGAGGAAAGGGGAAAAAGCATCTCATCAGCTTCTGTCACAGCACCTTTCTGAGGCTGACCTTCCCGAGACCCTCCAGGATGTCCGAGTGTGGACTCCGCCTCGCCACTGTACTGTCTGCGCCACGGCTTTAAAAGTCTGGGGAGGCAAGAACGTGACTTTGTCTGATCTACCCATTCTTCTGATGAGGAAACTGAGGCCGGGCTCCCAGAGCTGCTGAGCAGCCCCGTCAGGACCACAGCTCCCACTCCTGCCTTTCTGCCATGACCCCTCCGCTCCCTCTGGAAAATCGCTCATCACTAATGAAGACCCTGTGGGTCCCTGACCTCCGGAGAACGCTCTTAACTCCGCTTCTGCTCTGGCTCCACACCAGCTTCATAAGAGCTGCCGCAGAGGGTCACTCAAGAACGCGGCTAAAATGGGAACTAGGCCCGCCAGCCGAACCACAGAGCCAGTGCCCCCTGAAAGTGTGAAACCCCAGCTGGGTGCTCCGCGCGACACCAGCAGCAGGGGGACCACACGCAGACAGGGCTGCACCGAACCCACACAGGGCCCCCCAGTGACCCTGGACTTGGCCAGTCCACTCGCTTCAGCCAAACGGCCCAGTGCAGAGGGACGCATGGGCACTTGCTCCCTCTTGCTCTTCTCGGGGACCCTGGGACCCCCCAGTGACCAGGCCAGGCTGGCCTGCCGGGGGGGTGGTGAGAAATGGATGATGCAGTTACCGCCCACCCCCAGCCCAGAGCTAGCCCACCCTAGAGACGTGAGTGAGGCCTGCTCACCAGCCGACCACGGTTGAACTCGGTGACCACAAGGACCACCCATCCTCCTCCTGCTCAAATGGTGAGATATACAAGCCAGGGGCTGGCAAATTGCTGCCCGTGGGCCGAATCTGGCCCACAGCTTGTTCCTCTAAATAAAGTTTTATTGGGGCACAGCCATGACCATTCATTCACATGATGCTGGTGACTGCTGTTGCTTTGTAGAGAGACTTTACAGCATAAAGCAAAAAATATTTACTCTGGTCCTGAAAGGAGCAGTAGCCATTTTACCCTAAGTTCTGCAGGCTTTTGTTGTGCAGGTTGGTAGCTGACAGACCGCCATCTAACTGTTACTGATTAGGTCGGTGTGACCAGCCCCACGCGGTGGAGGACCAGGCAGCGCCCGAGATCGCACAGGTGGTTCACGCAGGCAGCAGTCACAAAGCAGAATGGAACTGTGGCTTGTCCAACACCAAAGGCCCTACCCGTCACAGTGCAGGCTTTCCAGAAAGGGCTCCTAACCGGATCACTTTAATATATATTCCATCCCCACCTTCCAGGCCCTCCCCTCCCTCTTTAGTAAACGACAGCGGGATAAAGTTTCAAATGAACAAAAGCGCGGCCAAGAAGACCCACTTGGAACAGCCCCCACCTCTCCCTGGTGATCCTGGGGGGTGGGGGAGTGTCAGCCCCGATGGGAGCCCCCCAGGGGACCTCCCCAATGCACCAGGGAGCAGAGGAGCTCGGGTGGGTCCCCAAGGCTTTCGAGGACCCCTGCGGGGGCAACGGGTACCCAGAGAGGTTGCTGGGTCCCTGCCCCGACACTGTCACCCTGAGCCCCCCATAAACCCAATGCACTCACAGCTCAGACCAGAGGCTCTGCAGAGACCAGACGGGGCAGGAGTTCACAACGGGGCCTGACAGGAGGTCCCAGCAGGAGAGGGGAAGGCAGTTTACTGACTCCGACCTGCACGTGGCCCAAGTCCAATCCGAACAGCTCGAGCACAGACAGGTGTTGCCAATGATGGTGACGCGAGAGGCTCACGGCACACGCAGGTGGATCTCGGTGAGACGGGTGGGGACCCGGGGCCCTTCGCCACAGTGCCTGCACCTGGACACACCTCTGCTCCAGCAAGGAAACCATCAGGAGCTAAAAATAACACTGCATGGGTAGTTGGGGCAAATTCTGCACAAAAGACACAAGGAGACCAAAAAACCCAACTGGCACTTCTGAAGAGCAAGGAGCAAAGGCAGGGCCCCGCGCACGCCCCCTGCTCTCAACACTGCCTAACGGGCAGGCAGGCCACCCGAGGCACCCGTCTGACCCTGGACACACCCACCCTCACCGCAGGGAAGGAACTAGCTCCTTCCCCCTCGGGAAGAAGCAAGGGAACCTGCTGGTTGTCCTTGCTCCCCCTGGCTGCGGCAGGGGCCCCAATAAAGACTGGATTCCCTGTCTGGCCTCTGATCAATTTCTATTGATTAAGGAGGCCAAGAACCCTGGTCAGTCACAACAGTCTCAACTTTATGTAGGTGATTTCACTTAACAGTCAATGTCGCCAGACATATGTCATTACCCCATTTTCAGGAAGAGGAAACTGAGGCCCAGAGAGGTCAGCTGGCTGGCCCAAGGTCACACAGCAGTCATGCGTCAGGACACTACAGCATGCATGGGGGGCCAGTCAATACTCCCCAAAGCTGCTAAGATTCAGGAGCAAGAACAGAGACATAAACCACTGGAGCCTTGCTCCGTCCTGCAGCAGCATGGTACTTCCCATGTGGATAAAACCCTCCAGGCCACACACCCCCGACCACAGCCTTGGAGAAGGATGCTCTGGATCACGGCACTCGTCCCCACCAGGACAAAGGCACCGTCCAGGGTCTGGGCCTGCTGGAGTCAGGACATCTGAGAAGCTGAACCTGCCTTCATCATCATCCCTCCTCCCAGAGGTCGGGGGATGGGGCTATACAAACACCTAGTCACTGGGCAGATTTCACAGTAAGTGGTCAGCAGAGACATCAGGACAGACAGACACTCAGGGAGAGAAGCAGGACAAAATGCTCATATCCCTCCAGCTCTGAGGCTGGCCTGGTCAAAGCACAAAGGCACCTGCTGGACTCAAAACCCCAGTCACTGCACCTCTCTGGGCCTCAGTTTCCCCTTCTGTAAATAGGTATAAAAATACTTCCTCCACCCCTAGGGTGGATTGTGAAGATGCCACAAGATCACTGGCATGGCAGTGCCTGACACAGGTAGACAACAACATGTATTCTGACAAAAGCTGGCAATAAAATGCAAATAATAATAATCAAGCTACCCACGAAGACATATGTAACTATATTTTTTATTGTTTTATCTTATTCTATTTTATGTGATGGCATTGTTTATTTCATGGCCTATTTCAGTTCAGTTCAGTTGCTCAGTCGTGTCCCACTCTTTGTGACCCCATGGACTGCAGCACACCAGGCCTCTCTATCTATTACCAACTCCCGGAGTTTACTCAAACTCACATCCACTAAATCAGTGATGCCATCCAACCATCTCATCCTCTGTCGTCCCCTTCTCCTCCTGCCTTCAATCTTTCCCAGCATCGGGGTCTTTTCAAATGAGTCAGTTCTTCCCATCAGGTGGCCAAAGTATTGGAGTTTCAGCTTCAGCATCAGTCCCTCCAATGAACACTCAGGTCTGATCTCCTCGAGGATGGACTGGTTGGATCTCCTTTCTGTCCAACGGACTCTCAAGAGTCTTCTCCAACACCACAGTTCAAAAGCATCAATTCTTTGGCACTCAGCTTTCTATATAGTCCACCTCTCACATCCATACATGACTGCTGGAAAAACTATAGCCTTGACTAGACGGACTTTTGCTGGCAAAGTAACATCTCTGCTTTTGAATATGCTGTCTAGGTTGGTCATAACTTTCCTTCCAAGGTGTAACCATCTTTTAATTTCATGGCTGCAATCACCATCTGCAGTGATTTTGGAGCCCAAAAAAATAAAGTATGACACTGTTTCCCCATCTATCTGCCATGCAGTGATGGGACCAGATGCCATGATCTTAGTTTTCTGAATGTTAAGCTTTAAGCCAACTTTTTCACTCTCCTCTTTCTCTTTCATCAAGAGGCTCTTTAGTTCTTCTTCACTTTCTGCTATAAGGGTGGTGTCATCTGCATATCTGAGATTTTTGATATTTCTCCTGGCAATCTTGATTCCAGCTTGTGTTTCATCCAGCCCAGCGTTTCTCATGATGTACTCTGCATATAAGTTAAATAAGCAGGGTGACAATATACAGCCTTGACGTACTCCTTTTCCTATTTGGAACCAGTCTGTTGTTCCATGTCCAGTTCTCACTGTTGCTTCCTGACCTGCATACAGGTTTCTCAAGAGGCAGGTCAGGTGGTCTGGTATTCCCATCTCTTGAAGAATTTTCCACAGTTTATTGTGATCCACACAGTCGAAGGCTTTGGCGTAGTCAATAAAGCAGAAATAGATGTTTTTCTGGAACTCTCTTGCTTTTTTGATGATCCAGCAGATATTGGCAATTTGATCTTTGGTTCCTTTATATTTTCTAAAACCAGCTTGAACATCTGGAAGTTCATGGTTGACGTGTTGCTGAAGCCTGGCTTGGAGAATTTTGAGCATTACTTTACTAGCGTGTGAGATGAGTGCAATTGTGTGGTAGTTTGAGTACTCTTTGGGATTGCCTTTCTTTGGGATTGGAAGGAACACTGACCTTTTCCAGTCCTGTGGCCACTGTTGAGTTTTCAAAATTTGCTGGCATACTGAGTGTAGCACTTTCACAGCATCATCTTTTAGGATTTGAAATTGCTCAGCTGGAACTCTGTCACCTCCATTAGGTTTGTTCTTAGTGATGCTTCCTAAGGCATCACTTTCAGGATGTCTGGCTCTAGGTGAGTGATCACACCATTGTGATTACCTGGGTCGTGAAGATCTTTTTTGTACAGTTCTTCTGTGTATTCTTGCCACCTCTTCTTACTATCTTCTGCTTCTGTTACGTCCATACCATTTCTGTTAGGTCCGTACCATTTCATGCCCTATTTATTACGATGTAATTAAGTAAGCCCGGCAAAGAAATCATTTTTGCCTGAAGACGTGAAGCATCGTGGAGCTGGCTGAGTAGTCCGTTACCCTGGAGGTATTTCCTGTCTTCTGGGAAAGCCCCAAACCACCCCTCCTTCCCGCAGTTCAGTGACCCCACAACCAAGCACGGGTTACGTTTTGCTGGGGAATCTCCCAGGCCTTTCAGGTGACTGCACACCCCGGCAGCCTGAGTACTGGGCGGACACTCCAGTGGAGGCCAGGAAACTGTCTGTGCGTGCAGGGGCAGCAATGAATGTTACATAAAAATAATCCTGTTCTGTCCAGACACAGCAGTGAAGGTTAGATAATAATAATACTGTTCCCAGACACTTCCAGTAAGAATCTAGGTGTTTCGGTGTTGTTTTGAGAATAAACCCCAAAAGCTATTTCACTGGGCCTGGTCTGGGTGGAGCATCTACACTAGTCCACAGCCTCAGGGTTTAGGGGAAGCTGCTCAGCCCTGGGGGTCAGGGGTCCTGCAGGAAACCTACCGGGACCTGGCTAGGTCCCTTCTCCTTTCTAAGGCCCAGTGTGCTCCCAAAGGCTGGGCCTGGGCCCCCCCAGCACCAGCATTCTGGAACCCTGATCCATCCTAGTTAATTCTGGGGTCTCCTCCACCCCCAGTTTCTCTGAGAGGTGGGACTGAGCCCACCCTGGAGTAGAAAGCTGACAAAACAGAAGTTCTCACCTCTCCCCTGTTCCTCCAATGAAGTCCTACTGCTAAATCCAGGAATCACCTCTGCAGAAAGGGGGTTCCATCTGAGAAAAAGACAGTGGGATGACAGGTGGAAGCAGGAGGCACTTGGCGGGGGGTGGTGGGGAGACAGGGGACAAAGAAATAAGGAAGCCGATCGCAGCCCGCAGTGAGGGATGCTACAATTCTGTTGTGGCAGCAACAGAATTGAGGCCACAAATGTAATTTTCAATTTCCGAGTAGCCATGTTTCAAAAAAGAAAAAAAGAAAACCAGTTGAAATGAATATTTATAACATATTTTATGGAATCCAAAACATGTAAAATACTGACATTTCAACTTGTGGTACTAGCCACGTTTCAAGGGCTCCATAGCCCCATGGGGCTGGCACCACCATCCTGAACGAACAGAGCTGATCGGCGCCGACCTAGGTATCTCGTCCAGGAGTCAACGGTCCCAGATGCAGAAGATAAGACACTGACTCAGCACTCCAGCATCACCTTGGACTGTCTCAGCCCGGGGGGTCCAGCCTGTCTAAGCTCGATCCTCCCTGATGGGAAGCCCTGAGCTGACCCATCCCTCTGAACGGACTCGTTCTCTCAACCACAAAAGTAAACAATTTGCAACGTGGCTGTGTGCGGTCTAAAGGAGCTCATACCGCCAAGCATCAAAGCTTCCTTCAGAGGGACTGTAAACACACACGCTGGACTTGAGCCAGATTGATAGAAAAGCAATCCCCAAAAGGACTCTGGGAGCTGGAGCCAGGACAGCGGGGAGCAAAGCCAGCAGGGAAAGGGGCGGGTCCTCCTGTGCAGAAAGGGGCAAACTGGATCCACACGGACACAAGGGCTAAGTCCTCACGGAAGAAATAACACACGCGTGCAAAGCAACGCACAGAGCTGATCAGGAGAGAGCAGAGGAGCATGTCCCACGGCAACGGGCGTGGAAGGACTCAGAACAGAGAAATCCTGGGACATCAGAAGGCACAGAGTCAGTGAATGAATCCGCCTGGTCAAAGCCATGGTTCTTCCAATAGTCATGTGCGCATGTGAGAGCTGGACCATCAAGAAGGCTGAGCGCCGAAGACTGATGCTTTTGAACTGTGGTGCCGGAGAAGACTCTTGAGAGTTCCGTGGGCTGCAAGGACATCAAACCAGTCCATCCTAAAGGAGATCAACCCTGAATATTCATGGGAAGGACTGATGCTGAGGCTGAAGCTCCAATCCTTCGGCCACCTGACGCAAAGAGCCCACTAATTGGAAAAGACCCTAATGCTGGGGAAGATGGAAGGCAGGAGGAGAAGGGGACGACAGAGGATGAGATGGTTGGATGGCATCACCGACTCAACGGACGTGAGTTTGAGCAAGCTCCAGTAGGTGGTGGAGGACAGGGAAGCCTGGCGTGCTGCAGTCCATGGGGTCACAGAGTTGGACACAACTTAGCAACTGACCAACGAAGTGAATGAGCGAATCATGCAGGAGGCATTCCCACCCTTGCTACTCTCTGGCCCGGCGCCCTCCTCGGTCCTGTCCTGGTCCCGGACAAACCCACAGAGGGGAGACCCAGACTCCCAGGCAGAAGCACCTTTCCCCCCTGGGGGTGGGAACACTGGACGTGGGATTTCTCCAGCGTATGAGGTCACCCCCCGCCTTGTGGAGACACCCAGGAGGAAAGATGGGCCTCTTCCCGTGGGAGAGTAATCGGGCTAAGGAGAGTGGTGAGAGTCTCAGCTTTGCCATCTTGAGAGCAGATGGGCCTTGGGCTGCTCATCGCTTTAAAACGTGCCTTCTGAAAGGGAGGGCTTGAATCTCCACCTTCACTCACAACAGCCAAAAGGTGGATGCAGCTGAGTGTCCATGGACCGAGAACCGATACACAAAGTGTGGTCCATCCGCACAGTGGAAGGTGCTTGCTGTTTGTTGCTTGGTCACTCAGTCCCGTCCGACTCTTTGCGACCCCATGGACTGTAGCCCGCCAGGCTCTTCTGTCCATGGGATTTCCCAGGCAAGAATACTGGAGTGAGTTGCTATTCCCTTCTCCTAGGGATCTTTCCCACCCAAGGATCAAACCCAAGTCTCCTGTTCAGCAAGTGGATTCTTCACCCCTGCGCCACCAGGATTATTGAGCCTTAAAAAGGAAGGAAATTCAGACACAAGACACAGCATGAATGAACCTTGAGGATACTACGCCCAGTGAAATAAGCCAGATGCAGGACAGGCGACGTGTGTTTTCACTTCTATGAGGACCTACAGTCATCAAACCCACAGAGACAAGCAGCAGGATGGTGGGGGCTGGGGGCTGGGGGAGGAGATGGGCGGTGAGTGTTTATGGGGACACAGCGTCAGTCTGGGGCGATGGAAGGCTCTGGAGATGGATAGTGTGATGGTCGTATGACAGTGTGAATGCTCCTAATGCCACCGAGTTGTGGGCTTAACAGGGTTCGGTCAGTGAGTCAGTTCAGTCGCTCAGTCGTGTCCGCCTCTTTGTGACCCCACGGACTGCAGCACGCCAGGCTTCCCCATCCTTCACCATCTCCCGGAGCTTGCTCAAACTCATGTCCATTGAGTCAGTGATGTCATCCAACCATCTCATCCTCTAGCACCCCCTTCTCCTCCTGCCCTCAATCTTTCCCAGCATCAGGGTCTTTTCAAATGGGTCAGCTCTTCACATCAGGTGGCCAAAGTATTCGAGTTTCAGCTTCAGCATCAGTCCTTTCAACGACTATTCAGGACTGATTTCCTTTAGGATGGACTGGTTTGATCTCCTTGCAGTCCAAGGGACTCTTCTCCAACACCACAGGATGGCGGGGGCCCGGGGCTGGAGGAGGAGATGGTGAGTGAGCATCTTAACATAGTTAAGATGGTAAATTGTGTGTTACATACGTCTTAGCACAACTTTAAAATGTTAAGTGCAAAACAGTGCTTTACACATCAATTTCCATCCTTACTTCTCACTTCCCTCTCCTCCTTCAAGTCAGTGCTCAAGTGCGGCTTCTCAGTGAGGCTCATCCTACCCACCTCCTTCCCAAGCCCCTCACCAAGCCCTCCCTCCCCTCTGGACCGCGGAGGTGCCTCTGTGCCAACCCTCTTCTCATCCTTTGTCTCCTCCGGCTGCAGCTAACACTGAGCAAGCAGAAAGGAGGCAGTCATAAACGTGAGGGCGGAAACTAATGAAAACCAACGTAGAAAAACAGAGCAAAAAACGAACGAGACCCAAGCTGGTTCTTGGAAAAAGTCAATAAAATTGACAAACTGTTCATTTAGAATGATCAGGAGGGGGAACGCTCAAATCACCAAACTCAGAAATGAAGGGGGGACACCTTACCAGCCTCACGGGAACACAAAGGAAGGCAAGGGAACGCTATGAACGACCAAGGGGCAATGAGTTAGATGCTGAGAGGAATCAGATTTCAGTGAAATGAAGCCAACCACCAGGACTCAAGAAGAAACGGAAGACCTGGGCACAAGCAAACCCAGCAGGAAGCAGTTAACAGATTCAAAACTTCACACAGAGAGAAGCTCAGGCCCAGGCGGCCTCACTGGTGAATTCAAACATTGAAACACTGAAAGAATTAATTTCTCAAAAACACACAGGTCCTCCTATCACAGCAGCACTATTCATAACAGCCAAGACATGGATGCAACGAAAGTGCCCACTGGCAGAGGAATAGATGGAAGATACGGTACATGTATACAATAGAATATCGCTCAGCCATGGAAAGAATGAAATAATGCCATGTGCCGCAACATGGACCTGGCGGTTATCACACTAAGTAAAGCAGAGAAAGACAAGTATCACATGAGATCACTTACACGTGGAATCTACAATATGGCACAAATGAAACTGTCAATGAAACAAAAACAGATGCGCAGACAGAAACAACACACTTGAGGCTGCAGGGGCTGGGGAAGGAAGGGGGACGGAACTCAGAGCTTGGGTTCACAGACGCAGACTATCATATAGAGAATGGATGACAAACAAGGCCCTCCCAAGCGGCTCAGCGGCAAAGCATCCACCTGCCAATGCAGGAGACACAAGAGAGTCGAGTTTGATCTCTGGGTGGGAAGATCGCTTGGAGGAGGAAATGGCAGCCTGTTCCATTATTCTGGCCTGGAAAATCCCATGGACAGAGCAGCCCAGCGGGCTACAGTCCATGCGGTCGCAAAGAGACACAACTGAGCATGATCCATCTACACATATATTGTATAGCACAGGAACTACATACAATATCCTGTGATAAACTACATATATATATGGGAAAATACCAAAAAAGGATTTATACATATGTATAGCTGAATCACTTTGCGGTACATAAATCAACTATACTTCAATTTAAAAAAAAAAGAATATCAACTCATTTCAAATTCCTCCAAAAAGTAGAAGAGAATACACCCCAATAATTTTATGAGGCCAATATTACCGTGATACCATCCCAAGACAACGACAAACTCTTATGCACATACACACAAAGAAGCTCAGCAAAATTCTAGAAAACCGAATCTGACAGCTTACCAAAAGGATTATAAACCATGGCTAAGTGGGATTTATCCCAAGAATGCAAAATTGGTTTAACATCAAAAAACATCAATTAATGTAAGACACCACATTAATAGAATAAAGGACAAAATGCAGCTGATCATCCCAAGAGATACAGAAAAGGCTCTTGACAAAACACAGCACCACTTCATGACATAAACACTCAGCAAAGAAAAGAGAGCCTCTCCAGCCTGACGGAGGGCATCCGCACGGCGCCCGCCACGGTCAGCACAGTGATGGTGGGCGGCTAGAGGCTCCCCTGAGACCAGGAGCCAGACCCGGGCGCCTTCTCACCACCCCACTCAACGGTGTGGAGAGGGTTCCGGCCAGGGCGCCTGGGCAAGACGGTGACACAGAGGCACTCAGTCTGGAAAGGCAGAAGTGTGGGACGATCTCTCCTCTCAGGTGAAGTCGCCCTCCCTCCCGGGGGCTGCCCCGGCCCCCAGCCACCTCCGTCCACCCGTCCCGCTGCAGGCGGCCCCCCTCCGGGATCAAGACACAGCCTTCTCGCCTAAGGAACTGCCTGGCTCCCAAATGTCACCGCCACACCATCTAGCCTTCTGGGTGGCTCAGAGGTAAAGAACCTGCCTGCCAATGCAGTTGGATCCCTGGGTCGGGAAGATCCCTGGGAGGAGGAAATGGCAACCCACTGCAGTTTTCTTGCCTGGAGAATCCCATGGACAGAGGAACCTGGCATGAGGCTACCCATAGGGTCGAAAAAGAGTCAGATACAACCCCAGCTGTGGACCGAACCAGCTCTGGCCTGGCTGAGCCCACATCCTACCACCAGCAATCCCATCCCATGGGGTGGGGACTACCTGATAACCTTCTGGATCAATGCCACACTTCTCATTGTCTTAGCTTGTTTTGAAAAATAGCTATTGTTTGTTTTTGTTTTTCATAAAAAGACATTAATTACATTAACATATTTGGGTTTAGCTACTGTCATTTTTAAATGCACTGTTAAATATCTCTAAATTATCTTTTTAAATTTCTAACAGTATGTGTGTGTGCATGTAAGTCGCTTCAGTCATGTCCAACTCTTTGCGACTCTATAGACCGTAGTCTGCCAGGCTCCTCTGTCCCTGGGATTCTGCAGGCAAGAAAACTGGACTGGGTTGACATACTCTCCTCCAGGAGATCTTCCCAACCCAGGGAATGAACCTGCATCTCTTACATCTCCTGCACTGGCAGGCAGGTTCCTAACCACTAGCACCACCTGGGAAGCCCTTCTAATAGGATACATATCCATAGATAAAACGCACATAAACAAAAAGTCCTCGGGGGTCCCTAAAACTCTTCAAAGAGGGGGGTAGGATCCTCAGACCAAAAGTCTGAGAAGCCCTGTGCTACCCTGTTGCATTCATCCTGCAATGAGCAGAAAGGGAAGCTTGGGCATCATCCCTAAGACGACAGGGGGTGCGAAGGCCTGTTGCTAGTGTTCAGTCGCTGAGTCGTGTCTGACTGTGACCCCACGGACTGCAGCACGCCAGGCTTCTCTGTCCTTCATTACCTCCCAGAGCTTGCTCATGTTCACTGAGTCAGGAAAGCCACCCAACCATCTCATCCTCTGTCACCCCCTCTCCTCTGCCCTCAATCTTCCCAGCATCAGCGTCTTTTCCAAAGAGTCAGCTCTTCACATTAGGTGGCCAAAGGCCTGCAACTTCAGCTTCAGCATCAGACCTTCCAATGAATATTCAGGATTGATTTCCTGTAAGATTGACTGGTTTGATCTCCTTGCAGACCAAGGGACTCTCAAGAGTCTTCTCCAGCACCACAGTCCTAAAGCATCGATTTTTCAGTGCTCAGCCTTCTTTACGGTCCAACCCTCACATCCACACACGACTACTGGAAGAACCGTAGCACTGACTCCACAGGCCTCTGTCAGGAAGTGACATCTCTGTTTTTTAATACACTGTCTAGGTTTGTCACAGCTTTTCTTCCAAGGAGCAAGCATCTTTTAATTTCATGGTTGCAATCATTGTCCACATTGATTTTTGGAGCCCAAGAAAATGAAATATGACAGTTTCCACCATTTTCCAGCAACTTTCCCCATCTGCCTGCCATGAAGTGATGGGACTAGATGCCATGATCACAGTTTTTTGAATGTTGAGTTTTAAACCAGCTTTTTCACTCTCCTTTCACCTTCATCCAGAGGCTCTTTAGTTCCTCTTCACTTTCTGCCATTAAAGTGGTTACATCTGCATATTTGAGGTTATTGCTATTTCTCCTGGCAATCTTGATTCCAGCTTGTGATTCATCCATCCCAGCATTTTGCATGATGTACTCTACATATAAATTAAATAAGTAGGGTGACAATATATAGCCTGACGTGCTCCTTTTCCAATTTAAAACCAGTCTGTTGTTCCATGTCCAGTTTTAATTGCTGCTTCTTGTCCTGCCTACAGATTTCTCAGAAAGCAGGTAATGTGGTCTGATATTCTCATCTCATTAAGAATATTTCACAGTTTGTTGCGATCCACAGTCAAAGGCTTTAACATAGTCAATGAAGCAGAAGTAGTTTTTTTTTTTGAATTCTTTGTTTTTTCTATGATTCAGCATATGTTGGCAATTTGATCTCTGGTTCCTCTGTCTTTTGTAAATCCAGTTTATACATCTGGAAGTTCTCAGTTCACATGCTGTTGAAGCCTTGATTATAAGATTTTGAGCATCACTTTGCTAGTGTGTGAAATGAGAACAATAGTGCGGTAGTTTGAGCATTCTTTGGCAATGCCTTTCTTTGGGACTGGAATGAAAACTGACCTTTTCCAGTCCTGTGGCCACTGCTGACTTTTCCAAATTCGTTGGTATAATGAGTGCAGCACTTTCACAGCATCATTTTTTAAGATTTGAAATAGCTCAGCTGGAATTCCACCACCTCCACTAGCTTTTTGTTCATAGTGATGCTTCCTAAGGCCCAAGTGACTTCACACTCCCGGATGTCTTGCTCTAGGTGAGTGACCATACCATTATGGTCATCTGGGTCATTAAGAGCTTTTTTGTATAGCTCTTCTGTGTATTCTTGCCACCTATTCTTAATATCTTCTGCTTCTGTTAGGTCCATAGCATTTCTGTCCTTTATTGTGCCCATCTTTGCATGAAATGTTCCCATGGTATCTCCAGTTTTCTTAAAGAAATCTCTAGTCTTCCCCATTCTATTGTTTTACTTTATTTCTTTGCACTGGTCACTTAAGAAGGCTTTCTTATTTCTCCTTGCTATTCTCTGGAACTCTGCATTCACTTAGGTATATCTTTCCCTTTCTCCTTTGCTTTTGAAGGCCTGCTCAGACAACCACTTTGCCTTCTTGCATTTCTTTTTCTTGGGGATGGTTTTGGTCACCACCTCCTGTACAATGTGACAAACCTCCATCCATAGTTCTTCAGGCACTCTGTCTACCAGCTCGAGTCCCTTGAATCTATCCATCACCTGCACTGTATAATCATAAGGGATTTGATTTAGGTCATAGCTGAATGGCCTAGTGGTTTTCTTCACTTTTTTCAATTTGAGCCTGAATTTTGCAATAAAGAGCTGATGATCTGAGCCACAGTCAGTTCCAGGTCTTGTTTTTGCTGACTGTATAGAGCTTCTCCATCTTCGGCTACAAAGAATATAATCAATCTGATTCCATACTGACCACCTGGTGATGTCCATGTGTAGAGTCGAGGGAAGGGAGGGTCCCTAATTCTGCACCATGGAGTGGACGGCTGCCTGGCCCAGGTCCTGGCAGCCAGGTTGGCTCCCTCTTCCTTGGTTTGCTTCCCCAGAGAATGGGCGTGAGGACAGAAGTGTCCACTTCTCGGGACTGCATCAAGGATGGGGTGCGTCCACGCATGGAGCTCTGCAGGCTCACACACTCGCTGTTACCCTGGTTTTTTTCTAATTTATTTTTTTATTGAAGGATAATTGCTTTACAGAATGTTGCTGTTTTCTGTCAAACCTCAATGTGAATCAGCCACAGGTACACATATATCCCTGATTTTCACAACGTAGAGTCATCAAGATGGGCCACCGAGAAAGAGAGGCCGAGGGAAAGACGACTCTGCGAGCCGTCTGACCCTGCAGTGACAGCCTGGATCCCCTAAAACACCCCTGACCCCGGCCTGAGCGGGTGTCCGCCCCCCTCAACCCAAAGACCCTCATCAGAAACAGGCTGACGAAGAGAGAGCAGAATCCAGACTCCTCTGCCGTCACTCACCGGCCCGGGACATGCCCAGAAGGACCCCGAAGAATCAGGACACACCCGGGCCAGGCAGCCCCCCACGCAGTTTTGGACCATTTCCCTACAGGAAAGCCAAGAAGTCTTGAAACCCTTGGAAACCCAGAGCGTGCCAATTACCACCCCGTGTCTGGAGAATCATTAACCACACACACCAGGCTCACCACAGCCGTCTTCAGGAATTCCACCGCCAGCGTCACCTGGACTCCAGGTTCAACAACAAAACCATTTAACCACAGCTGAAGGTTTGCCCTATCCCCCCTCCCCGGGTGCCAGCTTTGTGAACACCCCGGCGGTCGTCCGGGTGCCATAGATCCACGTGCCACCTGCCACGACCCAGTATCCTGGAGGCGGGTGGCAGGGAGCGGCCACACTGTCCCCTGGTCTGAAGCCTCAGGGTGAGGCCAAGAAAGAGCGGGCCAGTGGCCTGCCTGGGAGCTGAACACCCAAGTGGGAGGGGAAGTCTGGACCCACTGATGCCATCCAGCCATGTGACAAGGGCTACTCTGAACCGGTGCCCTCCCAACCCTGGGCAACAGAGAAGCAAGACCTGGTCCTTTCCTGGCGACCTGCCGGCCTGGTGACGGGTCCCCCACGCAGCATAGGTCAGCGCAATAGTCTGCCAGACCCCGTCCAGGGTGATGGGGGTAGGGATCAGGAAAACCCCGAGAAAGAGCCGCTGTGCCCTGGGCTTTGAGGGGCGCGGTCCAGCGGGCAGAAGCACCCCTCCACCACTCACCCAGCCTGCCTCCTCCAGGGCAGGGGGCCCAGAATTCCCAGGAAGGTTCCAGGGCTTTGCTTCCCTCCTCCAAGCCGGGCCCCCAGCAGGTGTGACCCTCTCCCTGAGCCCCTCCTGAGACCCAGTCTGGAGGGCCACGGTCCTGCAGCTCCGTCCTGCCCTTCGCCAGGCTCTAGCCACACCACGGGCCCCTGAGAGCCCCAGGAAGGGTCCCGGGGGGAGCCACTCCCCACCTGGCCGGGACGATGGGCCCTGACCTGGGTGGAGCCCTGCGTGAGCACAGTTTGGGGCAGGACTCCCCGTCCACAGGGCCTGGCCCGCGCGGAGCAGCAGGTGGCATCCCGTGCCGCTTCGTTCACCCAGGTGTCACCCCGTCCCCGGGGGAAACTCCTGCCAGAACCGGCAGGGCTGGGCTGAGTCTTACCTACGCTCCTCTCCTCCACTGCGGGGGCTCCAAAGTGGAACCCTTTCCAAGGGGCCCAGTCTAAAGAGAATCAGTCTTCCCCGAAATCACTCTGTCACAGCAAGGCCTGGGACACCCCCCTTCCCCCAGCAGCCCCTCCCATCTTCTACCTGCCAAGGGCCTTCCAGCCCTCACTGAATCTTGTGGGGAGCAGACTCCCAAACCCCAAACAAAGGCTTTAATTCAAGCACCTGAAACACCCACCTCCTGATCGCTAAGAGAGGCATTTCCAGGAACATTTTCCATTTCTAAAAATCTGCAATGTACTCACACTGCTTGATCGCGGGGCTTTCTCAATCCAAAAGGGATTTTTTTTTTCTTTTAATACTTAGTAGCTTGAGGTCACAGGATTTTAAAGTCAATGTATGGATATTTTCCTTGCAGAGAACTACACTTGATCAGTTAATAAGAGACCGACAAGCATAAAGACCCATAAGCTGGAGCGGACTCTTGGGAGTCCCTTGGACAGTCAGTCCTAAAGGAAGTCAACCTTGAATATTCATTGGAAGGACTGATGCTGAAGCTGAAGCTCCAATACTTTGGCCACCTGATGCAAAGAGCCGACTCACTGGAAAAGATCCTGATGGTGGGAAAGACTGAAGGCAAGGAGAAGAGGGTTGCATAGGATGAGATAGTCAGATAGCATCATTTACTCAATGGACATGAATCTGAACAAACTCTGGGAAATAGCAAAGGACAGGGAAGCCTGGCATGCTGCAGTCCATGGGGTTGCAGAGAGTTGGATACAAGTTAGTGACTGAACAACAAAAATAAGTCTATGACATCAGGGTAAAACGCCTAGGGGAAGGAAGCAGGGGGTATAAATTCAGGAAAGGAGACGAGCAAAGACATCCTCTATAGGCCCTCAGTTACCTGTCAAGAAAAGGTGGGTATCAAGTCACACTCTAGGCTGCAGAGATACAGTTAAAGTCAGGGAACAGTTCCTTTCCAAACGTCAGTGTTTACTCCCCAGACCAAGCTCGACACCCTGTGCAAAGGAAGGAAGGATGGAAGGGGGAGAGAGAGGTGGGAGGGAGAGGAAGGAAGGGACGGAGGAGCTCGGCAGCTTTGACCTCTGGGGCCTGTGGCTTCCATTCAGTGCTGAGAGTCAAAGGAAGCATTCTGGAAACCTCCCCAGGAGGTTTTTCAAGCCCTGTCCCGCCCCTCACTGCACTGGCTTCTGCCACTACACCCCCCCCACCCCAGGAGGTGACAGGAGCCTCAGCTGGCCCATCCCGGGGCACATCCGTCAGCTCTGACCCAGCGTACTGGCCCCGAGCCGGCTCAGGTGGGGAAGCGGGCTCCCTTCCCCTTCCACCAAGACTGGAAGCCCCTTCACTGGTGGCCAGGCCTGTGCTGGATGCATCCTTGCCGCCCAGAGCTCCACTTCAGAATGACCACGGGAGCCAGTGACAGCAACATTGTGAGCCCCTTCAAAGCATTTCTTGTATCTGCTTTCGAAGAAAAAATAAAAAGGTCTATCACATCAGGAAGTGTGATCAGAAACTCTGGTTTTCACTTGCTGGCTACAGTTTTTCTCACACCATAGTAACAAGAAAAATAAACTTCTAATGGGATGAGTTTTCCCTCTGGGTGAAGTGTGCAGTGTGGGGGCTTAGGGCTGGGCTCTTCCAGGCTGCCTGGTGCAACCCCAGCTCCCATATTCCCTTGCCGGGTGGTCTGGGGCAAGTGGCTTCACTCCTCTGGGCTGCAGGCTCCTGATCTGTAAAATGGGAATAACCAATTGCACCAATCTCTTTATGGAAGGTTTTTTTTGTTTGTTTGTTTTTTTGATGTGGACCATTTTTAAAAAACTTTGTTGAATTGGTTACAATGCTGAAGCTGAAATTCTAATACTTAGGCCACCGGATGGGAAGATTGGAAAAGATCCTGATGCTGGGCAAGACTGAGGGCAGGAGGAGAAGGGGATGACAGAGGATGAGATGGTTGGATGGCTTCACCGACTCAATGGACGTGAGTTTGAGCAAACTCTGGGAGGCAATGCAGGACAGAGAGGCCTGGCGTGCTGCAGTCCCCGGGGTGGGACAAGACTTAATGACTGACGACAATAACAACAATATTGTTTGTGCTCTATGTTCCAGATATGTGGCCCCGAGGCATGCGGCATCTTAGCTCCCCATCCAGGGACTGAACCTGCATCCTTTCAGCACAGAGTGGAGTCTTATCCACTGGGCCACCAGGGAAGTCCTTCTCTTCCTGGAGTTTCAGGAAACTTGGATGAGGCCACCTACAGCAAGGTGGGCAGAAGGGGAGACGCGGCCAGAATAAGAACCAGAACATTCCTGCCAGGTCCCAGGGCATCACAGCGACATGATCTGACACCCCGGGCCTCGTCCAGGTGTTCTTGGATACCCCTCGCCTTCCTTTCCCAGACTGGGCTGGGGACACTTTCTGTGCCCTAGAGCACACGACGGTCACCTCCATCACTACTCCTGTGCCGCCAACACTAACTGTCCGACCCCTCCTTTCTCCTCTCCAGCCTGGAACCTCTGGAGCAGGCCCCCTGCGCCCAGCTCCAGGCCCCCAGATGACTATTTGATGGGCTCATGTTTGCAAGACACAGAGAAAATGCAGTATAACCTACACCGCCTCTGAATGAATGCCCAGCCCCTTATTCGGGTGGGCGGGTCAAGGCCAGGTCACAAGGGTCCCCAGGCCTGGCTCTGAGCCCTTCACCCAGACAGTACCAGGTGAGGGCGAGGGGGCTTCCAAGACGAAAACATCGGACCTTTGTTTGGGGTGTTTTCCTCCTCAATCTAGTCCTTCCCACAAAGCAGAGGATTCAATAAACTGGCCCCGGGGGTGACTTGGAAGATCCTAAATGTTCCCTCCCTGGGGCTCAGGACAGTGTGAGGCGCAAGGAGGCTGTGCTGATACTTTTCTCCAGGCTTTTCTAGCCACACACTCCGCCCACCCCCGACGCCAGGAGCAACGACTGACTCCAGATCTGAGAGCCTGTCGCCAAGCTGGCCTTGGGATTACCAGGCAGGAGATGGAAACCTGGGGAGCGGAGCCCGGCAACCAGGGGCTGGGGTCCATGACAAACGCACCCCACAACTCCCTCAGCACCTCCCAAGCTGAGCCCCACTTTGGAAAAGCCTCCTGCACTCACCCGAGGTGACAAGGACGCCAGGACTCTAGCATCTGGAAATAGAGGGCGTAAGATAAAGAATCATTTTTCCATAAAAGCCAGTGTGACTACTGTTTTCCTGCACACTGGTTAACTCCCCACACCTTTTTCTTATTTCAAGCTTTTTCTTCCCTCCTTTTCCCCATCACTGATGAAATACAAAATGCAGCGCTATCTTGGAACGCCTTCCTCCTCCTCCTGGTGGCACGCCTCATACCTGACCCCACAGTCCAGGGCCTCTCCTACACAGGGGTCCCCCAGAGGCTTGGACCAAATCGCCTGCCCGCAGTGACCCCTAGATGCCAGTAAGCGGGGTGCGCCCACAGCCCCAAGCACTTCAGAAAAACAAAAGAAGGAAAACCTCTGGGAATCACACGTGCATATGAATAGGGCTTTCTAAAGCAATTGTGCTGGGAGCCAGGAGGCAGAAAGATTCCCTTCCCTCCCCCAGCCCTCAAAGGGATCTAATTTGTTCGGAGCAGCCAAGTGCTGTCAACAGCGCCCACAGGCAAGCACCTTTATAGGTAAAATCACTTCATTCGTCAAGGACTCCTTTTGATTCCAGAAGAATTACAGCCTCTTCCAAGGGAGCCCAAAGAAGCACCAGCTTTCCAGTCAATTCTTTCTTCTTGGAAAAGCAGAAATTCCCCTGCACAATAATGGAACCGGCTTCCAGGAGAAGCCTGCGCCCCAGGAGTTTTACATCCAGCCACTTGCAAAGTGGCCTAATTCCTATCCAGACAGGGTCGTCCTCCGGCCTCCTCAAGGATACTGTGACTTCCTGGGCAAAGGTCCATGCTACCACTTCTAGATCCCCCTTAGGGCAAGGCAGTGGCCGAGGATGAGATGGTTAGATAACATCACTGACTCAACTGGAGAAGAATTTGAGCAAACTCCAGAAGATAGTAGAGTTGCAGGAGACCAGGGTTCTAATCCTGGGTTGGGAAGTTCCCCTGGAGAAGGGAAGGGCAATCCACTCCAGTATTCTTGCCTGGAGAATTCCATGGGCAGAAACAGTCTGTGGGATCGCAGAGTCTTGTCTGGAGAATCCCCATGGACAGAGGACCCTGGCGGGCTATAGTCCATGGGGTCACAAAGAGTCGGACACGACTAAGCGACTCTCACAGACACACACACACACCCACCCAGAAGACAGTGGAGGACAGCAGGTCACAGAGTCAGACACGATTTAGTGACTGAACAGCCACGTTGACCTTCCCCATTTAATCACTGCCAAGCCCTCAGTGGGTACAAAGTTCCAGGCACACAGATGTTCTGCCTTTTCATCAAATAGCATCCTTGTTATTGCAGACAAGTGGTTTGAAAACTCAGGTCTCCAAAAGCAGCCACCTCCGGGGGCTCTTCAGGACATCCCGAAGTCCCCCAAGCGGAACAGGTGGTCAGGAAGGATTACTGAGCGCGGCCACCGACACTGGGATGGAGGTGGGACCCAGAACCCACGGGCTCTCCCTGAGGCCGAGTCGGCCGAACGGAGGGCAAGTCCCTGGCAGAGACCGAGCCGCAGCCATCCCTCCGCGGACGACTTCCGAAATTACCTCCCTGCTTCTTGGTGCTTAATTTAATTAGCGGGTTGACCTCATTAAGCCTGGAACTTGAGTTTCAAACAAAAAGAGGTCACGAAACTATCCAATTTACTACCTCGAACTTCCACGTGGGAACCGCTTTATTTTCGGAAGGTCTCTGAGGATCCCTGGGACCGTGCCCATAGCTGCCGCCCACCGGGGCCCCCAGGTACCCCGGACTAAGCTCCCATCTCGGGGCCCAAGCGACTTCTCAGATCTAGCCGCCCAGGGTCGCTTTAAAAGCTCCGCCTGAAAGCCCACCGTCACCAGAAGCGGCCTCGCCCCCTTCGGACGCCCCCAGCCCCAAGGAAACACTGACCCCGCCAACGCGCCCACCCTCCCCGCACCTAGGCGCGGGAGGAGGCGCACCGCGGTCCAGCAGCCTCCGAACTCCGGCGGCGAGGTCCACCCCGTCCCCGGCACCTTCCGAACACTGGGGCCAGGTCCACCTCGACCCCCCACCCTCCGATCAGAGGCGGCAAGACCCTCCACCAGGATCATACCTGCTCGCAAAATCCAGCGGCCCCAACTCAGGCGGCGAGTGCGCGGTCGCGGTCTCCAGGCGCCCCCGGCGCCCCGGACACCTTGAGGAGGCGCCAGGGCCACGGCGCTACGCGGGCGGAGCTGCCCGGCAGCCGGGGAGGGATGCCCGGGCGAAAGTTGCCAGGGAAACTTGAGCAACTCGAGCGCGCCGGTGCCAGCCTCCTGCATAATTCACGGGCGGCGGAGCAAGGGGGGCCACTCACTTGCCTCAGTCGGGCCCCCCAACCCGGCTGGGGCGCGCGGCGGGCAGAGGCCAGGCATCTGGCGGAGGCTCTGCTCGACCCCAGGGGCCCCGGGGTCCATCCACGACTCCCGGGCCTGCGCCAGGTGCACCGGCCCCGGCCTCACCGAGCCCGCTGCTCCAGCCGCGCGCACCTGGATGGGGGCTCTGGGAGCCGGTGCGGGGCCGGGGTAGCCGACGCAGGGTCTCCGGGGACCTTGCGACCGCGGCACGGGTCCCCGCCCCCCGCGCGCCCTCTGGCGGCCCCGTGCCAGTTCCACCGCCAGGCAAGCGGGCCCAGGTACCCGCGCCAGTGGGCGGCGACCTAAGGCAAGGAGACCCCGGGCAAGAGGCGGAGGTAGGTACACCTGCGGTGCCCCAAGGGGAGGCGCTAGAGGTGAAGGGGGTTCATGGGCGCAGGGGACGAAGAGGGTGCTCCTGCGCTCTGCCCCCAAGCCTCTTCCAAAGCAGTTTAAATCGACCCCTAGTCCCGAACGAAACGGTGGGGGCGGCTGGGTGGGGATGTCTCTATAGAGAAGTTAGTCCCAGCAGGACTCGAAGGACCCTTTCTCAACCCCCCACCCTCAGCCTCTGTGAGTCCAGAACCGCGCTTACCCAGTGGCTGGTGCTCCTGGAAGCCAGAAGCACCCAAAGGGCAGCTATCCGCACGGCCGGGCTCCCAAGGGACCAGCCACTGTCCTTCCCGGCCGCACACGGTGCCCCCGCCACCCCCACCCTGCAACCGCAGCGCCCCGCGACGCCCCCACCCCACCCCCCGCCGCCGCCGCCGCCTCACCTGGCTCGGGGCGCGGCTCCGGGAGTCCGGGCGGGTCAGAGCCCCCAGGGAAGGGCGGGCGTCTGCGCTCTCCGGGCTCGGCCGCGGGCTCCGGAGCTACGCCGAGCCTCGGCTGGCCCGAGCGCGGGAGCCGCCGCCGCCGCCGCTCAGGTGCTCGGGCTGGGGGGCGGGGGGACGCCGCGGCCCCGCCCCGCGCGGCAGCCGGGCTGGGGGCTCCGGGCAGGGGCGGCCGGACAGCCCCTCCCCCGGCCGGCCGCGAGCGGTCGGGGCCAGCGAGGGTGGGGGAGGGGTCCCCTTGGCGCCAAAGGACGCGCGCAGCCCGGGACTCACGTGCGCCCCTCGCCCGGGGTCTCCTCCCGCCCCGCCGAGGTCAGTCGACCCCTCCCCACCTGGCCCTGTCCAGCTGCAGCCCGCGGTGGCGACTCGGCCGCGGCGTGCGGGGTCTGTTGTAGCAACCGGGGGCCGGCGGGCGCCCGGGGCCGCCTCCGCCCGCCGCCCCGCCCCGCCCCGGGCTGCGTGGCTCGCCGCCCCCCCAACCGGTGAAACCCAGCGGACCTTAACGTCCCTGGATTTTGTAAAGCCCGGTTCCTTCTGCGCGGCCGGCTCCGGCCCAGGAGCGTTTTCTGTTTGCAGGGCTCGGAAATGCAGAGCCGCCCGCACCTCCGAGGGTTTGCGGGGCAGATGCAAACTTTGTGCCTGGGCAGCGCGCCGCCGTCCGCCCGGATGGGCGCCTCCGTTCCGGGCGGGCTGACCCGCGTCTCGGCCCGCGGCCCTCCCAGCCAACCCGGGTGGGGGAATTAAAGCCCGCGGCTCAGAGGAGGCACCCTCCGGGGAATTCTGTTATTATCCAGGACCCCGGCAGCGCTAGGTTTGCCATAACCCCAAGGCGGGTGTCCTAAGCCCCTGCCCCCCCCCCCGCCCCCCACTCAGAGCTGGGAAGCTGGCTTTACTCCTCCCAACCTGGGGGGTCAGAGCCGTCGGCTTATAACTTTTCTCAAGACCCTGATGATTCACTGGTCACTCCACCTGTCTCTGAGGACGCCAGGGAGGTTTCTGGGTCCTGAGATTGCCAGAATTCTGCCAAGAGAAAGCATTTCCGGCCGCCAAAGCGTGCATGTCGGGGGGAGGGCGGTGTGTGGTTGGCAAACACCAGAGTCCGGGCTGTGACGTTCAGCAAGCCTTCCCCTATACAAAACCTCAATCCACGTCTCCCCGTGAAGAATATATACGTGTATATATATATATTTAAGTCAATTTTATAGGACATGCCTGAGAGATCTGCATGGGCCAGTGACTTCAACATACCTAAGGCAAAGTTAAATATTTGCTCTAGATATCTTTTTTTTTTCCTGCTTGCGTAATTGTCCCACATTTCAAAGAAGTCTTTAAAAGCACTTAGATTTAAAAAAAAAAAAGTTGTGTTTAGGGCCTGATAGTTCAGGACACATGGGGGTAAAATACTGGAAGTCCTTTAGGGCAGCTGCCGGATGCAAACTCCTTTCTCTCCTCTGCTCCCTTAAGCATGAGATCTAATAAAATATTTACTGAATGAATAAAGGAGGCAATCAATCCAATAATAATGATCCTTCAAACGGGAAGAATGAAGGCCTGGCAGGATCCTGGCGGTGGAGTGTCTTCCACCTGGAAGCAGGGGACGGGCATGGGGGGGGGGGGGGGCGCGGTTGGCAGAACCTCTGTTCTCTGGGTTCCTCAGTGGTGGGTCTTCTGGGAAGTGCTTTACAGGGGTTGAGGGGGTGGGGGGAGGGCTTTCTTCCACCCATCCCCCCCGGATCCCAAATAAAACATGTTTCTGGTGTTTGCCACTACTGTATTTAAAATAGATAACAAGGACCTCCTGTGTAGCACAGGGAGCTCTGCTAAGTATTCTGTAATAATTATGTGGAGAAAGAATTTAAAAAAGAATAGATCCGTGTATATGTAGAACTGTATCACTTTCATGTACACCTGGAACTAACCCAACTTCATCAACTCGGTGTGTTAGCCGCTCAGTCGTGTCTGACTCTCTGCAGGCCCCACGGACTCTAGCCCGCCAAGCTCCCCTGCCAACAGGATTTCCCAGGCAAAAATACTGGAGTGGGTTGCCATTTCCTACTCAACGGCATCTTCCAGACCTAGGGATCAAACCTGTGTCTCTTGAGTCTCCGGTGCTGGTAAGCGAGTTCTTTACCATTAGTACCTCCTGGGAAACCCTTCAACATAAAATAAAATAAAATTTTTAAATGGAATTTTTGCCCTACGACTATAACTCAAGTTCCCACAATATCACTCCCCCCAATCAGATTCCTGACCCCTAAAAGCTCCTGCCCAGATTTCTAGAACCACCATGCAGATGTCAGAGGAAGTGGCTGTTATCACAGAGGGGGCCAACGCCAGAACCCATCTGTGTTGAAGAAACACTTCCCTGGGGGCCCAGGCTTCCATCCGCCTGTCCACCCCACTGGACACCTGTCGGCCACCCTCTCCAGTCCCTCTGATGTGTTTGTTGCTTGACAAGAGGGCTCTGTGCGAGCCACATCTTTTGGCATTTTAAGGACAGTAGCCTGCTTTCGTCCCAGTTTCTCTGTGTCCATTTCAGTATCCAGTTCAGCCCTGCATGGATGAGACAACGTCCTTCCAGGCTTCTCTTGTGAGAAGACTGGGGACCCAACAACCATGCAGTGGTGCCTTTCCTCACTCCTCAGTGCCCCGGGAACACGTCGGGGGCACCCTCAGCCCTGGAGAGCCGGGGTCTGCCAGTGGTTTGCCCCCTAGACATCCCGGATCGAAGCGGTCTTCCTCCTGGCGGACCCAGCATGGTCACGTCTCAGAGCGCCTTAGCTCCATCTCAGGGTAGGAAAAGGGAAGTCATTCTTTCTCTTTTTGGTGTCAGGACTGTCTGTTTTTGTTTCTGGAAGCTGTCTTTTCCTGGACCCCACCCCCACCCCCAACATGTCTGATGATATGTGAATGGAAGATGTGACATTTTCCACCTCTGAGAGTTTCTTTTTTCCCTGTAAAACATGAAGCATCTGACTCTCAGTCACCATATTTCTGGGTTGTACCCCTGAGCACAAGGCAGGCCAGGATTTCCCAGAAAGAGTAACTGCTTTACAGAGAACTAGAAACTGGGGCATCGTACCGTGAAGAGATGCGAAATCACCCAGCTCCTCTGTCCGGGGAAAAACATTATAAATATTTTGTGGCTTTGATTAACCCAGATGCTCATTGCATTCAGCGGCAGGCCTGGCCGGTCCCTCGCTTGAAGAAGTTCCTGATTTGGGATGTTGCAGGCCAGCATCCTTCTTCAGAGAAGAGGTCTTAGGCTGCCCAGGTGAGAAGGGCAGCCTAGCTGAACCCTCCAGCTTAACCTAGGGGCCAGGAAGCTATGGGTCTCACGGAGAAGACGCAGACAGAGCCAGGTAAAGGCAGGTGCTCCAGCCAGCACGTTTTCCCCATTCCCCCATCCCTGCCAGACTCCCACACTCCTGCAATTTTTTTCCCTGAGTTTTCCACTATAACAAGAGATTTACTTTCCTCATGTTCCCCCCACATCAAATATTGGACCACTCATTCCTTTCTTTGTAATTTCATGACAATTTCTAACTGGGTCCCACAACCCGACACTATAAGTATATACCCAGATCTTGCACATCCCTTACCTCCCCTGCCAGCAAGCCTCCCATGCAACCCTCTGTATCTCAACTAAGAGTTTTATTACTCTCCTTTAATTTTCCACGGAGTTGTTTTCCACGGACTTGTTTTGAAAAGCCTCCTGGGACTGATGTCTGAGCAGAGAGTCGGGGCTGCTCGCGTGGCAGGCACCCAGGGGGAGTCGGCTCCCCTGGAACCTGCGATGGTGAGAGAGGCTGGTCAGAAGCTTTTCCTGCTGGACTGGAGGATGGGGGAGCCACCGGCAGGGGGACAAAGGCTTCCCTCCAGGCCCGCATCTTCCTGCTTTCTGCTGTAGCACATTTGCCCGGCCTCCTGCAGGCACCGGTGCAGCCTGAAGCTTGCAGGAGTTACATGGCCCTGGGGGTGAGGGGGCGGTGCTCAGCCTTCCCGGAAGCATCCTGGGAGATTGGAGATGGAGAGTCTCTGCCTTCCCCAGAGAGTGACCAGTCCTGCTGGGGACGCTGAGGCCTCTAAGAGGTGCCACTGGGGCCTCCCAGGCTTACGGCGGAGACCTCAACAAAACCCCTTTATTTGGGGCTTTCTTCTTCTGTGTCTCCCTGTCTTGACGCCCTCACTACTGATTCCAGGTACCCACTCTCAAATACAGCATCTCTCATCTAAGTCCTTCTCCCAGAAAAGGCTTTCAGGGGAAACCCCAACAAAGTGAACTCTGTCTGTGATCCCGTGAGGTGTCCCTGAGGTGACGCCCAAAGGGACAGCTGAGATCAGCCTGGAGGCAGCAGGAGGCCAGGGAAGGTCCCTGAAGGAGAAGGGGCCTGGCCCCACGCACAACAGCAGGAGCTGCCGGAGGCTGTCACCGGGAAATGAAGCCTGTCGGAAGGTCCCCCTCTAACTAGCTCAGAGGCTCTTGGGGCTTGCTCGGCAAGCAGGCAACTTAGGCAAAACCTTTTAAATTATCTACAGACGGAATGCAGCAGGGTTCTGGAGAAACAACACAGTCTGATTAAGTGAGGTTTATTCCCATACGGCTGGAAGGCTTCACTCTAAGGAAATCTATTAGGAGATATGTTTGATCAAACAAAACTTCTTAGTAAACAAAAATGAATTGTTTGAGACTGCTTTGATATTGTCCTGTTTTAAATATCAAGCTAAAGCCAGGGTGATGTTCAGTGTTAAACACTGAATCACTTTCATTTGATTCAGGAATAAGATATGAGAGCTTGCTAACATAACCAGCACTTAGTATTTCTCTAGGAGTGTTTGCCAATGCAATGGGATAAGGGAATGAAATAACAAATATACCTATTTGAAAAGGGAGGGAAATTTACCATTTGGGGAGGTGCCCTGATTTTCTAGATGAAAAATCTAAGGAAATAAACTGAAAGCTCATGAAAGAGCTTAGTAAGAGGACGATAGGAAACTTATAACTTTTCTGTTTATGAACAATAAACAGTTGGAATAGAAACCAGTGACATTCTTGGAATCAGCAGAACTAAAGGGAAAAATAAGTACCAAGACAAATATAATGAGAACTTTGTGAGACTCAGAGGGCGGAAAACTAAACATTGTCTGAAGAGAATGAAAAAAACTAGACTCAGTAAAGGGCAGGTATAGGGTTGTGGTTAAGAACAGGGCCTGTTACCAACAGTACTAACTGGGTGGACTTAGCCTTGTCTCCTGGCTTCGCGGGCGGCACCAGTGGTAAGGAATCTGCCTGCCTTTGCAGGAGATGCAAGAGGCACGGATTCAGTCCCTGGGCTGGGAGGATCCTCTGGAAAAGGAAGTGACAGCCCACTCCGGTGTTCTTGCCTGGAGAGTTCCACGGACAGAGGAGCCCAGCGGGCTACCGTCCAGGGGTCGCCGAGTCGGGCTACAAGCTATAAAAACATGGGTTCTTTACAGACTAAATGTCTGTTTAGAAAGGAATAGAAATCTTTAAAAACACCAATTGAAAAATGGATAAATGACAGAAAGGGACAACTTATTTTAAAAGATTTTTTTTTAATGGTCTTTTCAACAAATGGTGCTGAAATAATTGAACATCCATATGGGGGGAAAAGTGAACCTCACACCTTATAAAAATGATCTCAGAGTTGATCAGAACTCAGTATAAAAGATAAAATTAAACAGCTTTTAGAGGAAAAGCTAGGAGAAAGTCTCTTCTGTCTTGGGTTAGCCAAAGGGTTTTTACTTATGACAACAAAAGCATTATCCATAAAAGAAAAGAAAATGGATACACTGGACTTCATCAAAGTTTCTCAATTTTGCTCTTTGAAAAATATGCTATAAAGAGAATGAAAAGCAAGACATAGACTGGGAGAAAAGTCCTTCAAGTCACAGATTGCCAAAGGATTTGGATCTGGAATACTTGAAATAAGAGCTTGAAAACCTCAGGAATAATCAAACAGGCTGCCTAAGGAAAACATGGCAAAAGATGAGGACAATGTGTTCACCAAAGAGGATATTCAGAGGGCAAGTGAGCCCATGAAAAGATGCTCAATCTCATTAATCATTAAAGGAAGGCAGATTTAAACTACACACCTATTCAGTTAAGTTCAGTTCAGCCGCTCAGTCGTGTCTGACTCTTTGCGATCCCATGAACCACAGCACGACAGGCCTCCCTGTCCATCACCGGCTCCCAGAGTTTACCCAAACTCATGTCCATTGAGTCGGTGATGCCATCCAGCCATCTCATCCTCTGTTGTCCCCTTCTCCTCCTGCCCTCAATCTTTCCCAGCATCAGGGTCTTTTCAAATGAGTCAGCTCTTCGCATCAGGTGGCCAAAATATTGGAGTTTCAGCTTCAACATCAGTCCTTCCAATGAACACCCAGGACTGATTTCCTTTAGGATGGGCTGGTTGGATCTCCTTGCAGTCCAAGGGCTGCAAGAAAATAGTGCTGAAGACATGGAATGGCTGGAACTTTCACACATTGCTGATGGCTATGTAAAAGCAGACAAGCTCTTCAGATAATAGTTGGGCAACTCCTCCTGAAATTAAACATATACTTAGTATATTTGACCCAGCTCCATATAGTCGATGCTGTGGTTTTTCCAGTGGTTGTGTATGGATGTGAGAGTTGGACCATAAAGAAGGCTGAGTGCCAAAGAACTGATGCTTTTGAACTGTGGTGTTGGAGAAGACTCTTGAGATTCCCTTGGACTGCAAGGAGCTCAAACCAGTCAATTCTAAAGGAAACCAGTCCTGAATATTCATTGGAAGGACTGATGCTGAAGCTGAAGCTCCAATACCTAGGCCACCTGATGTGATGAACTGACTCATTTGAAAAGACCCTGATGCTGGGAAAGATTGAAGGCAGGAGGAGAAGGGGACTACGGAGGATGAGACGGCTGGACAGCATCACCGACTCAATGGATATGAATTTGAGCAAACTCCGGGAGACAGTGAAGGACAGGGAAGCCTGGTGTGCTGCAGTCCATTGGGTCACAAGTGTCTGACACAACTTAGTGATTGAAAACACAAATTTACCCAAAAGAAATGGAAAATGTTACTGTATGGATGTTGGTAGCAGCTTTAGTGCTCCAGGCAGGGGACCTGGAGGCCCCTGGGAGCCCTGGTCCCCCACCCCAGCCCCTCACATCTCCAAGTCCCTCACATTCTCCTTCACCTGCCCTACATCCAACGTGCCTCCCCAACTCAGGAGGTGCCTGAACCCTGACCTCTGTCACCTGCTGCTGGCTCTGAGCGGCCTCCAGCCCTGCAGCTCACCACCTCCCGAGGGTTGATGGGATTCCTCCCCTGCTATAACCCCTGTAGCCTCCCAGACCTCCTGGATCAGCTGTAGGCTCCTCGTGAGGTTCTCAGAGACCTGAGCCTCTGTCCCCATCTCCTCCAAAGCCTGGCTTACGGGCCCCTCCCTTCAGAGAGCCTTGATGGCACACAGTCACTAGGTCCCTCCCTGGGCTAGAATCCTGGGGGTGTGTGGCATTTCCTGTCCCCAGGGCACCCTTCGTGTTTTCAGGGGGGGTGGAGTTTAGGGCTAGGGGTTGGTTCACACACTGGCCCCCGCATGGAGGGCCAGGAGAGATGAAAGGAAGAGGCAGCCGCCCCAGACAGGCAAGTGGAATTAGCAGGAAACTTACATACAGATGTGTACTCGAAACTAGTGTGTCTTCATGACCACCTGCCAAATCCTGAAGTTTATGTGGAGCTCAGGGCTCAGTCACGTGCACAGCGGAGGTCTCGACACCCCTCTCATCTCTCCAGGCCGCGCCCTTGAATGTGGCTCCCACTGCGGGCCCAGGTGGGCAGAGGACAGGTTCAGGGATGGGGATGGGTGAGGGACAGCCAGCTGCCTGGGACTAGCCCACGGGTCAGTCAGCGGCCACGTCCTCTGGGTGACCTTCTCCACCAGCCGGTCTCTGAAGCCATTTAATGTAAGAAGCGTGACGGAGCTGTTCTGGGGACCAGTGTTTGAGGTGCTGTAGACGACAGGGCTCCCCTAAACCGTCCCAGGGTAAACATCTCCGATTCCCGATCCATCACAGAGAGGGGACATGCCCCGACACAGAGGACAGGCCACCTTGGCTCAGGGTCTCCAGATGGGAGGGGCCATCCAGGAAGTGTTCCTACTGACCGCACCGCTGGGGTTCTCATGCCCAGAAAGCAAATCCCGTGACAGTTGAAGTTTCACAAGCGTGCAGAGCTGATAGATCACTTCCAGGCATCCAGTACTCTGAAGGCAGTCATATTTAAAAGAGTAAAACATTTTCATTTCAAATAAGTGAGTGATGGCTTCAGCGAAGAATCTGGCCTGCTGCCACCACCTGGGCATTTGGTAGGTTTCCCGCTTGTAACAAAGCCTTCTTCCTCCGCCCTTCCCAGGTCAGAGTCAAGGAAATTAATTCTAGAGGGAAGAGGTAACATAAAAGTCAAAGGAAAATGTCAGCGATGAATTATTTGATTTTCTGCGCGAGAGATGGATGCCTTCTCCGCTGACAGCCTGGATTGGAGGGTCCGGATGTTCTAATTCCACCCCGGGTCCACCCTTAGGACAAAGAAGCAGAATACGGAACCATTTTATTAACATGATTGAACTTTCTCTCTCTGGACTGCGGCATGCACACAGGACAGAGTGTGGGTAGGATCTGCAGGGTTTTACGAAAACAAGGTGTCAGCTACTGAACCCCCACCTCACCCGCCTGGGATGGGCTGGGTATGGGGGCCTCCGATTGGAGGCCGTGTCTGGGGCTCACAGGTTGGAGTCAGGGGAGCTCCAGAGTCCCAGCTGAGGGGTCTGAGTTCCTCCTGCTGGTCTGCTGCCCAGGGAACTGGAAACCACACCACCCTCTGCTCAGGGCAGCCCCCTCCCCCCCACCAGCAACCCACTGTGCCAGACAAGCCTGGGCCACTGCAATGCTCATAACTGGGTGTCGGGGGCAGCCGGGAGTCTGGGCACCCCGAGAATCATCTCATACCCTCCAGGGGAGCCTCTCCTCTGGGAACGCTGCTCCGTGCTGGGCTCTGAAACCTCATTTCTTAGATTGTCAAATTCCTCCAAAAACATGGGTTATAATGGCTCAGACAGGAAAGACCCCGCCTGCAATGCAGGAGACCCAGGTTTGACCCCTGGGTCGGGAAGATCCCCTGGAGAAGGAAATGGCAACCCACTTCAGTATTCTTGCCTGGTGAATTCCATGGACAGAGGAGCCTGGTGGGCTATGGTCCCACAGGATCGCAAAGAGCTGGACACGACAGAGTGATCAACACTTTCAGTTTCCAGAATCTGACCTTCAAGGTGGGAATGGAGAAATGGCGGAAGCTTGAAGACTGGAGGGAGCCTGAAAGGAGATACATGCCCTTACCCCACTGCATTGTTCCTGTATTGACCCAATGTTCCCCGAGGAGGTGGAAATGTGGAGTTGCACGGAGCTGCGAACAGGGTGCTAACAGTCAAACTCACATCTGCATTAGTGATCATGTGATTATCATTATTATTGCATTATTATCTTTGTTATGTTGTTGTTAACTATTAAAATAATCAAACCAGTCAATCCTAAAGGAAATCAACCTTGGATATTTATTGGAAGAACTGATGCTAAAGCTGTAGCTCCAAAACTTTGGCCACCTGATGCGAAAAACTGACTCATTGGCAAATACCCTGATGCTGGGAAAGATTGAAGGCAGGAGGAAAAGGGGACGACAGAGGATGAGATGGTTGGATGGCATCACCGACTCAATGGACTTGAGTTTGAGCAAACTCGGGGAGATAATGAAAGCCAGTGGCGTGCTGCAGTCCATGGGGTCGCAAAGAGTGGGACGTGACTAAGCAACTCAACAACAACAATTAAAATGATAGAGTAATAGAACAGCAGATTTTTGTCAAGGCAGACAAGAAAGATACAAAGGACCTCTCAGGTGGACACCACCCTGCCCTGTCGGAAGGTGTCCCCCAGCTCCCTGGTCCAGGCACATCCCTGAGCCTGCGAGAGGCCTGAATTTGAGAGGAGAGTTGGGGAGGGGGAAGGAGGAGGAGAAGTAGGAGGGGCGGGCGGTGGAGAGGGGGAGGAGAAGCTGGGGTGGGGAGGAGGGTGGGCTACACAAACTCCTTGATTCCAGAACTTCTCTGATTTGCAAGGCGGACAGCAGAAGCTGGTGCTAACTGTGAGCTGCGCCTTTGGGGACCTCAAAACCACCCACCACACCCCGTCAACAACGTGCAATTGTGTGATTGTTACATATTTGACAAGAAGGGTCAGTGGAAGCATACATCTCAGAAGTCCTGCAGACGGGGAGCAGAAGCCGCCTTTAAGAGAGGGGCCGCCTGGTGGGTGGGTTGGGCTGGGGGTGGGGGCTTACTTATGCATGCTGAGCCCGAAGCCCTTGGGTCAACTACAGTAGGCATTAGTGTGTATTTCACTGCATTTTACGAGGGTGCATGAAATTGTGCATAGGAGGTGCCTAAGACAGAGGCTGCCACAAAGACAGAGCTCTTTCAGTGCTAGCTGATATCGTCATGAAGACCGTTGGAGAGAATTAAAGATATTTGATCTAGTAGTGGAAGGAAGCGCTAGGGCCGCCCTCGAGTCACTGATGAGATGTCTGGTGGATGTAGAATTAGGCTTTGTTTCACTCTTGTAGTTTGGGTTCAACACAAAGAGCTTTCTTTGACATCGGGTCAAGAGTCCCTGTGGCATTGCCTTCAGAGTCCACATCCAAACTCTAGAATCTGGGGAGGAACATACAGGGACCCTGAGGACTGATTTGGAAGCATGTTTCAGAATTCTGAGAACACAGATTTGGTTTGCTAAGAGTAGTAAAATGAATGGATGCTTAAATTACATGTTCAATTAAAATTAGGGGAAGGAGTGGGAGGTTGGGGTTAGCAGATGCAAAAGACTCCCTTATACGGGGTGGATAAGCAGCAAGGCCGTATTGTATAGCAATACAGCCACTCAGTCGTGTCCGACTCTCTGCAACCCCATGGACTGCAGCACGCCAGGCTTCTCTGTCCATCACTGTCTCCCAGAGCCTGCTCAAACTCATGTCCATTGAGTCGGTGGTGCCATCCAACCATCTCATCCTCTGTCGTCCCCTTCTTCCTCCTGCCTTCAGTCTTTCCCAGCATCAGGGTCTTTGCCAGTGAGTCAGGTCTTAGCATCAGGTGGCCAAAGGATTGGAGCTTCAGCTTTAGCAGCCAACTATATGTCAGTGAAATTTTTTCAATTCCAAAAAATAAAAGAAAAAGTGTTTTAAGTAAATGACTTTTTTTAACAGTAGTAGAATCTCCCCTTACACTTCTTGCCAAAGTCTCTGCCAAGCAGAACTGGGTCTGCCCACCCAGTGGCTGAGCAACAACGATAGCTGATTGACAATGTTGCGTTAACTGCTGTTGTTCAGCAGTGTGATTCAG